>NC_138303.1:105635000-105722500 GCF_965601325.2 Salmo salar | reverse complement strand
GCAAGTGAAAGAGACAATATACAAAAGTGAAATAAACAATGAAAAGTAAACAGTAAACATTACACTCACAGAAGTTCCAAAAGAATAAAGACATTACAAATGTCATATTATGTATATATACTGTCATAACTGTATATATACATCTATCTCTCCTTCTCTCCTACCTCTCTCTCCTTCTCTCCTACCTCTCTCTCTCCTTCTCTCCTACCTCTCTCTCCTTCTCTCCTACCTCTCTCTCCTTCTCTCCTACCTCTCTCTCTCCTTCTCTGCTACCTCTCTCTCTCCTTCTCTCCTACCTCTCTCTCCTTCTCTGCTGCCTCTCTCTCTCCTTCTCTCCTACCCCTCTCTCTCCTTCTCTCCTTCTCTCCTACCTCTCTCTCCTTCTCTCCTACCTCTCTCTCTCCTTCTCTCCTACCTCTCTCTTCTCCTCTCCTATCTCTCTCTCTCCTCCTCCTTCCTCTCTCTCCTTCTCCCCTACCTCTCTCTCTCCTCTCCTACCACTCTCCCACCTTCTCTCCTACCTCTCTCTCTCCTTCTCTCCTACCTCCTTCTCTCCTTCTCTCCTACCTCTCTCTCCTTCTCTCCTACCTCTCTCTCTCCTTCTCTGCTACCTCTCTCTCTCCTTCTCTCCTACCTCTCTCTCCTTCTCTGCTACCTCTCTCTCTCCTTCTCTGCTACCCCTCTCTCTCTCCTTCTCTCCTACCTCTCTCTCCTTCTCTCCTACCTCTCTCTCTCCTTCTCTCCTACCTCTCTCTTCTCCTCTCCTATCTCTCTCTCTCCTTCCTCCTACCTCTCTCTCCTTCTCCCCTACCTCTCTCTCTCCTCTCCTACCACTCTCCCACCTTCTCTCCTACCTCTCTCTCTCCTTCTCTCCTACCTCTCTCTCCTTCTCTCCTACCTCTCTCTCTCCTTCTCTCCTACCTCTCTCTCCTTCTCTCCTACCTCTCTCTCTCCTTCTGTGCTACCTCTCTCTCTCCTTCTCTGCTATCTCTCTCTCATTCTCTCCTTCTCTCCTACCTCTCTCTCTCCTTCTTTCCCACTTCCCTCTTTCCTTATCTTCTACCTCTCTCCTTCTCTCCTACCACCCTCTCTCCTTCTCCTCTACCTTGCTCTCCTCTTCTCCTACCTCGCTCTCCTCTCCTACCCCTCTCTCGCCTTCTCTCCTACCTCTCTCTCTCCTTCTCTCCTACCCCGCTCTCTCCATCTCTCCTACTCTCTCTCTCCTTCTCTCCTACACCTCTCTCTCCTTCTCTCCTACCGCTCTCTCTCCTTCTCTGCTACCTCTCTCTCCTTCTCTCCTACCTCTCTCTCTTCTCCTACCGCTCTCGCCTTCTCTCCTACCTCTCTCTCTCCTTCTCTCCTACCTCCCTCTCTCCTTATCTTCTACCTCGCTATCCTCTCCTACCCCTCTCTCTCGTTCTCTCCTACCTCTCTCTCACCTTCTCTCCTACCTCTCTCTCTCCTTCTCTCCTACCTCTCTCTCTCCTTCTCGGCTACCCCTCTCTCTCCTTCTCTCCTACCTCTCTCTCCTTCTCTCCTACCTCTCTCTCCTTCTCTCCTACCTCTCTCTCTCCTCTCCTACCGCTCTCTCTCCTTCTCTCCTACATCTCTCTTTCCTTCTGTGCTAACTCTCTCTCTCCTTCTCTCTTACCTTTCTCTCCTTCTCTCCTACCTCTCTCTCCTTCTCTGCCCTCTCTCTCCTTCGCTCCTACCTCCCTCTCTCGTTCTCTCCTACCTCTCTCTCACCTTCTCTCCTACCTCTCTCTCTCCTTCTCTCCTACCGCTCTCTTTCCTTCTCTGCTACCTCTCTCTCTCCTTCTCTCCTACCACTATCTTTCCTTCTCTGCTACCTCTCTCTCCTTCTCTGCTACCCTCTCTCTCCTTCTCACCCCTCTCTTTCTCCTTCTCTCCACTCACTCTCCCTCTCTCCTTCTCACCCCTCCCTCTCTCCTCACCCCTGCCTCTCTCCATCTCACCTCTCCCTCTCTCCATTTCTCCATCTCCATCTCTCCCTCTCCATATCTCACCTCATTTGCTCACATTGTATATAGACTTATTTTTCTACTGTATTATTGACTGTATGTTTGTTTATTCCATGTGTAACTGTGTTGTTGTATGTGTCGAACTGCTTTGCTTTATCTTGGCCAGGTCGCAGTTGTAAATGAGAACTTGTTCTCAACTTGCCTACCTGGTTAAATAAAGGTGAAATAAATAAATAAATAAATAAATAAAAAATCTCACCGCTCCCTCTCTTCATCTCCCTCTCTACATCTCTCCTTCTCTCCCTCTCTCTCTCCATCTCTCCCTCTATCCTTCTCTCCCTCTCTCCACCTCTCCCTCCCTCTCTCTAAGCTCTTGTTCTACCACTCTCGACCTCCATCACTCTCCTCTCAGCCTCCCTCATCTCTCAATTCAATTCAATTTCAATTTAAGGGCCTTATTGGCATGGGAAATATATGTTTACATTGCCAAAGCAAATGATATGGATAATAACCAAAAGTGAAATAAACAATAGAAAATTAACAGTTTAAACATTACACTCACAGAAGTTCCAAATGAATAAAGACATTTCAAATGTCATATTATGTCTATATACAGTGTTGCAATGATGTGCAAATAGTTAAAGTACAAAAGGGAAAATAAATAAACATAAATATAGATTGTATTTACAATGGTGTTTGTTCTTCACTGGTTGCCCTTCTCTTGTGGCAACAGGTCACAAATCTCCCACACTCTCTTTGACCTTTCAGAGCAGAGAAAAGCCAAACATGCTCTTTGAGAGAGGTCACACAGAGGCCAAGTCGAGGCCCCTGGAGCAAGGCCTCTTTCTCTCTGTCTCTCTCTCTCACTCTGGCCTCTTTCTCTCTCAATTCAATTAAATTAAATTGAAGAGACTTCATTGGCATACACTCTCTCTCTCCTGGGTAATATGCTAGAGAGCTATGACCCCTACCACCAGCTCTATTCCTAGCTCTACCACCAGCTCTACTCCTAGCTCTACCACCAGCTCTACTCCTAGCTCTACCACCAGCTCTACTCCTAGCTCTACCACCAGCTCTATTCCTAGCTCTACCACCAGCTCTACTCCGAGCTCTACCACCAGCTCTACTCCTAGGTCTACCACCAGCTCTACTCCTAGCTCTACCACCAGCTCTACTCCTAGCTCTACCACCAGCTCTACCAACAGCTCTACTCCTAGCTCTACCACCAGCTCTACTCCTAGCTCTACCACCAGCTCTACTCCTAGCTCTACCACCAGCTCTATTCCTAGCTCTACCACCAGCTTTACTCCTAGCTCTACCACCAGCTCTACTCCTAGCTCTACCACCAGCTCTACTCCTAGCTCTACCACCAGCTCTACTCCTAGCTCTACCACCAGCTCTACCAACAGCTCTACTCCTAGCTCTACCACCAGCTCTACTCCTAGCTCTACCACCAGCTCTACTCCTAGCTCTACCACCAGCTCTATCACCAGCTCTACTCCTAGCTCTACCACCAGCTCTACTCCTAGCTCTACCACCAGCTCTACTCCTAGCTCTACCACCAGCTCTATCACCAGCTCTACTCCTAGCTCTACCACCAGCTCTACTCCTAGCTGTATCACCAGCTCTACTCCTAGCTCTACCACCAGCTCTACTCCTAGCTCTATCACCAGCTCTACTCCTAGCTCTACCACCAGCTCTACTCCTAGCTCTATCACCAGCTCTACTCCTAGCTCTACCACCAGCTCTACTCCTAGCTCTACCACCAGCTCTACCACCAGCTATACTCCTAGCTCTATCACCAGCTCTACTCCCAGCTCTACCACCAGCTCTATCACCAGCTCTACCACCAGCTCTACCACCAGCTCTACTCCTAGCTATGCCACCAGCTCTACCATCAGCTCTATCACCAGCTCTATCGCCAGCTCTATCACCAGCTCTATCACCAGCTCTACTCCTAGCTCTACTCCTAGCTCTACCACCAGCTCTACCACCAGCTCTACTCCTAGCTCTACCACCAGCTCTACTCCTAGCTCTATCACCAGCTCTACTCCTAGCTCTATCACCAGCTCTACCACCAGCTTTAATCCCAGCTCTACCACCAGCTCTACTCCCAGCTCTACCACCAGCTCTACTCCCAGCTCGACACCAGCTCTATCACCAGCTCCACCACCAGCTCTACCACCAGCTTTACTCCTAGCTCTATCACCAGCTCTATCCCCAGATCTACTCCCAGCTCTACCACCAGCTCTACTCCCAGCTCTACCACCAGCTCTATCCCCAGCTCTACTCCCAGCTCTATGACCAGCTCTATGACCAGCTATATCCCCAGCTCTATCCCCAGCTCTATCCCCAGCTCTATCACCAGCTCTATCACCAGCTCTATCCCCAGCTCTATCACCAGCTCTATCACCAGCTCTATCACCAGCTCTATCCCCAGCTCTAGTACCAGCTCTATCCCCAGCTATATCACCAGCTCTATCACCAGCTCTATCACCAGCTCTATCCCCAGCTCTATCACCAGCTCTATCCCCAGCTCTATCACCAGCTCTATCCCCAGCTCTATCACCAGCTCTATCCCCAGCTCTATCACCAGCTCTATCCCCAGCTCTATCACCAGCTCTATCCCCAGCTCTATCACCAGCTCTATCCCCAGCTCTATCACCAGCTCTACTCCCAGCTCTACCACCAGCTCTATCACCAGCTCTACCACCAGCTCTACCACCAGCTCTACTCCTAGCTATGCCACCAGCTCTACCATCAGCTCTATCACCAGCTCTATCGCCAGCTCTATCACCAGCTCTATCACCAGCTCTACTCCTAGCTCTACTCCTAGCTCTACCACCAGCTCTACCACCAGCTCTACTCCTAGCTCTACCACCAGCTCTACTCCTAGCTCTATCACCAGCTCTACTCCTAGCTCTATCACCAGCTCTACCACCAGCTTTAATCCCAGCTCTACCACCAGCTCTACTCCCAGCTCTACCACCAGCTCTACTCCCAGCTCGACACCAGCTCTATCACCAGCTCCACCACCAGCTCTACCACCAGCTTTACTCCTAGCTCTATCACCAGCTCTATCCCCAGATCTACTCCCAGCTCTACCACCAGCTCTACTCCCAGCTCTACCACCAGCTCTATCCCCAGCTCTACTCCCAGCTCTATGACCAGCTCTATGACCAGCTATATCCCCAGCTCTATCCCCAGCTCTATCCCCAGCTCTATCACCAGCTCTATCACCAGCTCTATCCCCAGCTCTATCACCAGCTCTATCACCAGCTCTATCACCAGCTCTATCCCCAGCTCTAGTACCAGCTCTATCCCCAGCTATATCACCAGCTCTATCACCAGCTCTATCACCAGCTCTATCCCCAGCTCTATCACCAGCTCTATCCCCAGCTCTATCACCAGCTCTATCCCCAGCTCTATCACCAGCTCTATCCCCAGCTCTATCACCAGCTCTATCCCCAGCTCTATCACCAGCTCTATCCCCAGCTCTATCACCAGCTCTATCCCCAGCTCTATCACCAGCTCTATCACCAGCTCTATCCCCAGCTCTATCACCAGCTCTATCCCCAGCTCTATCACCAGCTCTATCCCCAGCTCTATCACCAGCTCTATCACCAGCTCTATCCCCAGCTCTATTACCAGCTCTATCCCCAGCTCTATCACCAGCTCTATCACCAGCTCTATCACCAGCTCTATCACCAGCTCTATCCCCAGCTCTATCCCCAGCTCTATCCCCAGCTCTACTCCCAGCTCCACCACCAGCTCTACCACCAGCTCTACTCCTTTCACATTCTCTCTTATTGTTATTTCTCTCTCTGAACATCTCTCTGTCTCCTCTCTCTGATAGTCTCTCCATCTCTGTCTCCTCTCTCTGATAGTCTCTCCATCTCTGTCTCCTCTCTCTGATAGTCTCTCCATCTCTCTGTCTCCTCTCTCTGATAGTCTCTCCATCTCTCTGTCTCCTCTCTCTGATAGTCTCTCCATCTCTCTGCCTCCTCTCTCTGATAGTCTCTCCATCTCTCTGTCTCCTCTCTCTGATAGTCTCTCCATCTCTCTGTCTCCTCTGATAGTCTCTCCATCTCTCTGTCTCCTCTCTCTGATAGTCTCTCCATCTCTGTCTCCTCTCTCTGATAGTCTCTCCATCTCTCTGTCTCCTCTCTCTGATAGTCTCTCCATCTCTGTCTCCTCTCTCTGATAGTCTCTCCATCTCTCTGTCTCCTCTCTCTGATAGTCTCTCCATCTCTCTGTCTCCTCTCTCTGATAGTCTCTCCATCTCTGTCTCCTCTCTCTGATAGTCTCTCCATCTCTCTGTCTCCTCTCTCTGATAGTCTCTCCATCTCTGTCTCCTCTCTCTGATAGTCTCTCCATCTCTCTGTCTCCTCTCTCTGATAGTCTCTCCATCTCTCTGTCTCCTCTCTCTGATAGTCTCTCCATCTCTGTCTCCTCTCTCTGATAGTCTCTCCATCTCTGTCTCCTCTCTCTGATAGTCTCTCCATCTCTCTGTCTCCTCTCTCTGATAGTCTCTCCATCTCTCTGTCTCCTCTCTCTGATAGTCTCTCCATCTCTCTGTCTCCTCTCTCTGATAGTCTCTCCATCTCTCTGCCTCCTCTCTCTGATAGTCTCTCCATCTCTCTGTCTCCTCTCTCTGATAGTCTCTCCATCTCTCTGCCTCCTCTCTCTGATAGTCTCTCCATCTCTCTGTCTCCTCTCTCTGATAGTCTCTCCATCTCTGTCTCCTCTCTCTGATAGTCTCTCCATCTCGCTGTCTCCTCTCTCTGATAGTCTCTCCATCTCTGTCTCCTCTCTCTGATAGTCTCTCCATCTCTCTGTCTCCTCTCTCTGATAGTCTCTCCATCTCTCTGTCTCCTCTCTCTGATAGTCTCTCCATCTCTGTCTCCTCTCTCTGATAGTCTCTCCATCTCTCTGTCTCCTCTCTCTGATAGTCTCTCCATCTCTCTGTCTCCTCTCTCTGATAGTCTCTCCATCTCTCTGTCTCCTCTCTCTGATAGTCTCTCCATCTCTCTGTCTCCTCTCTCTGATAGTCTCTCCATCTCTCTGTCTCCTCTCTCTGATAGTCTCTCCATCTCTCTGTCTCCTCTCTCTGATAGTCTCTCCATCTCTCTGTCTCCTCTCTCTGATAGTCTCTCCATCTCTCTGTCTCCTCTGATAGTCTCTCCATCTCTCTGTCTTCTCTCTCTGATAGTCTCTCCATCTCTCTGTCTTCTCTCTCTGATAGTCTCTCCATCTCTCTGACTCCTCTCTCTGATAGTCTCTCCATCTCTCTGTCTCCTCTGACAGTCTCTCCATCTCTCTGTCTCCTCTCTCTGTCTGTTTGCGTTCTTTCTGAGGAGCGTCCAGAGACCAAGGGTAGCTCCCTCTCGTTCTCCTTCACTCTCTTTTAATTCTCTCCCTCCCTCCATCTCTTTTCTCTGTCTGTTTGCCCTCTCTCTGGGGACTGTCTGGAGACCAGAGACAGACACTCCAGAGATTCAGACACACTGATCTGTCTTCCTCAGACAGAGGTGACAGGTTCCTGTGTGTCCCCAATCGGAATAATTAGCCCTCCCCCTCATACACACACACACACACAACATACACACGTGTGCACCCAGACACACATGCAGCCACACACACACACTCTTCCCCCATGCAGCAGATGGGCGTGTGTCCCTCCCTGCCAAGAGTGAGCAGACAAATCCAGTTTAGGCCCCAGATGAGTATCCAACCAAAGCGGTGGCTGTGTGTGATTTGAGTCAGGGGAGAGTATGCAACAGGTCTACTTACCATGCAGCTGGAGCAGACACACACACACATACACACACAGGCTGCCAGCTGTGCTTTGTCCCTTCTGTACTGATGGAGGGTATTACATGAATATAGAGCTAGCCCGGTCTCCCTCTACCCCCTAGCCCTCTGTCCAACCCCCCCAAGCTCTCTGTCCAACCCCCCCAGCTCTCTGTCCAACCCCCCCAAGCTCTCTGTCCAACCCCCCTAGCCCTCTGTCCAACCCCCCTAACCCTCTGTCCAACCCCCCCAGCTCTCTGTCCAACCCCCCCTAGCCCTCTGTCCAACCCCCCCAAGCTCTCTGTCCAACCCCCCCAGCTCTCTGTCCAACCCCCCCAAGCTCTCTGTCCAACCCCCCCAAGCTCTCTGTCCAACCCCCCCTAGCTCTCTGTCCAACCCCCCATAGCTCTCTGTCCAACCCCCCAGCTCTCTGTCCAACCCCCCATAGCCCTCTGTCCAACCCCCCAGCTCTCTGTCCAACCCCCCATAGCTCTCTGTCCAACCTCCCCAAGCTCTCTGTCCAACCCCCCCTAGCCCTCTGTCCAACCCCCCCCTAGCCCTCTGTCCAACCCCCCCTAGCTCTCTGTCCAACCCCCCAGCTCTCTGTCCAACCCCCCCTAGCTCTCTGTCCAACCTCCCCTAGCTCTCTGTCCAACCCCCCCCTAGCCCTCTGTCCAACCCCCCCAACCCTCTGTCCAACCCCCCTAACCCTCTGTCCAACCCCCCCTAGCTCTCTGTCCAACCCCCCTAACCCTCTGTCCAACCCCCCCTAGCTCTCTGTCCAACCCCCCCAACCCTCTGTCCAACCCCCCTAACCCTCTGTCCAACCCCCCCTAGCCCTCTGTCCAACCCCCCCTAAACCTCTGTCCAACCCCCCCTAGCCCTCTGTCCAACCCCCCCAAGCTCTCTGTCCAACCCCCCATAGCTCTCTGTCCAACCCCCCCAAGCTCTCTGTCCAACCCCCCCTAGCCCTCTGTCCAACCCCCCCTAGCTCTCTGTCCAACCCCCCCAAGCTCTCTGTCCAACCCCCCCTAGCTCTCTGTCCAACCCCCCCTAGCCCTCTGTCCAACCCCCCCTAGCCCTCTGTCCAACCCCCCCTAGCTCTCTGTCCAACCCCCCCAGCCCTCTGTCCAACCCCCCCTAGCCCTCTGTCCAACCCCCCCCTAGCCCTCTGTCCAACCCCCCCTAGCTCTCTGTCCAACCCCCCTAGCTCTCTGTCCAACCCCCCTAGCCCTCTGTCCAACCCCCCGTAGCTCTCTGTCCAACCCCCCCAAGCTCTCTGTCCAACCCCCCTAGCCCTCTGTCCAACCCCCCCTAACCCTCTGTCCAACCCCCCCTAGCTCTCTGTCCACCCCCCCTAGCTCTCTGTCCACCCCCCCTAGCTCTCTGTCCACCCCCCTAGCTCTCTGTCCAACCCCCCCTAGCTCTCTGTCAACCCCCCCTAGCCCTCTGTCCAACCCCCCCAGGCACACAGCCGTCCTCCTAAAGCGATCATTGTCATCCTTCCCACTGTGGAGAAGCCAGGGCTATGGTTTGTCACGCAGAGTCAGAATCCCCTTTATTCACCAACTACAGCTACACAAACTAAAACTTGTACTTGGTGATATATGGTGCTGCTAGTGATAGACAATATTTACAGAGGAGTTGACACAAAATGTATAGCATTTTTTACGCAATCCAAAGTGAACAAACAAATTCAACACAGGAGCAGCGACCAAACTACACGGCTGCCTCACCGGGGGGGGGCCAGCCTCACCGGGGGGCGCCAGACTCACAGGGGGGGGGGGCCAGCCTCACCGGGGTGCGCCAGACTCACAGGGGGGGGGGCCAGCCTCACCGGGGGGCGCCAGACTCACCGGGGGGGGGGGCAGCCTCACCAGGGGCGTGCCAGCCTCACCGGGGTGCACCAGCCTCACCGGGGCGCGCCAGACTCACAGGGGGGGGGCCAGCCTCACCGGGGCGCGCCAGACTCACAGGGGGGGGGCCAGCCTCACCGGGGTGCGCCAGACTCACCGGGGGGGGGGGGGGGGGGCAGCCTCACCGGGGCACAAGCAGTTAACAATCAACTGAGCTGATGGGGTCTTGTTGCATGCTGATGTGAGATCATTATATTTCTTCATAGATACTTATATCTATATGCAGAGCAACATTCTTTAGTTGCAGTGCATAAGGCTGATTGGCTGCAAACGCCTTGGTACAAAAATAACAGAGAATATTAATATTATACCTCAGTGCTCTAACCTTGTAAACTACACTGCTCAAAAAAATAAAGGGAACACTAAAATAACACATCCTAGATCTGAATGAAATAAATAATCTTATTAAATACTGTTTTCTTTACATAGTTGAATGTGCTGACAACAAAATCACACAAAAATAATCAATGGCAATCCAATTTATCAACCCATGGAGGTCTGGATTTGGAGTCACACTCAAAATTAAAGTGGAAAACCACACTACAGGCTGATCCAACTTTGATGTAATGTCCTTAAAACAAGTCAAAATGAGGCTCAGTAGTGTGTGTGGCCTCCACGTGCCTGTATGACTTCCCTACCTGTGGACGTCGGGCCCTCATACCACCCTCATAGAGTCTGTTTCTGACCGTTTGAGCAGACACCTGCACATTTGTGGCCTGCTGGAGGTCATTTTGCAGGGCTCTGGCAGTGCTCCTCCTGCTCCTCCTTGCACAAAGGCTTTGTTGCCCTCCTACAGCCTCCTCCACGTCTCCTGATGTACTGGCCTGTCTCCTGGTAGCGCCTCCATGCTCTGGACACTACGCTGACAGACACAGCAAACCTTCTTGCCACAGCTCGCATTGATGTGCCATCCTGGATGAGCTGCACTACCTGAGCCACTTGTGTGGGTTGTAGACTCCGTCTCATGCTACCGCTAGAGTGAAAGCACCGCCAGCATTCAAAAGTGACCAAAACATCAGCCAGGAAGAATAGGAACTGAGAAGTGGTCTGTGGTCACCACCTGCAGAACCACTCCTTTATTGGGGGTGTCTTGGTAATTGCCTATAATTTCCACCTGTTGTCTATTCCATTTGCACAACAGCATGTGAAATTTATTGTCAATCAGTGTTGCTTCCTGAGTGGACAGTTTGATTTCACAGAAGTGTGATTGACTAGGAGTTACATTGTGTTGTTTAAGTGTTCCCTTTATTATTTTGAGCAGTGTATATAGCTTGCTGTGCCCCTGTCTCTGGTGAATCAGCCAGTCAGCCACAGTAACCTCACAACATTCAGTATCCTCTGCTTCCTGTTGTCTGGCTTGCTGGTTGGCTGGCTGGCTGACGGGTTGGCTGGATGACTGGCTGGCTGACTGGCTGGCTGATGAGCTGATTGGCTGGCTGGCTGGTTGGCTGGCTAGTTGGCTGGCTGGCTGGTTGGTTGGCAGACTGGCTGGCTAGCTGGTTGGCTGACTGACTGGCTGGCTGGCTGGCTAGCTGGCTGGTTGGCTGGTTGGTTGGCAGACTAGCTGGCTAACTGGTTGGCTGACTGGCTGGCTAGCTAGCTGGTTGGCTGGTTGGCGCCCTGGGAAGCTGCGATGCAGTAGGTGACAGCTAGACTATTTCCTGAGTGCCACTGATGTTCCACACTGATCTCACCTTATTTCTCACCCAGCAGCTCTCTCTCTCTCTGTCTCGCTCTCTCTCTGTCTCACTCTCTCTCTGTCTCGCTCTCTCTCTCTCTGTCTCGCTCTCTCTCGCGCTCTCTCTCTCTCTGTCTCTCTCTCTCTCTGTCTCGCTCTCTCTCTCTCTCTCTGTCTCGCTCTCTCTCTGTCTCGCTCTCTCTCTGTCTCGCTCTCTCTCTGTCTCGCTCTCTCTCTCTGTCTCGCTCTCCCTCTCTCGCTCTCTCTCTCTGTCTCGCTCTCTCTCTGTCTCGCTCTCTCTCTCTCTCTCTCTCTCTCTCTCTCTCTCTCTCTCTCTCTCTCTCTCTCTCTCTCTCTCTCTCTCTCTCTCTCTCTCAATTCAATTCAAATGGCTTTAAAAATAAAAATGAACAGTAAACATTACACTCACAACAGTTCCAGTTCTCTGTTTATCTTTCGCTCTCGCTCTCTCTCTGCTCTCTGTTCTCTCTCTGCTCTCTCTCGTTCTCTCTGTTCTTTCTCTCGTTCTCTCTCTCTTTCTCTCTCTGTTATTGCTCTCTTTCTCTCTCTGTTCTCTCTCTCTTTCTCTCTCTGTTATTGCTCTCTTTCTCTCTCTGTTCTCTCTCTCTTTCTCCCTCTGTTATTGCTGTCTTTCTCCCTCTGTTCTCTCTGTTCTCTCTTTCTCTCTCTCTGTCTTTCTCTCCTCCTCCCCCTTCTCACACCTGCCCTCAGAGTTCAACGCTAGGTGAGCCTCCTGAGAAGCTATGTACACTGCATGGTTGTTCTGTATTACCTACTGTTTTATGTAACATGTAATTCTACATTTTCATGGTTATATGGTACACATGCATTATTTAATGAATCAATGTCAGTGATTGGTTTGGCCTCTCTGTCACGTACGAATGGACACACATGCATACGCATGCATACGGACAAACATACACACGGAGACACACATGCACGCATACCACACACACACACAAACATGTAGGCATACCACACACACACACACACACACACACACACACACACACACACACACACACACACACACACACACACACACACACACACACACACACACACACACACACACACACACACACACACACACACACACACACACACACACACACACACAAACACGCGCACACGCACACAAACACACACAGACACACGTACGCATACCACACACACATCCTGTATGGCTTCTCTTCTCTTCTTGTGCTCCTCTGCTCGTCTCGTCTCTCTCTCCGTCTTTCTTTGCAGTGTAAAAAGTGTCCCACAATTATTCATTTGGCAGCCATTCTTTGTCATACAATGGGAGTGTGTCCCACAGGAGGAGGAGGAGGAGGAGGAGGAGGAGGAGAGGAGGAGGATGAGGAGGATGAGGGGAGGAGGAGGATGAGGAGGATGAGGGGAGGAGGAGGAGGAGGGGAGGAGGAGGAGGAGGAGGGGAGGAGGAGGAGGGGGATGAGGAGGAGGGGAGGAGGAGGGGAGGAGGAGGAGGAGGAGGATGAGGAGGATGAGGGGAGGAGGAGGAGGAGGAGGAGGATGATGAGGGGAGGGGAGTGGGAGGAGGAGGATGAGGAGGAGGAGGAGGATGAGGGGGAGGAGGAGGAGGAGGAGGAGCCACACAGCACAGAAGCCCCATTTGAGCTCAAATCACCACCGTGATGTCTGTCTGTCTGTCTGTCTGTCTGTCTGTCTGTCTGTCTGTCTGTCTGTCTGTCTGTCTGTCTGTCTGTCTGTCTGTCTGTCTAACTGCCTCCCTGCCTGCCTGTGTACCTGCCTCCCTGGGTGTCTGCCCGCCACAGTAATATACAATATACTGTACACACAATAGAAGCATCTGCTCAGTCCCTTGGGTCTGTCGGTGTGTGTTTTAGGTCTTGTTTCTCCTGTTGAAGTCAAGCTGCAGTGTTTCCCCTCACGTCTATGGTAATTATCTGTGTCTATACCCCTCACGTCTATGGTAATTCTCTGTGTCTATACCCCTCATGTCTATGGTAATTATCTGTGTCTATACCCCTCATGTCTATGGTAATTCTCTGTGTCTATACCCCTCATGTCTATGGTAGTTCTCTGTGTCTATACCCCTCACGTCTATGGTAATTCTCTGTGTCTATACCCCTCATGTCTATGGTAATTCTCTGTGTCTATACCCCTCATGTCTATGGTAATTCTCTGTGTCTATACCCCTCACGTCTATGGTAATTATCTGTGTCTATACCCCTCATGTCTATGGTAATTATCTGTGTCTACACCCCTCATGTCTATGGTAATTCTCTGTGTCTATACCCCTCACGTCTACAGTAATTCTCTGTGTCTATACCCCTCACGTCTATGGTAATTCTCTGTGTCTATACCCCTCATGTCTATGGTAATTCTCTGTGTCTATACCCCTCATGTCTATGGTAATTCTCTGTGTCTATACCCCTCATGTCTATGGTAATTATCTGTGTCTATACCCCTCATGTCTATGGTAATTCTCTGTGTCTATACCCCTCACGTCTATGGTAATTCTCTGTGTCTATACCCCTCATGTCTATGGTAATTCTCTGTGTCTATACCCCTCATGTCTATGGTAATTCTCTGTGTCTATACCCCTCACGTCTATGGTAATTCTCTGTGTCTATACCCCTCACGTCTATGGTAGTTCTCTGTGTCTATACCCCTCACGTCTATGGTAATTCTCTGTGTCTATACCCCTCATGTCTATGGTAATTCTCTGTGTCTATACCCCTCATGTCTATGGTAATTCTCTGTGTCTATACCCCTCATGTCTATGGTAATTCTCTGTGTCTATACCCCTCATGTCTATGGTAATTATCTGTGTCTATACCCCTCACGTCTATGGTAATTCTCTGTGTCTATACCCCTCATGTCTATGGTAATTCTCTGTGTCTATACCCCTCATGTCTATGGTAATTCTCTGTGTCTATACCCCTCAAATTCACATCTGGATCTCGAAACCAGTTCCACTGCTTTTTTATTCTCAGTAGGTTAAGAGCTGAATACCCCTACTCTATACCATCCATACGTGACACACTGGTTGGGAGTCTATGTGACACTGAAGAGCTCCTACCCCTCTGGGTCATGGACCAGACTGTTCTGTTCTGTGTTACTTTAGGAATTAGGTTGGGTCAACTACCTGTTTAAGGACCCAGAGGAGGTGTCTGTCTCAGTCCTGCTCATAATCTATCTGGTCTGCCCCGGTGGGAGATCTGGAGGTATTAGTGGAAAAAGGTCTGATGCACAATGTCTGTCCTAATTATCACTCCTTTTTATTTATTCCACCTTTATTTAACCAGGTAGGCCAGTTGAGAACAAGGTTATTTTTTTGTTGTCTTTTTTTGATGGTTAGGAACTGGGACGGTAGCTCGCTAACACTAGCTACACTTCTACCTTTTATCTATAAGAGTACCAGGATTGAGGATGAGATTATCTGCATTTTCAGCTTACACTTTGACCTGTATAATGTAACACCACACCTACACTTGTCATGCTTTCGGTCTAAAAGGTGAAAGGCTTTACAGTGCACATTGCGAATTCCTTATGTTGGTGTACGGAGTTCCAGCTCGAAGGACCACATTTTGAAACCATCATACAGTGTCTGCAGTGAGCTCTTACGGAAAGGCCATCTCTGCTAACCTTTCCAATCCGGCAGGGAGGGAGGGATGGATCTAGACACTGTTGCCCTAGAACACACAAATAATTATACCTACCTCAGCCTTAACATCAGCACCACAGATAACTTCCACAAAGCTGTGAACTATCTTAGAGACAAGGCAAGAAGGGTCTTCTATGCCATCAAAGGGAAGATAAATCTTGACATCCCAATTAGAATCAGTTATAGAAGGCATTGCCCTCTACGGTTCTGAGGTTTGGCGTCACAAAATGGGACAAACACCCAATTCTGCTCAATTATACTTGTCTACAATGAAAACCCCCTAACAATGCATGCAGAGCAGAATAAGGACTATATCCACTAGTTATCAACATACAGAAAAGATCTGTTCAATTCTACAACCACCTAAAAGGAAGCATTGCCCACATATTCCACCACAAAGTCCCCACCTACAGAGAGATGAACCTAGAAAATAATCCCCTCAGCAAACTGGTCCTGGGGCTCTGTTCACAAACACAAACAGACCCCACAGAGCCCCAGGACAGCAACACAATTAGACCCAAACAAATTAAGAGAAAACAAAAAGATAATTACTTGACACATTAGAAAGAATTAACAAAAAACAGAAAAAAATGGAATGCTATTTGGCCCGAAACAGAGAGTACACAGTGGCAGAATACCTGACCACTGTGACTGACCCAAACTTAAGGGAGGCTTTGACTATGTACAGACTCAGTGAGTATAGCCTTGCTATTGAGAAATGCAGCCGAATGCAGACCTGGCTCTCAAGAGATGACAGGCTTTGTGCACACTGCCCACAAAATGTGATGGAAACTGAGCTGCACTTCCTAATCTCCTGACAAATGTATGACCATATTAGAGACACGTATTTCCTTCAGATTACACAGATCCACAAAGAATTTGAAAACTCCCATATCTACTGGGTGAAATACCACAGTGTGCCATCACAGCAGCAATACTTTTGACCTGTTGCCACAAGAAAAGGGCAACCAGTGAAGAACAAACACCATTGTAAATACAACCCATATTTATGTTTATTTATTTTCCCTTTTGTACTTTAACTATTTGCACATTGTTACAACACTGTATATAGCCATAATATCACATTTGAAATGTCTCTATTCCTTTGGAACTTTTGTGAGTGTAATGTTTACAATGTCAAATGCTTTATCAATGTAAACATATGTTTCCCATGCCAATAAAGCCCCTTAAATGAGAGAGAAGAGAGAGAGAGGGAATAGGGAAATGGTTTCACGGCTGTACTTTGATCTCCTCCCGTTTATATAGCTGCTTTGCTTAATGTCCCGCAAGCGGGACAACTTCCAGTGAAACTGGAGGGCGTGCCAATCAAATAAATAATCATAAATATTATGGATTTTAAACAGTTAGGTACATATAAGTGTCTCATATCGGCTGAAAGCTTAAATTTGTGTTAATCTAACTGCACTGTCTGATTTACAGTAGCTATTACAGCGAAAACATGCCATGTGATTGTTTGAGGACGGCTCCCCACATCAAATATTTTTCCACCGGCACAGGTTTCATACATTCACATATAACGATTACATATTCGCTTACTTTTTGAAAATCTTCCTCTGATTTGTCATCGAAAGGGTCACAGCTATAACATGTAGTGTCGTTTTGTTAGATAAAAGCCTTCTTTATATCCCAAAAGGTCTGTTTAGTTAGCGCCATCGATATGGGTAATCCACTCGTTCAACTTGCAGAGAAAGGAATCCGAAAATCTACCCCTAAACTTTGTTTCAACAAGTCAAAATATGTTACTACTTACTCCTCAGATACCTTAAAATGTAATCAAACTATAATATTTATTTCTGAAAGAAGTATGTTCAATAGGAAACCAATTTTAGCTGGTGTGTAATGTCTTCATGGCGCGCAAACACTTATTTCCAAGACTGTGTCCTTCTACTAAAACTGTTATTTCTTATTCGTTTTTGAAGTTACAAGCCTGAAACCTTGAACACAGACTGCTGATATAGGAATTGCATCCAGGAACTAATTTTCAATATGACCTTTCTCTTGCATTTCTAAGAGGATGGTCTCTGAAAAAGAAAATATCCAGTTGTTTTTTCTTTGTGTTATATTCTCCTACATTATTTTAACATTTCTACAAACTATAAAGTGTTTTCTTTCCAATGGTACCAATTATTTGCATATCCTGGCTTCAGGGCCTGAGCTACAGGCAGTTTCCTTTGGGCATGTCATTCAGGCAGGAAGTGGAGAAAAAAGGGGCCTAGCCCTAATACAGACAAGTCATTCATGGGGCAACCAGCTTCAATAACTCTGTTTTTACACACAAGCCTTCAAAGGGACAAAGCAAAAGTGATATGTATCCCAAATGGCACCCTGAACAGAAAAAGTGAAATCTTCCTCGATACTAAAAAAGACCCAAGCCACTAATAATAATAACAACGCAAGCCTATAGATACACTTTCCTACTCATTCATTACAGCTGCAGTGCTGGTTGTAGCGCTGAGTGGAAGTATGAAGAACGTGCATTTTATGGCTTATAAAACTGTTGAAAACAAAGTGTTGACAATGCTGAGTAAGAACTTAAACATGAACTCACTCATAAAAACAGCAGCTCTTTCCTGTATTCGTTAACAATCTCTCTATTCATGGATTTAAATGTTTTGAAATCTCACAGTATCAACTTTGCTCTAACTTTTTTAGGCCTGCTATGTTACTGCAGACACAGTAATCTGAGCCATCAGATTGGCCAGCGGTAGGCCAATAGTGCACTTGATTTGCTCTACGGGCCCACCGGGAAGGCAGACTTTGTACCTTCAGACACATGAAATGGTTCAAAATGGGAACACTTGGCTTATCCGTCACACAGGGCAGCTGAATCGGGTGACCCTACCGCCAACAGTCCCCTATGATGTCTCTCAATGGTTTCAACAACCGCATGCAAGCCGGTGAATCAGTAAACCACGCCCACGTGATGAGTAACCTTGCCTCAGACCTGAGGAATTGTGTTAACTCCCCAAGTTAATGCCTTGGCTTTAGCTCAGCAGGCTAACACAGTCTTGTGGCAAGCAGGAGGCCCATGTTGAAATCCCACTAATGCCCCACTAGTGCCTCTCTCTCTCTCAGAAAATCTGTCTCAAATCTCTTATTTTTTTATTGTTTTATTTATTTAACCTTTATTTAACTAGGCAAGTCAGTTAAGAACACATTCTTATTTACAATGACAATAATAGTTAAACACGTCCAGAGATACACACACTGTTAAAAAGGCCGGCTCTGCTTTAGCAGTTTCAGCTCTGCTGTTCTTCTGTTTTGTTGTACTTGCCCAAATCACCTTATTTTCACCTTAGTGGTGCCTACAAGTCACCCCACTTTGTGAGCCAATCACGTTTTAGCTATTCCCGCATCTCACTGCCCCTCTCCCTTTCCATACATGTTCCTACAGCTTGACTTGTTGCATCGAATAAAAGTTATACCAGCATGTTTGTGCTGTCGTTATATTCAAGGTCTGATGGTAAAACAGTTTTTTTTCACCCTTTAAATGTCGAGGTATATTAGCTTGCTAGCCTAGCCGTTAGCCTGCTACGTGCCCTTTTTTTTCCCTGCTATGGGCCTTTGCCCCGTGGCCGTTAATGTTGGGCAGGTCGGTGGTTTGTTCACCCGCCCGCAATTGCTAATAACCCATCCGCAACCGCCTGACTATATGTGATAACGTGAACATCTGAGGCCCACACCAGCTGATATAGAAAATGTGCTGTAGGTTACAGTCAGAGACGGTATTTTCAAAATTGTTTTGGTTGCCTGATTTAGATATGTTTCTGCTTATGATTTCCAACATTTTGGTAGACTATTTGTTAGTCAACTTGTGTATAATTAAAGTTTTCTGTCATCGCTGCTTCTTTCGCGGAACAAAGGCGTTTAGGAACCGGGAAGAAAATGTAATGACTCTACACAAAAAAAAAAGTGATGATTTTCTGTGCAAAACATCCAAATGACATCAGATTGACCGGTTGTAAGGAAATAGAAAGCTGTGTAAACGACCCAACATGTTTCTGATAAGATTTCAGTTCTGATTGGATGCATATTTAATGTGGTTGAAATACTATCAGCTTTTATGATGCTGATAAATATAGCACCTCTACAGACGGTATCTAACTGACCATTCACGTTCTCTCAAGATACTGAAATAAATCATATTTCTCTACTCCTGTTCCCCAGTAATAATTTTACCTACATTTGGTGTATCATTTTACTGCAAGAAATACTTAATTAAACGAGAGTTCATATTAAGGCTATGTGAGAGGTTATAGACCTACAGTCAGTGTCCAGATTTCAGTGTCCATTTAACCCATCTGAACAGTAGGCTACAGTTCCCTTGACGTGTCATAGGCCTATTTGAAGTGCGATCTTGTGACTGTTGAATTTGTATAGCGCCTCACAATCATCACACATAACACTGTTATCATCCTCTTTTACCACTTCATCAAATCTTTCCCAAACATTACTTTCTGGTCCTCCCTTCTCTTTATTTTCAACTCTACATTTCACAGCTTTTCTCTTACTGAATTAAACTCCGACATTGTACTTTTTGCCTCCGTGGATCTATGCACTAATGCCAGATAGCCTAAAATAATGAAAGAAAAACCTCAATGTAACCCATAGATATGAATTGCACAATAACTATACATTTATGGATTTTTAAGGTTTGTTTTCTCTTTATTCAACCCACCCCACGGATATAACACCGCGGGTTAAGAATTATGAGTTAACCCCACGCATCATTATTTCACACCCTATTTAATTACATGTCAAGTCTTTATGTTCCAGCCTATTTCAGCCACTGTTATGGTACTGCTTTGAGTCTGTTGTGGTTATGGCTTATGTATATCCTGTAACTGCATTCCATTATTATTTCTGGATTAGTAATCCTTCATTGAGCATTGTCAAGCATAGATGTGTGCATACACAGTGTTGTATACAGGCCATATTAATATGTTAAGCCAGTCTATGTGTTGTATACAGGCCTTATTAATATGCTAAGTCAGTCTATGTGTTGTATACAGGCCATAGTAATATGTTAAGTCAGTCTATGTGTTGTATACAGGCCTTATTAATATGCTAAGTCAGTCTATGTGTTGTATACAGGCCATATTAATATGTTAAGTCAGTCTATGTGTTGTATACAGGCCATATTAATATGTTAAGTCAGTCTATGTGTTGTATACAGGCCATATTAATATGTTAAGCCAGTCTATGTGTTGTATACAGGCCATAGTAATATGTTAAGCCAGTACAGGCCATAGTAATATATTAAGCCAGTACAGGCCATAGTAATATGTTAAGCCAGTACAGGCCATAGTAATATGTTAAGCCAGTACAGGCCATATTAATATGTTAAGCCAGTACAGGCCATAGTAATATGTTAAGCCAGTACAGGCCATAGTAATATGTTAAGCCAGTACAGGCCATAGTAATATGTTAAGCCAGTACAGGCCATAGTAATATGTTAAGCCAGTACAGGCCATAGTAATATGTTAAGCCAGTACAGGCCATAGTAATATGTTAAGCCAGTACAGGCCATAGTAATATGTTAAGCCAGTACAGGCCATAGTAATATGTTAAGTCAGTACAGGCCATATTAATATGTTAAGCCAGTACAGGCCATATTAATATGTTAAGCCAGTACAGGCCATAGTAATATGTTAAGCCAGTACAGGCCATAGTAATATGTTAAGCCAGTACAGGCCATATTAATATGTTAAGCCAGTACAGGCCATATTAATATGTTAAGCCAGTACAGGCCATAGTAATATGTTAAGCCAGTACAGGCCATAGTAATATGTTAAGCCAGTACAGGCCATAGTAATATGTTAAGCCAGTACAGGCCATAGTAATATGTTAAGCCAGTACAGGCCATAGTAATATGTTAAGTCAGTACAGGCCATATTAATATGTTAAGCCAGTACAGGCCATAGTAATATGTTAAGCCAGTACAGGCCATATTAATATGTTAAGCCAGTACAGGCCATAGTAATATGTTAAGCCAGTACAGGCCATATTTATATGTTAAGCTAGTTTAGCTATTAGAGGTCATATGTAGGCCTATGTACAAAAGTGCAGGCTGCTGAGGGGAAGACGGCTGGAATGGAGCAAATGGAATGGCATCAAACACATGGAAACCATGGAAACCATGTAGTTAATATATTTGATACCATTCCAAGGTGCCACCAACCTCCTGTGGTGCTGTATCTGTGTATGCTTAGTATCTAACTGTATTACTGCCAATTCTCTGTGTACTCATTGCTGTTCTTTATATAACCACACACATACTATCTACAGTTATCCATGAAGGAACCATTATCTGGAATAAACCTTTTCAAAAGACATCTGGACTTGTTCTTGCTGGATAGACCTGTGGCAGCTGAGCCATGTCCACTGGCACCTATTGACAATTATTAATGGTCCTCCCGGATCAGCTCTTAGTATTTACACACACACACACACACACACACAGACTCCAATCCACTCCACGTCAAAATGGTCCCCAGGGAAATTGGATAACTTCCACTGTTTGAATTTCAGCTACTTTGAGGCATGCAGTTGCTTGGCAACGAAATAACTGTATTTCAGTTTTTTTTTACCACTTTGGTTATTGTGCACGGGTTTAGACTGATCAAACCAAGGGGTTCGGGATTTAGAATGTAACCAACCTGTTATTGAAGGAGCATGAAGGAGGAGGAGGGGGAGGAGGGGGAGGAGGGGGAGGAGAAGAAGGGGGAGGAGGAGGAGGAGGTGAAGGAGGAGGAGGAGAATGGGGAGGAGGAGGAGAAGGGGGGAGGAGGAGGGGGAGGAGGGGGGAGGAGGAGGAGGAGGAGGAGTAGGAGAAGGGGGGAGGAGGAGGAGGAGAAGGGGGGAGGAGGAGGAGGAGGAGGAGGAGGGGGAGGAGGAGGAGAAGGGGGAGGAAGAGGAGGAGGGGGAGGAGGAGGAGAAGGGAGAGGAGGGGGGAGGAGGAGGAGGAGAAGGGGGGAGGGGGAGGAGAAGGAGGAGGAGGAGGAGGAGGAGGAGGAGGAGAAGGAGAAGGGGGAGGGAGGAGGAGGCGGAGAAGGGGGAGGAGGTCTAACTAGCCTTCTCATTTCTGTTGTATGGCAGATGCATGCTGTAGCTGCTAGATTGTTCTGTTTAATCAGATCATCGTACGTATGTATAAATCCTGACCATAGAAGCAAAGCATGGTTGAGCAAAGCTAACTGGCTGGGTGCTAACGGTGCTGATTTGGAATCACGCTCTTGTGATGAGGTAGCCCTGCCTGAGACTTGTAAGCCCAAATGTAGCCCACAAGGATTTCCTCTTGGGCTAGGCTAATGGTTAAGACATTACTAAGATAACTGGCTGAGTGCTAACTAAGCTAACTGATTGAGCTAAACCAGGGACACTTTAAGAAATGAGGCGAGGAGAAACTCAATTCAAATTGTATCAACGCCCATTGTGTACGTTGTCCCTACACTGTCAATGGGCCATGCGGTGCATTCTGGGACAAGGGCAGCACTCCTTCAAGCACTGAATGGGAGTCAATTGGGTGCTAGCTAAAAAACACAGCATTGGCATGAATTACGTGAACAAGAAGAACAACATTACAAATCTTTTCTGAGATGTGAAGTCATTTCTGTCTATCCCCGTCCCCAGTCCACCTGATCGTGCTGCTGATCCAGTTTCTGCTGATCTGTCTGCGACTATTGAACCCTGACCTGTTCACCGGACGTGCTTCCTTTTCCAGGACCTGCTGTTTCGACCATCTCTCTCTCTCTCGCTCTCTCTAACGCAACTGCTGTCTCGACCTCTGAATGCTCGGCTATGAAAAGCCAACTGACATTTACTCCTGAGTTGCTGACCTGTTGCACCCTCTATAAGCCCGGTTCCTCTAGGTTTTAAGCACTTTATTGTCATAACGTTCTCCAAGCTATCTCCTGCCGAGCTAACTCCCCTGGGTTTTGAGAGAGGGGACTGTGTGTGTGTGTGTGTGTGTGTGTGTGTGTGTGTGTGTGTGTGTGTGTGTGTGTGTGTGTGTGTGTGTGTGTGTGTGTGTGTGTGTGTGTGTGTGTGTGTGTGTTTGCGTGTGCGTGCGTGCGTGCGTGTGTGCGTGTGTGTATCCTGGGGTCTGAGAGAGTGGGATTCTCTCATTGGCTTTTGAAATCTGTTTTGAAATCAAACACACATCATCTTCCTGGAGATTCCTCCTCTTTTCTTCTCATCCCAAGACACTCCCGTCTCTCTCTTTCCGTCTCCCTCCATCCTCCCCTATCTCCCTCAACTTAACCCCCATCTACTCTGCCACGTCGCTGTAATGTTCATTCATTGGAGAAGAAACATGTCTGAGAAAACAGAGGGAATGTATGCATGTATGCTAGGATTCTACTATGGGTTCTGCAATCTGCACATGCCTGGGTTACACTTTCTGCCAATCTTTTAATGTTACTATGGCTTCTTGTTTTTTTTATCTACACTGTTTATACCATCATTGGCCAGCAATATAACTAATCTATCTATCTCTCTCTCTATCTCTCTCTCGCTATCTCTCTCTCTCTCTGGCTCTCTCTATCTCTCTCTCAATTCAATTCAATTCAAGGGGCTTTATTGGCATGGGAAACATGTGTTTACATTGCCAAAGTAAGTGTCTCTCTGTCTCTCTCTCTGGCTCTGGCTCTGGCTCTGGCTCTACAAAACTAGTACAATATCAGTAGTGGGAAAAGTTTTCATACTTGAGTAAAAGTCAAGATACCTAACTAGAAAATAACTAAAGTAAAAGTGAAATCACCCAGTAAAATACTACTTGAGTAAAAGTCTAAATGTATTTGGTTTTAAATATACTTAAGAATCAAAAGTATATATAATTACAAAAATATACTTATCGTATAGATTATTTTAAATTGCTTATATTAAGCAAACCAGACAGCACAATTTTCTTGTTTTTTATTAATTTATGCATAGCCAGGGGCACACTACAACACGCAGACATAATTGACAAATGAAGCTTTTGTGTTTAATGAGTCCACCAGATCAGAGGCATTAGGGATGCCGAGGTATGTTCTCTTGATAAGTGTGTAAATTGGAAAATGTTCCTGTCCTGCTAAGCATAAAAAAATGTACGAATACTTTTGGGTGTCAGGGAAAATGTACACTGTATGGAGTAAAAAGTGCATTATTTTTTTTGGGGGGGAGGGCGTAGTGAATTAAAAGTTGTCAAAAATATAAATAATAAAGTACAGATACACCAAAAAACGACTTAATAAGTACTTTATGTACTTTACTCCACTGTGCACTATATAGAGAATACAGTGCAATTGGGATGCAGCCCTGTTACAGGCTGTTATCTTTAAAGTCTGGCGAGCCCATTTGTCTGTTGTTGATGTTGTCTGTCAGTCATCAGGTAAATGACTCTAATCAGACTGATATGATAGCCATATCGTGCATGCAATTGTGTTTTATGATCGCTCTACATCCCATAGTCGTATGTCCTTCGCCGTGGTTACAGCTTGACTGCTGGCACTGGCGCTCGACGGAGAATTTGGACCCTGATTGGTTGACCAGCATGGGTCAGATCAGAACACAGTCATTAGGACAGGACACTGAATAACTGTTAATCATGAACAGGGGCGTAACTTTGGTTTTAGAACTTGGGGGGGACATAATTTATTACATTTTTTTATCCAATCGGATAAACACTCGAAACAGCATACCCGACCGCTCGGAGGTGTCCACATGGTCCTAAAGCACACGGTTGTCTTGTTTTGTATCACATTCCAATGATAAAACTGGGGGGAATATAACTGGGAATCTACGGGAATCTATTTCCCGATGTATATGCATCTAACATACACTATATATATATACAAAGTATGTGGACACCCCTTCAAATGCACAGTGAATAATGAATAACAATAACGAGTAAAAATAACATGATTATAAGCAAGGAGTACCAGTACCGAGTCAATGTGCAGGGGTACGAGGTAATTGAAGTAACTATACAGTGGGGAGAACAAGTATTTGACACACTGCCGATTTTGCAGGTTTTCCTACTTACAAAGCATGTAGAGGTCTGTCATTTTTATCATAGGTACACTTCAACTGTGAGAGACGGAATCTAAAACAAAAATCCAGAAAATCACATTGTATGATTTTTAAGTAATTAATTTGCATTTTATTGCATGACATAAGAATTTGATCACCTACCAACCAGTAAGAATTCCGGCTCTCACAGACCTGTTAGTTTTTCTTTAAGAAGCCCTCCTGTTCTCCACTCATTACCTGTATTAACTGCACCTGTTTGAACTCGTTACCTGTATAAAAGACACCTGTCCACACACTCAATCAAACAGACTCCAACCTCTCCACAATGGCCAAGACCAGAGAGCTGTGTAAGGACATCAGGGATAAAATTGTAGACCTGCACAAGGCTGGGATGGGCTACAGGACAATAGGCAAGCAGCTCGGTGAGAAGGCAACAACTGTTGGCGCAATTATTAGAAAATGGAAGAAGTTCAAGATGACGGTCAATCACCCTCGGTCTGGGGCTCCATGCAAGATCTCACCTCGTGGGGCATCAATGATCATGAGGAAGGTGAGGGATCAGCCCAGAACTACACAGCAGGACCTGGTCAATGACCTGAAGAGAGCTGGGACCACAGTCTCAAAGAAAACCATTAGTAACACACTACGCCGTCATGGATTAAAATCCTGCAGCGCACGCAAGGTCCCCCTGCTCAAGCCAGCGCATGTCCAGGCCCGTCTGAAGTTTGCCAATGACCATCTAGATGATCCAGAGGAGGAATGGGAGAAGGTCATGTGGTCTGATGAGACAAATATAGAGCTTTTTGGTCTAAACTCCACTCGCCGTGTTTGGAGGAAGAAGAAGAATGAGTACAACCCCAAAAACACCATCCCAACCGTGAAGCATGGAGGTGGAAACATCATTCTTTGGGGATGCTTTTCTGCAAAGGGGACAGGACGACTGCACCGTATTGAGGGGAGGATGGATGGGGCCATGTATCGCGAGATCTTGGCCAACAACCTCCTTCCCTCAGTAAGAGCATTGAAGATGGGTCGTGGCTGGGTCTTCCAGCATGACAACGACCCGAAACACACAGCCAGGGCAACTATGGAGTGGCTCCGTAAGAAGCATCTCAAGGTCCTGGAGTGGCCTAGCCAGTCTCCAGACCTGAACCCAATAGAAAATCTTTGGAGGGAGCTGAAAGTCCGTATTGCCCAGCGACAGCCCCGAAACCTGAAGGATCTGGAGAAGGTCTGTATGGAGGAGTGGGCCAAAATCCCTGCTGCAGTGTGTGCAAACATGGTCAAGAACTACAGGAAACGTATGATCTCTGTAATTGCAAACAAAGGTTTCTGTACCAAATAGTAAGGTCTGCTTTTCTGATGTATCAAATACTTATGTCATGCAATAAAATGCAAATTAATTACTTAAAAATCATACAATGGGATTTTCTGGATTTTAGATTCCGTCTCTCACAGTTGAAGTGTACCTATGATAAACATTACAGACCTTTGTAAGTAGGAAAACCTGCAAAATCCGCAGTGTATCAAATACTTGTTCTCCCCACTGTATAGGTAGGGGTAAAGAGACTAGGCAACAGGATAGATAATAGACAGTAGCTGCAGAGTATGTGGCAGAGTATGTGGCAGAGTATGTGGCAGAGTATGTGGTAGAGTCCTGTGTGTGTGTGCATAGAGTCAGTCCAAGAGAGTTAGTCAGGAAAAAAAGGGTCAGTGCAGGTGGTCCGGGTCTTGTTTAGCAGTCTTGTTTAGCGGTCTTGTTTAGCAGTCTTGTTTAGCGGTCTTGTTTAGCGGTCTTGTTTAGCAGTCTTGTTTAGCAGTCTTGTTTAGCAGTCTTATTTAGCAGTCTTGTTTAGCGGTCTTGTTTAGCAGTCTTGTTTAGCAGTCTTGTCTTGTTTAGCAGTCTTGTTTAGCAGTCTTGTCTTGTTTAGCAGTCTTGTTTAGCAGTCTTGTTTAGCAGTCTTGTCTTGTTTAGCAGTCTTGTTTAGCAGTCTTGTTTAGCAGTCTTATTTAGCAGTCTTGTTTAGCAGTCTTGTTTAGCAGTCTTGTCTTGTTTAGCAGTCTTGTTTAGCAGTCTTGTTTAGCGGTCTTGTTTAGCAGTCTTGTTTAGCAGTCTTGTCTTGTTTAGCAGTCTTGTTTAGCAGTCTTGTCTTGTTTAGCAGTCTTGTTTAGCAGTCTTATTTAGCAGTCTTGTTTAGCAGTCTTGTTTAGCGGTCTTGTTTAGCAGTCTTGTTTAGCAGTCTTGTTTAGCGGTCTTGTTTAGCAGTCTTGTTTAGCAGTCTTGTCTTGTTTAGCAGTCTTGTTTAGCAGTCTTGTCTTGTTTAGCAGTCTTGTTTAGCAGTCTTGTTTAGCAGTCTTGTTTAGCAGTCTTGTTTAGCAGTCTTGTTTAGCAGTCTTATTTAGCAGTCTTGTTTAGCAGTCTTGTTTAGCAGTCTTGTCTTGTTTAGCAGTCTTGTTTAGCAGTCTTGTTTAGCGGTCTTGTTTAGCAGTCTTGTTTAGCAGTCTTGTCTTGTTTAGCAGTCTTGTTTAGCAGTCTTGTCTTGTTTAGCAGTCTTGTTTAGCAGTCTTATTTAGCAGTCTTGTTTAGCAGTCTTGTTTAGCAGTCTTGTTTAGCAGTCTTGTTTAGCAGTCTTGTTTAGCAGTCTTGTTTAGCAGTCTTGTTTAGCAGTCTTGTCTTGTTTAGCAGTCTTGTTTAGCAGTCTTGTCTTGTTTAGCAGTCTTGTGTAGCAGTCTTGTTTAGCAGTCTTGTCTTGTTTAGCAGTCTTGTTTAGCAGTCTTGTTTAGCAGTCTTGTTTAGCAGTCTTGTTTAGCAGTCTTGTTTAGCAGTCTTATGGCTTGGGGGTAGAAGCTGTTCAGGCTCCTACTGGTTCCAGACTTGGGGCACTTGCCGTGAGATAGCAGAGAGAACAGTCTAGCTTCAACAAGGCTGTGAACGATCTAAGAGATAAGGCAAGAAGGGCCTTCTACGGCATCAGAAGGAACCCATTGCCCTCTATGGTTGTGAGGTCTGGGGTCCACTCACCAACCAAGAATTTACAAAATGGGACAAACACCTAACTGAAACTCTGCATGCAGAATTCTGCAAAAATATACTTTGTGTGCAATGAAAACCCCTGACAATGCATGCAGAGCAGAATAAGGATTATATCCACTAGTAATCAACATACAGAAAAGATCTGTTCAATTCCACAACCACCTAAAAGGAAGCATTGCCCACATATTCCACCACAAAGTCCCCACCTACAGAGAGATGAACCTAGAAAATAATCCCCTCAGCAAACTGGACTGGGGCTCTGTTCACAAACACAAACAGACCCCACAGAGCCCCAGGACAGCAACACAATTAGACCTAACCAAATTATGAGGAATGCAAAAAGATATATATTTGACACACTGGAAAGAATAAACCAAAAAACTGAGCAAATTGGAATGCTGTCTGGCTCTAAACAGAGAGTACACCGTGGCAAAATATCAGACCACTGTGACTGACCCAAAATTAAGTGAGCATAGCCGTTCTATTGAGAGGCCACCATAGGCAGACCTCGAGAGAAGACAGACTGTGTGCACACTGCCCACAAAATGAGGTGGAAACTGAGCTGCACTTCCTAACCTCCTGCCCAATGTATGTATATTAGAGACACATATTCCCACAGATCACACAGACCCACAAAGAGTTTGAAAACAAATCAAACATTGATAAACTCTCCTATCTGTTAGGCAAAACACCAGTGTGCAATCACAGCAGCAAGATGTGTGGGCCGTTGAAAAGGGAAACCAGTGGAGAACAAACAACATTGTAAACACAACCTATAATTATCTGTTTATTTATCTTCCCCCAACATCCATTTTACATGTACATGTTAGTCATTTAGCAGACACTCTTATCCAGAGAGACTAACAGTTAGTCATTTAGCAGACACTCTTATCCAGAGAGACTTACAGTTAGTCATTTAGCAGACACTCTTATCCAGAGAGACTTACAGTTAGTCATTTAGCAGACACTCTTATCCAGAGAGACTAACAGTTAGTCATTTAGCAGACACTCTTATCCAGAGAGACTAACAGTTAGTCATTTAGCAGACACTCTTATCCAGAGAGACTTACAGTTAGTCATTTAGCAGACACTCTTATCCAGAGAGACTTACAGTTAGTCATTTAGCAGACACTCTTATCCAGAGAGACTAACAGTTAGTCATTTAGCAGACACTCTTATCCAGAGAGACTAACAGTTAGTGCATTCATCTTAAGATACAGTTGAAGTCAGAAGTTTACATATACTTAGGTTGGAGTCATTAAAACTCATTTTTCAAACACTCCACAAAATTCTTGTTAACAAACTATAGTTTCGGCAAGTCGGTTATGACATCTACTTTGTGCATGACACAACACATTTTTCCAACAATTGTTGACAGACAGATTATTTCACTGATAATTCACTGTATCACAATTCCAGTGGGTCAGATGTTTACATACACTAAGTTGACTGTGCCTTTAAATAGCTTGGAAAATTCCAGAAAATTATGTCATGGATTTAGAAGCTTCTGATAGGCTAATTGACATCATTTGAGTCAATTGGAGGAGTACCTGTGGATGTATTTCAAGGCCTACCTTCAAACTCAGTGCCTCTTTGCTTGACATCATGGGAAAATCAAAAGAAATCTGCCAAGACCTCAGAAAAAGAATTGTAAACCTCCACAAGTTTGGTTCATCCTTGGGAGCAATTTCCAAACGCCTGAAGGTACCACGTTCATCTTTACAAACAATAGTACGCAAGTATAAACACCATGGGACCACGCAGCCGTCATACCACTCAGGAAGGAGATGCGTTCTGTCTCCTAGAGATGAACGTACTTTTGTGCGAAAAGTGCAAATCAATCCCAGAACAACAGAAAAGGACATTGTGAAGATGCTGGAGGAAACAAAAGTATCTATATCCACAGGTAAAACGAGTCCTATATCAACATAACCTGAAAGGCCGCTCAGCAAGGAAGAAGCCACTGCTCCAAAACCGCCATAAAGTAGCCAGACTACGGTTTGCAACTGCACATGGGGACAAAGATCGTACTTTTTGGAGAAATGTCCTCTGGTCTGATGAAACAAAATAGAACTGTTTGGCCATAATGACCATCGTTATGTTTGGAGGAAAAAGGGGGATGCTTGCAAGCCGAAGAACACCATCCCAACCGTGAAGCACAGCATCATGTTGTGGGGGTGCTTTGCTGCAGGAGGGACAGGTGCACTTCACAAAATAGATGGCATCATGAGGCATGAAAATGATGTGGATATATTGAAGCAACATCTCAAGACATCAGTCAGGAAGTTAAAGCTTGGTTGCAAATGGGTCTTCCAAATGGACAATGACCCTAAGCATACTTTCAAAGTTGTGGCAAAATGGCTTAAGGACAACAAAGTCAAGGTATTGGAGCGGCCATCACAAAGCCCTGACCTCAATCCTATAGAAAATGTGTGGGCAGAACTGAAAAAGTGTGTGCGAGCAAGGAGGCCTACAAACCTGACTCAGTTACACCAGCTCTGTCAGGAGGAATGGGCCAAAATTCACCCAACTTATTGTGGGAAGCTTGTGGAAGGCTACCTGAAACGCTTGACCCAAGTTAAACAATTTAAAGGCAATGCTACCAAATACACTGCTCAAAAAAATAAAGGGAACACTAAAATAACACATCCTAGATCTGAATGAATGAAATAATCTTATTAAATACTTTTTTCTTTACATAGTTGAATGTGCTGACAACAAAATCACACAAAAATAATCAATGGAAATCCAATTTATCAACCCATGGAGGTCTGGATTTGGAGTCACACTCAAAATTAAAGTGGAAAACCACACTACAGGCTGATCCAACTTTGATGTAATGTCCTTAAAACAAGTAAAAATGAGGCTCAATAGTGTGTGTGGCCTCCACGTGCCTGTATGACCTCCCTACAACGCCTGGGCATGCTCCTGATGAGGTGGCGGATGGTCTCCTGAGGGATCTCCTCCCAGACCTGGACTAAAGCATCCGCCAACTCCTGGACAGTCTGTGGTGCAACGTGGCGTTGGTGGATGGAGCGAGACATGATGTCCCAGATGTGCTCAATTGGATTCAGGTCTGGGGAACGGGCGGGCCAGTCCATAGCATCAATGCCTTCTTCTTGCAGGAATTGCTGACACACTCCAGCCACATGAGGTCTAGCATTGTCTTGCATTAGGAGGAACCCAGGACCAACCGCACCAGCATATGGTCTCACAAGGGGTCTGAGGATCTCATCTCGGTACCTAATGGCAGTCAGGCTACCTCTGGCGAGCACATGGAGGGCTGTGCGGCCCCCCAAAGAAATGCCACCCCACACCATGACTGACCCACCGCCAAACCGGTCATGCTGGAGGATGTTGCAGGCAGCAGAACGTTCTCCACGGCATCTCCAGACTCTGTCACGTCTGTCACATGTGCTCAGTGTGAACCTGCTTTCATCTGTGAAGAGCACAGGGCGCCAGTGGCGAATTTGCCAATCTTGGTGTTCTCTGGCAAATGCCAAACGTCCTGCACGATGTTGGGCTGTAAGCACAACCCCCACCTGTGGACGTCGGGCCCTCATACCACCCTCATGGAGTCTGTTTCTGACCGTGTGAGCAGACACATGCACATTTGTGGCCTGCTGGAGGTTGTTTTGCAGGGCTCTGGCAGTGCTCCTCCTGCTCCTCCTTGCACAAAGGCAGAGGTAGCGGTCCTGCTGCTGGGTTGTTGCCCTCCTACGGACTCCTCCACGTCTTCTGATGTACTGGCCTGTCTCCTGGTAGCGCCTCCATGCTCTGGACACTACGCTGACAGACACAGCAAACCTTCTTGCCACAGCTCGCATTGATGTGCCATCCTGGATGAGCTGCACTACCTGAGCCACTTGTGTGGGTTGTAGACTCCGTCTCATGCTACCACTAGAGTGAAAGCACCGCCAGCATTCAAAAGTGACCAAAACATCAGCCAGGAAGCATAGGAACTGAGAAGTGGTCTGTGGTCCCCACCTGCAGAACCACTCCTTTATTGGGGGCGTCTTGCTTATTGCCTATAATTTCCACCTGTTGTCTATTCCATTTGCACAACAGCATGTGAAATGTATTGTCAATCAGTGTTGCTTCCTAAGTGGACAGTTTGATTTCACAGAAGTGTGATTGACTTGGAGTTACATTGTGTTGTTTAAGTGTTCCCTTTATTTTTTTGAGCAGTGTACTAATTGAGTGTATGTAAACTTCTGACCCACTGAGAATGTGATGAAAGAAATAAAAGCTTAAATAAATCATTCTCTCTACTATTATTCTGACATTTCACATTCTTAAAATAAAGTGGTGATCCTAACTGACCTAAGACAGGGAATTTTTACTAGGATTAAATGTCAGGAATTGTGAAAAACTGATTTTGAATGTATTTGGCTAAGGTGTATGTAAACTTCCGACTTCAACTGTAGCTAGGTGGGACAACCACATATTACAGTCATTGTAAGCCAATCTTTCCTCAATTAAGTAGTTATCTGCAGGGGGTAAAAAAATCAAGTACGTGTGTTAGTTCAATTGTTTTTGGTGTTGCGAGGTGGGATTATTTAAGACACTCTTTGAAGAGGTAGGATTTCAGATGTTTTCAGAAGATGGGCAGGGACTCTCCTGTCCTTTAGGGGGAAGCTGGTTCCACCATTGGACTGCCAGGGCAGAGAAGAGCTTGGACTGGGCTGAGCGGGAGCTGCCTTCCCATAGGGCTGGGAGGGCCAAGAGACCAGAGGTGGCAGAACGGAGTGCTCGGGATTGGGTGTAGGGTTTGAACATTAGCCTGAAGGTAAGGAGGGGCAGTTCCTCTTGCTGCTCTGTAGGCAAGTACCATGGTCTTGTAGTGGATGCAATATTTGACTGGATTCCAGTGGAGTGTGTGGAGGAGCGGGGTGACATGGGAGAACTTGGGAATGTTGAACACCAGGCGGACTGCAGCGTTCTGGATAAGTTGCAGGAGTGGAGACCAGCCAACAGCAAATTGCAGTAGTCCAATACTACAACTATTTGCACATTGCTAAAACACTCCTAGCCGATAATATAACACTTGAAACGTCTTCATATTTCTTAAACCTTTTTGGAGTGCAATGTTTTCTGTTCATTTCTAACAGTTTTTTGTTTATGTTGTTTTATCTCTTCTCATTTTGTTTATTGTTTATTTGACTTGCTTTGGTAATGTAAACATGTTTCACATGTAGAGAGAGAGAGAGAGAGAGAGAGAGAGAGAGAGAATGTTGATTAATTATGAAAAATATGAATAACATTCCACCCATGAGGCCACTAGGTAATTTGACTGCCTCAGACACATTGTTCTGCCGTTGATAAGAATCCAGTCCTCATAAACAACCAGGATCCAGTGTTGTTAATGGAATAAAAATACTCTCTCATATGAGATAGTGGAATTCTTATTGGCTGAGAACAACAAGGCCTAAGTGTTGAGTTACAACATGAACCAAGGTTTTGGTTGGATTTCAGAGCAGAATTTTTAAGGCAATGCTATCGTAGATTGAAATAGATTTCATCCAACTCACTCCTTTCTGAAAGCCCTCATAACACAACATTACATAACATACTCAAAGCAGATAGAGCTGCCCACACGCTAAGCGACAGTTCTGTGCAACAGGAAGAGTCTGTCGCTCAAGACTGTGATGTGAGAGAGAAGTTTTCCCTCTTCTTCTCTGGGAGACTTTTTCATCGGCTGACAGACACTGATGGTTTAATTAGTGTGACACAGAAGATTCCTGCCATTATAAATCTCTCAGAGTCTTTTTCTCTCTCTCAGAGATGGAGACGTACGGTATGGCACATGTACATGCCACACATACACACACACACAAACACACACAGACCCTCGTGTGTTTCTTCTGAGTCCTGACCGGCGCACCTCTCCTCTGACTGAGATCTGGGTGTTCCATAGAGGAGCTGAGGAGAAGACTGACTGAATGACATCTGCTATGTTCAATTTCTATACCAGTCTCTCTCTAACTCACTTCAATTCAATTCAAAGGGCTTTATTAGCATGGGAAACATATTTTTACATTGCTAAAGCAAGTGAAATAGATAATAAACAAAAGTGAAATAAACAGTAAAAAATGAACAGTAAACATTACACTCACAAAAGTTCCAAAGGAATAGAGACATTTCAAATGTCATATTATGTATATATACAGTGGTGTCACGATGTGCAAATAGTTAAAGTACAAAAGGGAAAATAAATAAACATAAATATGGGTTGTATTTACAATGGTGTTTGTTCTTCACTGTTTTTTAATTTTTACATTTGTTAAAATATTTTTTTTTACCTTGATTTAACTAGGCAAGTCAGAAGAACTTATTTACAATGACGACCAGTGGGCCAGTAACAGTGGGTTAACTGCCTTGTTCAGGGGTAGAACGACAGAGTTTTACCTTGTCAGCTCTGGGATTCAATCCAGCAACCTTTTGGTTACTGGCCCAACGCTCCAACCGCTAGGTTACCTGCTGACCTTTTCTTGTGGCAACGGGTCACAAATCTTGCTGCTGTGATGGCACACTGTGATATTTCACCCAATAGATATGGGAGTTGATCAAAATTCGATTTGTTTTTCAAATTCTTTGTGGGTCTGTGTAATCTGAAGGAAATATGTGTCTCTAATATGGTCATACATTGGGCAGGAGGTTAGGAAGTGCAGCTCAGTTTCCACCTCATTTTGTGGGCAGTGTGTACATAGCCTGTCTTCTCTTGAGAGCCAGGTCTGCCTACGGTGGCCTTTCTCAATAGCAAGGCTATGCTCACTGAATCTGTACTTAGGCAAATCTTTCCTTAATTTTGGGTCAGTCACAGTGGTCAGATATTCTGCCGTTGTGTACTCTCTGTTTAGGGCCAAATAGCATTCTAGCTTGCTCTGTTTTTTTGTTAAATCTTTCCAATGTGTCAAGTAATTATATTTTTGTTTTCTCATGATTTGGTTGGGTCTGATTGTGTTGCTGTCCTGGGGTTCTGTGGGGTCTGTTTGTGTTTGTGAACAGGGCCCCAGGACCAGTTTGCTCTCTCTCTCTAAGAGTCTGCTGTGAACTGACTGTGCAGTGAAATACATATTTGTACATGTTTTTAATTGAACCTTTATTTAAACTAGGTAAGTCAGTTAAGAATAAATTCTTATTTACTGTACAATGACGGCCTACCGGGGAACAGTGGGTTAACTGCCTTGTTCAGGGGCAGAACGACAGATTTTTACCTTGTCAGCTCGGGGATTTGATCCAGCAACCTTTCGTTTGCTGGCCCAACGCTCTAACCATTAGGCTACCTGCCACAGAAACACTGTTGGTTCTATAGATCTGTAGACGTACAGTAATAATATTAATCTTCAACTTGTTGACATTATTTATTGGTGAGCAGAGTTTTACTGTGCGCTAACTTGGATGTTTAATAATGTACCTTTGGTAACAAAACTCTGCTATTCTGTGGTTTTCTATCTCACATTAAAATGCTAAAACAAAGTACTTTTCAAGAGACGGTCTAGTATAAGTAATTACATAACAATGTATTATAGTATACTGTATTTATGCGCAGTATCCAAAAGCTATACCGCCAAGTAAACAAATACCTCTTAAAAAACCCAATCCAAAAAATGGACTGCAGACTGCACCTGTGATGTCTGCAGGATGACATATTGTAAAATAAATATCAGGAGCACTTCAGGTACTCCAAAACAACCGCAGGTGCTCTTGCTGGGGAAAAGTACTAGCAAAGCAAAAGGGAAATTTATAACCACAACTAGGTACTAAATGGTATAAAAAATCCAAGTTCAGGCACTCGTGTAGGTTTGAAAGTTAAAAAGCCTTTAATGTGTGGGCTAAGTCATTATGAAAATACACCAACGCGTATCAGCTTGTGCCTTCATCAGGGTGTCATCACAGCCTATTGTAAAATGTATTTGAGCTTCACATTGGTTAGAGAAACAAAACGGAGGGCAGTTATGTATTCCAGTCTGGTTCTGGAAATGAGATGTATTCGTATGTAACGTATGTAATGCTTACCATCCAAACTCACAGTCATGATTTACATTTATTGTGAAGGCCTGGTTCTCAGGATGTGTGTATTAATGTATCACAGGGATGGCTGAGTGGCAGACGTGTGCACACAAGCAGACGTACTCAAACATTTCTGTTTGATATTATTGATAAGGATGAAGTGCAACAAAATGGAAAGCATATGATGTCACGACCCTGAAGTCCATCCACTCATGGAAACAGTCGATCGATGCCTACATACTTTCAGAGCCAGGCAGTAGTATAGTGTAGGATGAGGCTCTCTCTCTCTTTCTTTCATGCATGTATTTGTTTTCACCCTTTATGTATGCACTTTTCTGCACTATGATATTTCTGGCCACTTTGATGTCCAAATAAAACATCTATATTTTGGATTTAGTGTTCTTTTTCGACAGTGTCCAGGTCTCCATCTCTTCTTCTAGTGTTCTCATTTTGATACCTACGCACCTGGAACCCACAATATTTTGTTTAAGGACCTTTTAAGAGTGCAGACGGCATCCTACCATGTCCATGATTTTATCTGTGTACATGTGGTATTTATAGTCAGGGTGTTTTGTGGAATCCCCACTGTTCTCCTGTCTGAAATTTTAATTAGATAAAAGACTGGGATTAAATGATGTCCCCTAAAGAAAACCTCAATTCTCATCCCCCTCTCCCTCCCTCTATCCCTCCTTCCCTCCATCCCTCCCTCTGTGGAGAATTGATTTATGGTGTATTAGTGAGAGGAGCGTTTAGTGCAGGTCAGACAGGAGACGTTTCCCTGGAGCACACACACACACCCCCCTATACACGTCCCCCCTCCTGGAAAACCCCCCTGCTGTTCCCCCTTCCTGAAGCTACAAGCTGAGCCCCTCCAGAGTAGAACCGGACAGGACCCGGCTGTCACCCAGACTGGGGGTACTGGGGGAGGTGAGACGACTGGGTGGCCAGCCCCTCAGCCCCAACCCACAGAGAATGACTGGAGCTGAAGGAATTGGTGGGAGGCAACCTACCACACAGCACAACTATCCACTGATTTAACCTTTGCTATACAGGGCCGTAGCTACTTATGAGGACACCGAGATCTGGACAAAATAAACAATAATACAGTATAAGTCATTGTTGGGCATTTGCCTTAAAACAATGTGGCATTGGATTATTTTAAGAGGATGTCTCCTCACAGTGGATGATAGGTTTATTTCTCAACATCACCATGACAACCAGTGATACCGAACCACTTTAGAGTGAAGAGATGTTGTACTGTGAGATGAAATTAGAGTGCTATTTAAATGTAAAGATTGAGACTGCTTTTTTTAGCATAAAGATTCCGGGGCCTTCCAGAGTAAAGCTTGGGTAAATATTTAGAGTAGCCAGTGAATTAGCCTCGCTGACGGATTTACATACATCACTTCCTGTTAGGGCCAGATTGTTTTAAAGGTTCTGGGGCTGGGGGTTGGGGCTCCAGTCCAGACAACCCACCACCAGTGTCTCCAGTACTTAAAGCAGTCTGTCTCCAGTCGGGGGTTGGTGAGTTGCTGGATTATCCAGTATGGCTGTGAAGTCTGAGGTTCTCTGGTTACCCAGGGAATGATTATTGCAGCTCTACATTCCAACCGGTCATTTACTTTACTGCAATCAACACAGGAATTCATTCAAGTCAGCACTTCCTCCTCCCAGGCCCTAACTAACAGCAGAACAGAGGTTAACCCCAAGATACCCCCATACAAAACGTTACTTCGTCTAGTTTTCATATTCTTCATACAGAATGATAAATGTTTGCTTGTTTAATTTCTGAAAGAAAACTACTCTCAATTGATATCTTTAAAGCTATTGTTGTTGTCTTTTGTTTTACTGTTGTAGCAGTAGCAGGGTTGTGAAATGTCAGAAATGTTGTAACCGGCATGTAGCTGTTTGTGTCTTTACACCAAGCTGTGAAAATAGTGGTTTGCCCTTTGACCTGGGTAGGAATTCATTCTGCTGGAGAAAGACAACCTACAATACCTTTCAACACATTCAGACATTTACATTATGCTTATATTTTGCTCTATTGCAAAGCAAATAATCCTATTGTTTTTACTGTAAGGTTTGATTGTTGATTATTAAATGTATTTTATATCTAGACTAGCTTTCCTGTTTTATATTCTTCATATTATTAATCTTATGTGGCTAATTGATTTTCACAACGTCCTCATTCTCTCCATCATTATTATTAATGTAGCCTTTTGTTTATTAATAAAGTCAGGATTCAGCCTAACTGACATGCCTTCTTATGGCCTGCATCACAAATGGCACCCTATTCTTTATATAGTAGCGACCTAAATAGTGAACTAAATAGGGAACTAAATAGGGAACTAAATAGGGAATAAGGTCATTTGGAATGCAGCCTAGATGTTGTGATATCTCCCCCAGAACTGAGTCGGATTTATAGTGGGGAGGGAACGAAAATTATGTCTTTGCAAATTAAATGTAATATAATTGTTTTTAAAGCATGTGAAGAACTTGCCTTGACCGATATTAATCCCCTTGTTGTTATTTATTCACCTCCATCCAAGTATGATCTGTAGATTCAGATGGAGACATCTTGGGGGATACATTTCTTACCATATTAATGGATAGATCCAGGGAGGTTGGGTGATGGGTCAATGCAGGAAGGCAGGGTGTGATGGGGACAGATCCAGGAGACAGAGGGGCTGTTGGGGGTGGATGAATCCAGGAGACAGAGGCGCTGTTGGGGGTGGATGAATCCAGGAGACAGAGGCGCTGTTGGGGGTGGATGAATCCAGGAGACAGAGGGGCTGTTGGGGGTGGATGGATCCAGGAGACAGAGGGGCTGTTGGGGGTGGATGGATGCAGGAGACAGAGGGGCTGTTGGGGGTGGATGGATCCAGGAGACAGAGGGGCTGTTGGGGGTGGATGAATCCAGGAGACAGGGGGGCTGTTGGGGGTGGATGGATCCAGGAGACAGAGGGGCTGTTGGGGGTGGATGGATCCAGGAGACAGAGGGGCTGTTGGGGGTGGATGGATCCAGAGACAGAGGGGCTGTTGGGGGTGGATGGATCCAGAGACAGAGGGGCTGTTGGGGGTGGATGGATCCAGAGACAGAGGGGCTGGTGGGGGTGGATGGATCCAGGAGACAGAGGGGCTGTTGGGGGTGGATGGATCCAGGAGACAGAGGGGCTGTTGGGGGTGGATGGATCCAGAGACAGAGGGGCTGTTGGGGGTGGATGGATCCAGGAGACAGAGGGCTGTTGGGGGTGGATGGATCCAGAGACAGAGGGGCTGTTGGGGGTGGATGAATCCAGGAGACAGAGGGGCTGTTGGGGGTGGATGGATCCAGAGACAGAGGGGCTGGTGGGGGTGATGGATCCAGGAGACAGAGGGCTGTTGGGGGTGGATGGATCCAGAGACAGAGGGGCTGGTGGGGGTGGATGAATCCAGAGACAGAGGGGCTGGTGGGGGTGATGGATCCAGGAGACAGAGGGCTGTTGGGGGTGGATGGATCCAGGAGACAGAGGGGCTGTTGGGGGTGGATGGATCCAGGAGACAGAGGGGCTGTTGGGGGTGGATGAATCCAGAGAGGGAGTTGTCTCATTGGGGGTTGTGTTGCCTTGCCTACAGAAGATCAGAGGGTGTAGGCACCGCCAGCTTCATTTCTCTGATGACACAACGCCATCATCATTCTTATCAGAATATACCACATACACCATATACCAACACACACAAGGCAAACCAAAACCCATCATATTACACCAGAAAAGCAAGGCAAATCTAAATACATACTGTAACATACATACAGAAATATCTAGATCCTACATGCAGTGCCTAGGGTAAGTCTATACACCCCTTGCACAGTCGTCACATTCTGCTGCCTTAAAATTATATCTAAACATGTATTATATTATTTTTTCCCTATTGATTTAAACATCCTACTCCACATTTCCAAAGTGAAAGATTTAAAAAAAAAAAATCTCCCCAAATTAATGACAAAAAAAGGATGTCTAGATTGCAAATGTCTTCACCCCCCATAGTTAATACTTAGTGGAAGCACCTTTGGCAGCCATTACAGCTGTGAAATAGGATTCTACCAACTTTGCACAACGCTTAGGGCAACATAAACTGAGTGCACAAAACATTAGGAACACCTTCCTAATATTGAGTTGTACCCCCTTTTGCCCTCATTGAGATAAAAACGTCTGCATTGGGCCTTTAAAATGTGTGTAATTGTACCGCTGAAAAATACAACTCTATCCTAGGGTTTGGTATTTAGAAGGTTGAGGCAGGGTTTCCTCTAACTTTATATCTGGGCTTTGCTCCTTTCATATTTATTTTGATCCTGGCAAACTCCCCAGTAGCTGCTGGTGACAAGTATAACCATAACATGATGCTGCCACAACAGTACTTGAAAATATAGAGGATCAACAACATTGCGTTCACTCCATATTACTCACTAGTATGACAAAGTGAAAAGAATAAAGCCTTTGTTAATAATAATCCACTTTGGGCTCCCGAGTGGCTCAGCGGTCTAAGGCACTGCATTGCAGTGCTTGAGGCGTCATTACAGACCCGGGTTTGATCCCAGGCTGTGTCACAGCCGGCTATGACCGGGAGACCCATAAGGCGGTGCACAATTAGCCCAGCGTTGTCTGGGTTAAGGGAGGTTTGGCCCAGCGTTGTCTGGGTTAAGGGAGGTTTGGCCCAGCATTGTCTGGGTTAAGGGAGGTTTGGCCCAGCGTTGTCTGGGTTAAGGGAGGTTTGGCCCAGCGTTGTCTGGCTTAAGGGAGGTTTTGGCCCAGCGTCGTCCGGGTTAGGGGAGGGTTTGGTCGGCTGGGATTTCCTTGTCCCATTGTGCTCTAGTAACTCCTTGTGGCTGGCCAGGCGACTGCATGCTGACTTCGTTTTCCAGTTCGATGGTGTTTCCTCCGACACATTGGTGCTTTCGGGATAAGTGAGCAGTGTGTTAAGAAGCAGTGCGGCTTGGCAGGGTCATGTTTCGGAGGATGCTTGGCTCTCAACCTTCGCCTCTCCCGAGTCCGTAGGGAAGTTGCAGCGATGGAACAAGACTGCCAATTGGGGAGAATTTTAAATAATAATCCACTTCAAATTGTCCATGCTGTTTACAACAACATTGTTAAGTAATACTGCAAGACAACACGGCAGAGACATTAACATTTTGAAATTAAAAGCTACAGGCTTGGGGCAAATGCAATACAACACAACAGAATGAAACCCTCTTTCTTTTCAAGTATTTTGGTTGCAGCATCATGTTATGGGTATGCTTGCCACCAGCAGGGACTGAGAAGTTTGTCAGGATCAAAATAAATATGAAAGGAGCAAAGCCCAGATATAAAGTTAGAGGAAAACCCACCTCAGTCTTCTGAAAACCCAACTAAAACCAAAACCTAAAATTGTTATTTTTCAGTGGGACAATTACACAAAATGTCAATGCCAAAGACACACCAGAATGACCTTTCCAAGAAGTGTTGAGTGTTCCTGAGTGGTCCAGGCTCAGTCCTGGCTTAAATTTGCTTGAAAATCTAAGAACGTTTGAATATTGCTATCCATCAATGACATCCAAATGTACTGAGCAATTTTGACGGAAATAATGGATAAATGTTGCCCTAAGAGCTGTGCAAAGCTGTAATGGCTGCCAAAGGTGCTTCCATCAAGTATTAACTCTGGGGTGTGAAGATTCATTTGACCTACAATATATTGTCACAGCAAAATAATCCTGAGCGTTTAGTCCATAATGATGCTTGATCGGTGGTTAGGCTATTAGCTGTCAGAATGTAGGGTACATGAAAAGTGTAACACTTTTAATATAACCGTAGTGTTATTGTGGGTTTTCAGTGAATTTATGTAAATCACAAAGCTCATCTGCATTTCCTACAGTGTACGCAATCAAGGCGTTTTTTTTTAATGTATTAGTCTGTATAATGTTCTAGAATTTTTCTTTCACATTGAAAATGTAAATTAGGTTGTGTAGATCAGTAGAATAAATAATAATGTATATATTCCTTTTTGAGATGTAATTTTAAGGCAGCAAAATGTGAATATTTTGCCAGGGGTGTGTAGACGTTTACTAGTGACCATATAGATCATAACCACAACATTTTATTATCCAAATCAGACTTAATTATGGGTATTAGGTTGCATGAATTTGAAAAAGGCCATTAAAATAATGATGAATGATGTTTGCGATGGTGCTGCTGCGGATAGTGGAGCTTCCCTCTGAACATCAAAGTGACCCCTATAGAGAGTAGCAGTAGACAGTCATGGTGGTGTACACACATACACACACACACACACACAGTACACACACACAGTACACACACACAGTACACACACACAGTACACACACACAGTACACACACACAGTACACACACACAGTACACACACACAGTACACACACACACACACACACAGTACACACACACACACACACACACAGTACACACACACAGTACACACATACACAGTACACACACACAGTACACACATACACACAGTACACACATACACACAGTACACACATACACACAGTACACACACACAGTACACACACACACACAGTACACACACACGGTACACACATACACACAGTATACACACACAGTACACACATACACAGTACACACTCAGTACACACACACACACAGTACACACATACACGGTACACACACACGGTACACACACACAGTACACACGCACACACACACACACACACACACACACACACACACACACACACACACACACACACACACACACACACACACACACACACACACACACACACACAGTACACGCTCAGTACACACTCAGTACACGCTCAGTACACACTCAGTACACACACACACCATTTGTTTCTACCAGCAGAGCAATGCAAACAGATTCCATGAGCCTATTCATTATCAGTGGAGCACTGCCTTCCAATATGAGTTATGGTTGTTCCATTCAGTCCCTGTCTGTTTCTGTGTCTGTCACACACACACGTACAAACAAGCATACACACACACACACACACACACACACACACACACACACACACACACACACACACACACACACATACACAGTACACACTCAGTACACACACACACAGTACACACATACACAGTACACACACACACACACACACACACACACACACTCACAGACACACTCACAGACACGCACACGCACACACACAAACAAACATATACACACACACTCACACACACGCACACGCACAAACAAACAAGCATACACACACACACACACACACACACACACTCACAGACACGCACACGCACACGCACACACACACACACACACAAACAAGCATATACACACACACTCACACACACGCACGCACACAAACAAACAAGCATACACACACACACACACACACACACACACACACACACACACACACACACACACACACACACACCGACACACACACCGACACACACACACACACAAAGTCACACTCACTCGGGATAGGAAGCTAGGCTAGATGTTTAGCCTGAGTTATTGACCACCCCACCCTCTCTCTCCTGACCACACTTGAACCTACAGTCAAACAGACCTGGGTTCAAATAGTATTTCACATCTTTCAAAACACTTTCTCTGTGCTAGATTGAGCTCGCCTGGATCAACGGAACAAATAGAAAAGCCTCAAAAGTGCAAACCCCATCCCATCTGGCATGGTCAAGCAAAATACTCAAAGTATTTTAAAGATTTCAAATACTACTTGAACTCAGTTCTGCAACTACCTACTGCTGCTGCAGCACGGCCTGGCCCTGGTATGACGTACCAGGGAGAGAACCCAGGCCACTCGCCTGCATGTCGTTCTAAATGTATATGCTGAAGAAGAAAAAAAAAATCCACCAAAATCCACCCAAAAATGCTACTTAATTTGTCTTCGCGGAAAGAACACAAACTTTCACAAAATGTTCAAAGAAGTATAACTGAGGACTTTTTGTCTTCTTTAAGTTGATGACTAAACTGAACCCCTCCCTGTGTTTTGGGTTTAGAAAGAATGAATAATAGGAGCTACTGCAGGGCAGCTTAAATAAGCCTAGGAATGATAGAGGCTACCTCTCCCTCTCTCTGTAAACCAGGCTGTCTCTGACCCCCTCCCCCAGCTCCCCCACTGAGACTGAGCAGACAGGCAGGCAGGCAGGCAGGCAGGCAGGCAGGCAGAGACAGACAGACAGTAAAGTGCCTTATCTCTCCCCCAGTGGAAGAGCAGGATGGGGCCGGCTTGTACACGGTGAGGTAGGCTACACACACACACACACACACACACACACACACACACACACACACACACACACACACACACACACACACACACACACACACACACACACACACACACACACACACACACACACACACACACACACACGCAGTGACAGCTTCCCCCTAGTCTCACTCACTAAACCAGCCCCCCCAACCCCTCTAATCCCTATTCACCACAGTCTGACCCCTCCCAAAGGCTGACCTGCATGGAGCTGATTGGAGGGGCCTGTCTGTGGAGGCTGAGGGCCGGCCCACCAGCAGAGTCTACAGTCGTCAGCGAGAGGTCAGGAAGGTCAGGTTAATCTTGTGTCACAAACCACTCCCTTCCCACCCGCACTAGAAGTTCAAAAAACGGCGATAGAAAGTGTAGGCTAATGTATGGTAATTTGGGTGGGGGAATTTGTAGCCTGTCAGTCTAATCGAGGTGTACACAAAAGAACGTCACTCGTTCGAATGTTTGAACATGTATCGCGGCTGCATGAACTTTTAACATGGATGCATGGTATTTTTCCGGATTATAAAGTTGAGTGGTTTCATTGCATCCAATGGCAGTGTCAGCGATAAACTAATTCAAGGAGCCGCTTGTGGATTTGACAGCTCTAACGCAGTCCCACTTCTGACAGAGCCCAGGGGTCCTAGGCTGGGTTCAGCAGGGCAGCAGGCAGAGCTCCCTGGTCCTGGAGAAAGCAGCTTGGGCCTGGTTCTGGAGAAAGCAGCTTGGGCCTGGTTCTGGAGAAAGCAGCTTGGGCCTGGTCCTGGAGAAAGCAGCTCAGACCTGGTCCTGGAGAAAGCAGCTCAGACCTGGTCCTGGAGAAAGCAGCTCGGACCTGGTTCTGGAGAAAGCAGCTCAGACCTGGTCCTGGAGAAAGCAGCTTGGGCCTGGTCCTGGAGAAAGCAGCTCAGACCTGGTCCTGGAGAAAGCAGCTTGGGCCTGGTCCTGGAGAAAGCAGCTCAGACCTGGTCCTGGAGAAAGCAGCTCAGACCTGGTCCTGGAGAAAGCAGCTCAGACCTGGTCCTGGAGAAAGCAGCTCAGACCTGGTCCTGGAGAAAGCAGCTTGGGCCTGGTCCTGGAGAAAGCAGCACGGGCCTGGTCCTGGAGAAAGCAGCTCAGACCTGGTCCTGGAGAAAGCAGCTCAGACCTGGTCCTGGAGAAAGCAGCTCAGACCTGGTCCTGGAGAAAGCAGCTCAGACCTGGTCCTGGAGAAAGCAGCTTGGGCCTGGTCCTGGAGAAAGCAGCTCAGACCTGGTCCTGGAGAAAGCAGCTCAGACCTGGTCCTGGAGAAAGCAGCTCAGACCTGGTCCTGGAGAAAGCAGCTCAGACCTGGTCCTGGAGAAAGCAGCTCAGACCTGGTCCTGGAGAAAGCAGCTCAGACCTGGTCCTGGAGAAAGCAGCTTGGGCCTGGTCCTGGAGAAAGCAGCACGGGCCTGGTCCTGGAGAAAGCAGCTTGGGCCTGGTCCTGGAGAAAGCAGCTTGGGCCTGGTCCTGGAGAAAGCAGCTCAGACCTGGTCCTGGAGAAAGCAGCTCAGACCTGGTCCGGAGAAAGCAGCTTGGGCCTGGTCCTGGAGAAAGCAGCTTGGGCCTGGTTCTGTGTTTGTATGGATACTCTCATTGGGCCTCAGAACTGTCCGCGTCTTTGTACCCTACCGAGACCCAACTAGAGACCTGTACTCAGTGAGTATCCGAATACACCACCCTACACTACACACCCCTCCAGCCCCATGCCCAGCCACCCGACACAGCTCAGGGGAACTCCAATTCATTCATTATCATGGCCTGGCTCCGGCTGCAGTCTGCAGCTCGGAACAGCCTGAACACTCCTTTCCTCTGTCAGTGTTCACACTGGGGTGACACACGGGGCTACAGAATGGAGCTATAGTCTGGAGATCCACTGCAGGGAAAGCCAGGCTAGTGCTGAGAAAATAACCCTTGTGTTCTTGTGAACCCTTGTGTCCTCTCAGGAGTGGTGGAGCCACTGTGATGTCTGTCTGTCTGTGACCGTGTATGGATATCAAACAACACACTGTTAGACATACATCCCCACAGCATGATGCTGCCACCACCATGCTTCATGGGATGGTGCCAGGTTTCCTCCAGACGTGACACTTGGCATTCAGGCCAAGGAGTTCAATCTTGGATTCATCAGACCAGAGAATCTTGTTTCTCATTGTCTTAGAGTCTTTAGGTGCCTTTTGGCAAACTCCAAGCGAGGCCATTTACTGAGGAGGGGCTTCCGTCTGGCCACTCTACCATAAAGGCCTGATTGGAGGAATGCTGCAGAGATGGTTGTCCTTCTGGAAGGTTCTCCCATCTCCACAGAGGAACTCTATAGCTTTGTCAGAGTGACCATGGGGTTCTTGGTCACCTCCCTGACCAAGGCCCTTCTCCCCCGATTGCTCAGTTTGGCTGGGCGGCCGGCTCTAGGAAGAGTCTTGGTGGTTCCAAACTTCTTTGATTTAAGAATGATGGAGGCCACTGTGTTCTTGGGGAACTTTACTGCTGCAGATACGTTTTGGTAGCCTTCCCCAGATCTGTTTCTCGACACAATCCTGTCTCTAAGCTCTAGAAACATCTCAAGGATGATCAATGGAAACAGTATGCACCTGAGCTCAATTTCAACTCTCATAGCAAAGGGTCTGAATACTTATGTAATTAAGGTATCTTCCTCATGCTTTTCCACTCTGCAGTGGTCTCACTCTCAGACTGAGAGCAGGGAGAAGATGGGTCCGGAAGAAATGACAGCAGTTATACGGGTGCCTAACCAATTGTGCTATTATGCCAATATCCCCATCATTGGCAGGAGAAAGAGACGCAGGTATAGAGGACACAGGGCGGGGTGCCTTGTAAGGATCCGCTGACGGCGAGTGGGAAGTTTACCATCAATATTACTTGCCAACGTACAATCATTGGACAATAAATTAGACGAGGTACGATCACGAATATCCTATTGACGGGACATCAAAAACGATAGTATCTTATGTTTCACCGAATCATGGGTGAATGACGACATGAATAACATTCAGCTGGTGGGATATACACTGCACTGGTTAGATAGAGCAGCACACTCCGGTAAGACGACGGGGGGCGGTCTGTGTATATTTGTAAACAACATCTGGTGCACAAAATCTAAGGAAATCTCTAGATTTTGCTTGCCTGAAGTAGAGTATCTCATGATAAGCTGCAGACCACAGTATTTGCCAAGAAAGTTTTCATCTATAATTTTCATGGCTGTTTATTTACCACCACAGACGGATGCTGGCACTTAGACCGCACTCAGTCAGCTGTATAAGGAAATAGGCAAACAGGAAAATGCCTTACCTAATTTCTATCAGCATGTTAAATGTGCAACCAGAAGATAAAAAACTCTAGACCACCTTTACACCACACACAGAGATGCATACAAAGCTCTCCCTCGCCCCCCATTTGGCAAATCTGACCATAATTCCATCCTCTTGATTCTTGCTTACAAGCACAAACTAAAGCAGGAAGTACCAGTGACTCGGTCAATAAAAAAGTGGTCAGATGACGCAGATGCTAAGCTACAGGACTGTTTTGTTAGCACAGACTGGAATATGTTCCGAGATTCCTCTGATGGCATTGAGGAGTACACTACATCAGTCACTGGCTTCATCAATAAGTGCATCGATGACATCGTCCCCACAGTGACTGTACGTACATACCCCCAACCAGAAACCATGGATTACAGGCAACATCCACACTGAGCTAAAGGGTAGAGCTGCCGCCTTCAAGGAGTGGGACTCTAACCCAGACGCTTATAAGACATCCCGCTACGCCCTCAGACGAACCATCAAACAGGCAAAGCGCCAATACAGGATTTAGATTGAATCGTACTACACCGGCTCCGATGCTCGTCGTATGTGGCAAGGCCTGCAAACCATTACAGACTACAAAGGGAAGCACAGCCGCGAGCTGCCCAGTGACACGAGCCTACCAGACGAGCTAAATCACTTCTATGCTCGCTTCGCGGCAAGCAACACTGAGGCATGTATGAGAGCATCAGCTGTTCCGGGTGACTGTGTGATCACGCTCTCCGTAGCCAACGTGAGTAAGACCTTTAAACAGGTCAACATTCACAAAGCCGCTGGGCCAGATGGATTACCAGGACGGTTGCTCTGGGCATGGGCTGACCAACTGGCAGGTGTCTTCACTGACATTTTCAACATGTCCCTGATTGAGTCTGTAATACCAACATGTTTCAAGCAGACCACCGTAGTCCCATTTCCCAAGAACACTAAGGTAACCTGACTAAATGACTACAGACCCATAGCACTCACGTTCGTAGCCAGGAAGTGCTTTGAAAGGCTGGTCATGGCTCACATTAACACCATTATCCCAGAAACCCTAGACCCACTCCAATTTGCATACCGCTCAAACATATTTACAGATGATGCAATCTCTATTGCACTCCACACTGCCCTTTCCCACCTGGACAAAAGGAACACCTACCTGAGAATGCTATTCATTGACTACAGCTCAGCGTTCAACAGCATAGTCGCCTCAAAGCTCATCACTAATCTAAGGATCCTGGGACTAAACACCTCCCTCTGCAACTGGATCCTGGACTTCCTGATGGGCCGCCCCCAGGTGGTAAGGGTAGGTAACAACACATCTGCCATGCTGATCCTCAACACTGGAGCCCCTCGGGGGTGCACGCTCAGTCCCCTCCTGTGCTCCCTGTTCCGTTACTCCCACTCCTATACCGTTACTCCCAGTCCTATACCCCCAGCCCCTCTCTATAACCCCAGCCCACCAGTCCTATAACCCCAGCCCACCAGTCATATAACCCCAGCCCCTCTCTATAACCCCAGCCCACCAGTCATATAACCCCAGCCTACCAGTCCTATACCTCCAGCCCCTCTCTATACCCCCAGCCCACCAGTCGTATAACCCCAGCCCCTCTCTATAACCCCAGCCCCTCTCTATAACCCCAGCCCCTCTCTATACCCCCAGCCCACCAGTCGTATAACCCCAGCCCCTCTCTATAACCCCAGCCCCTCTCAAAAACCCCAGCCCCTCTCTATAACCCCAGCCCCTCTCTATAACCCCAGCCCACCAGTCGTATAACCCCAGCCCCTCTCTATAACCCCAGCCCACCAGTTGTATAACCCCAGCCCCTCTCTATAACCCCACTCTATAACCCCAGCCCCTCTCTATAACCCCAGCCCACCAGTTGTATAACCCCAGCCCCTCTCTATAACCCCACTCTATAACCCCAGCCCACCAGTCATATCCCCAAGCCCATCTCTATACCCCCAGCCCACCAGTTGTATAACCCCAGCCCCTCTCTATAACCCCACCCCATCTCTATACCCCCAGCCCACCAGTCATATCCCCAAGCCCATCTCTATACCCCCAGCCCACAAGTCTTGGTGAATGAAGGTCCCTATCTGAGACACTGAGTGTGGGTAAAGCAAATGACACCCTATTCCCTATATAGTGCACTACTTTTGACCATAGGGAATCCCATAGTGCTCTGGTGAAAAGTAATGCACTACATAGGGAATAGGGTACAAATTTGGTGCAGCAGGTTTACTATAGTAACGCCCGGGCAGACATCCATCTGACAGACAGGCAGCAGGAGGAGACAGCAGAAGTCTAGACATTGTGGTCAGAGTGGAGCAGAGCACGTTCAGAACACACTGTCTCTTCATGACAAAGAGCCACCAGGGTCGGATTTTGTTTTGTGTTGACTTCAATGGAGAGATGGTTGTTTTGTATTGACTTCAATGGAGAGATGGTTGTTTTGTGTTGACTTCAATGGAGAGATGGTTGTTTTGTGTTGACTTCAATGGAACGATGGTTGTTTTGTATTGACTTCAATGGAGAGATGGTTGTTTTGTATTGACTTCAATGGAGAGATGGTTGTTTTGTATTGACTTCAATGGAGAGATGGTTGTTTGTATTGACTTCAATGGAGAGATGGTTGTTTGTGTTAACTTCAATGGAAAGATGGTTGTTTTGTATTGACTTCAATGGAAAGATGGTTGTTTGTATTGACTTCAATGGAGAGATGGTTGTTTGTATTGACTTCAATGGAGAGATGGTTGTTTGTATTAACTTCAATGGAGAGATGGTTGTTTGTATTGACTTCAATGGAGAGATGGTTGTTTATATTGACTTCAATGGAGAGATGGTTGTTTATATTGACTTCAATGGAGAGATGGTGTTGCATCTAACTTTTTATTTATTTTACCTTTATTTAACTAGGCAAGTCAGTTAAGAACAAATTCTTATTTACAATGACGCCTACCCTGGCCAAACCCTAACCTGAATGACGCTGGGCCAATTGCACGCCGTCCTATGGGACTGCCAATCACAGCCGATTGTGATACAGCCTGGAACTCTGGAAAATCTGGAAAATCAACAGTCAATCTCAAATATATTTGCATTTATTTTCACATTGCTTTTCATTTTAGGCAGTCAAGGCTGCTAAACTTTGTTTTGGAGAAATGTGTATTTTCTCTGACACTAGAATTACATTTATCCACTTATTGTCTGGGTTGGCGCCCCCCCCCCCCCCCCCCCCTTGGGTTGTGCCATGGCGGAGATCGTTGTGGGCTATACTCGGCCTTGTCTTAGGACGGTAAGTTGGTGGTTGGAGACATCCCTCTAGTGGTGTGGGGGCTGTGCTTTGGCAAAGTGGGTGGGGTTATATCCTGCCTGTTTGGCCCTGTCCGGGGGTATCATCGGATGGGGCCACAGTGTCTTCTGATCCCTCCTGTCTCAGCCTCCAGTATTTATGCTGCAGTAGTTTATGTGTCGGGGGGCTAGGGTCAGTCTGTTACATCTGGAGTATTTCTCTTGTCTTATCCGGTGTCCTGTGTGTATTTAAATATGCTCTCTCTAATTCTCTCTTTCTCTCTTTCTGTCTTTCTCTCGGAGGACCTGAGCCCTAGGACCATGCCTCAGGACTACCTGGTATGATGACTCCTTGCTGGCCCCAGTCCACCTGGCCGTGCTGCTGCTCCAGTTTCAACTGTTCTGCCTGCGGCTATGGAACCCTGACCTGTTCACCGGACGTGCTTGTTGCACCCTCGACAACTACTATGATTATTATTATTTGACCATGCTGGTCATTTATGAACATTTTAACATTTTAACATTTTGACCATGTTCTGTTATAATATCCACCCTGCACAGCCAGAAGAGGAATGGCCTCCCCTCATAGCCTGGTTCCTCTCTAGGTTTCTTCCTAGGTTTTTGGCCTTTCTAGGGAGTTTTTCCTAGGGAGTTTTTCCTAGCCACCGTGCTTCTTTCACATGCTTTGCTTGCTGTTTGGGGTTTTAGGCTGGGTTTCTGTACAGCACTTTGAGAATATCAGCTGATGTACGAAGGGCTATATAAAAATAAATTTGATTTGATATTGAACCAATCCCTGACTCCACTGTAAAGTTTCACTCTGTCTTGTAGTTCAAAATCAAATCAAATTTTATTAGTCACATGTGCCGAAAACAACAGGTGTAAACGTTACAGTGAAATGCTGACTTACGAGCCCCTAACCAACAATGCAGTTTAAAAAAATACGGAAAGAATAAGAGATAAAAGTAACTAAAGAGCAGCAGTAAAATAGCAATAGTGAGACTATATACAGGGGGGTACCAGTACAGAGTCAATGTGGGAACTATATACAGGGGGGTACCAGTACAGAGTCAATGTGGAGACTATATACAGGGGGGTACCAGTACAGAGTCAATGTGGGAACTATATACAGGGGGGTACCAGTACAGAGTCAATGTGGAGACTATATACAGGGGTACCGGTACAGAGTCAATGTGGAGACTATATACAGGGGTACCGGTACAGAGTCAATGTGGAGACTATATACAGGGGTACCAGTACAGAGTCAATGTGGAGACTATATACAGGGGGTACCGGTACAGAGTCAATGTGGAGACTATATACAGGGGTACCGGTACAGAGTCAATGTGGAGACTATATACAGGGGTACCAGTACAGAGTCAATGTGGAGACTATATACAGGGGGTACCAGTACAGAGTCAATGTGGAGACTATATACAGGGGTACCAGTACAGAGTCAATGTGGAGACTATATACAGGGGTACCGGTACAGAGTCAATGTGGAGGCTATATACAGGGTGGTCCCGGAACAGAGTCAATGTGGAGACTATATACAGGGGAATACCAGTACAGAGTCAATGTGGGAACTATATACAGGGGGGTACCAGTACAGAGTCAATGTGGAGGCTATATACAGGGGGGATACCGGTACAGAGTCAATGTGGCGACTACATACAGGGGGGTACCGGTACAGAGTCAATGTGGGAACTATATACAGGGGGGTCCCAGTACAGAGTCAATGTGGGAACTATATACAGGGGGGTCCCAGTACAGAGTCAATGTGGAGACTATATACAGGGGGATCCCAGTACAGAGTCAATGTGGAGACAATATACAGGGGGATCCCAGTACAGAGTCAATGTGGAGACTACATACAAGGGGGTACTAGTACAGAGTCAATGTGGAGGCTATATACAGGGGGGATACCGGTACAGAGTCAATGTGGCGACTACATACAGGGGGGTACCGGTACAGAGTCAATGTGGGAACTATATACAGGGGGGTACCAGTACAGAGTCAATGTGGAGACTATATACAGGGGGGATACCGGTACAGAGTCAATGTGGCGACTACATACAGGGGGGTACCGGTACAGAGTCAATGTGGGAACTATATACAGGGGGGTCCCAGTATAGAGTCAATGTGGAGACTATATACAGGGGGGTCCCAGTACAGAGTCAATGTGGAGACTATATACAGGGGGGTCCCAGTACAGAGTCAATGTGGAGACTATATACAGGGGGGTCCCAGTACAGAGTCAATGTGGAGACTATATACAGGGGGGTCCCAGTACAGAGTCAATGTGGAGGTTATATACAGGGGGGTACCAGTACAGAGTCAATGTGGAGACTATATACAGGGGGGTCCCAGTACAGAGTCAATGTGGAGACTACATACAGGGGGTACCAGCCCTGCACGGTGATGATGGTTTTCAGCCTGCCTCTGCCAGTTACGTATAATGGAGCAGAAAGCCCCAACGAACCCTGAGTTACGCCTGTTAGATGACCGCAAACTACAAGAAGAATGGGGCAGAAAGCCCCGACGAGCCCTGAGTTACGGCTGTTAGATGACCGCAAACTACAAGAAGAATGGGGCAGAAAGCCCCGACGAGCCCTGAGTTACGGCTGTTAGATGACCGCAAACTACAAGAAGAATGGGGCAGAAAGCCCCGACGAGCCCTGAGTTACGGCTGTTAGATGACCGCAAACTACAAGAAGAATGGGGCAGAAAGCCCCGACGAGCCCTGAGTTACGGCTGTTAGATGACCGCAAACTACAAGAAGAATGGGGCAGAAAGCCCCGACGAGCCCTGAGTTACGGCTGTTAGATGACTGCAAACTACAAGAAGAATGGGGCAGAAATCCCCGACGAGCCCTGCGTTACGGCTGTTAGATGACCGCAAACTACAAGAAGAATGGGGCAGAAAGCACTGACGAGCCCTGAGTTATGGCTGTTAGATGACCGCAAACTACAAGAAGAATGGGGCAGAAAGCCCCGACGAGCCCTGAGTTATGGCTGTTAGACGACATTGTTTAGGGAGGGAGTTATTAACACGTGTTGCAGTGTTTACAGAGCTAGAGTTAGCAGCAGAAGATGACATGTCAAATACATTCTATCCCATCTCAACCTCCTGGCTAACACAAAGGCTGTAAAACAATATGCAAAATAAAATTGTATTGTGTGATTGAAATTTAAAGGCAATGTTCTCGCATTTATGGAGACTGCATTTACAGTAAAAGCTGCATATGACGACTCAATCTGAAATGACCTTTACATTTCAAATGTGCTATAGGCCTAAACTTCCGCTGAATGGATTGAATCAAGCCCAAGGTTAGCCAGGGTTAGTGTGTGGATTTTGTGTCATGTTGAATAGCGTTGTGTCAATATTTATTTGCCTCAGTACCGTAGTACCTCAGTACCGTAGTACCTCAGTACCTCAGTACCGTAGTACCTCAATACCTCAGTACCGTAGTACCTCAGTACTGTAGTACCTCAGTACCGTAGTACCTCAGTACCTCAGTACCGTAGTACCTCAGTACCGTAGTACCTCAGTACCTCAGTACCGTAGTACCTCAGTACCGTAGTACCGTAGTACCTCAGTACCGTAGTACCTCAGTACCGTAGTACCGTAGTACCTCAGTACCGTAGTACCTCAGTACCGTAGTACCTCAGTACCTTAGTACCTCAGTACCGTAGTACCCCAGTACCATAGTACCTCAGTACCGTAGTACCTCAGTACCTCAGTACCGTAGTACCTCAGTACCTCAGTACCGTAGTACCTCAGTACCGTAGTACCGTAGTACCTCAGTACCTCAGTACCGTAGTACCTCAGTACCGTAGTACCTCAGTACCTCAGTACCGTAGGACCTCAGTACCGTAGTACCCCAGTACCGTAGTACCCACACACACAGAAAAAAACACCAGTAGAAAAATATAATTTCTCTTATTTATTTTGGCATTTCTTTGTTTGTATTTATATTAAGCAAAGTGCATCTTATTTTATTTTTCTCATCAACACATTGCACAATACATAAATAATGATGCATATAAAACGTCTTCATATTTACAAGTAATAATATATTTATATATAACATAAAATACATTTTCGCTTTTAATTTCACTTTTAATTAAATCTTTGAGTCATTTGTCATATTAAACAAGTTTATTGGGTTTTGTTTGTCTCTTCTTTAAACATCTTTCTTTTTGAAGCTCTGTCTTCTGAAAAAAAGGAAAGGTAAGGTCTAGTCTGTGTCCTCCGTTCTCTCCTAGTCCTCCAATGAGGAGAACGAGGAAGAAGAGGGGAAGGGAGGTTATCCAAAGATAATCCGTTTTTATTGGTTGTTGAATATGACCTCCAGCCAACATGGGCAGCTACTAATAAACTGTCTTGTGTAGCACTGGCCCCAGCCCTTCACAAAGCTGATCTGTACAGTAAACCCAGTCCTCGGCTGCTGTGTGAACTCGTGATCATTAGGCCTCTGCAGGCTGTCTGCCTTCTCAAAGTCAAAGGCCTTAATGGAGAAGCCGGGGAACACTTTATGCACCAGTAAAGTCCGCGAGTCGGGATTGTCCAGTGTGGCCGACTTGATAAAGATAGGGTAGCAGCTGCGGTTGTACACCCACACCCCGTCGTCCTCGCGACTCAGCTGGATGCCGTAGCCGATCTTGGTCCGCACCATCTGAGCCAGCGGGCTCTTGTTGTCGGAGCTGAGCTGGCCCAGGCAGAAGCCGTTCCCCTGAGGTAGGTCATAGAAGATGTCCAGGGAAGGCTCCTGGACCGAGTAGAGGCGCCCCACGCGGGTCTTCTCCTCCCAGTACGCAACCACGCACCAGTGGGATCTGTCGCCCGACTCCTGGAGAGCTTGGGAATCTATAGGGAAAGACAGAGAGACGGAGAAGGGTTATAACACTGGACTGAACATACAGCAGATTAAACATAACATGTATTTTATTCATTTCAAATGAGTGACTCAGAAGGAAAGATGAAATGAGGAGAGGATAGGACAGATGAGGATAGAGGGATGAAAGGAGAGAGAGAGAGGGGAAGAGGCTAAAGGAAGCAGACTGGCCAACATTGAGTCCATTAGTGAGTCAACAGGAAAACAACTCTTTCTGACCAGCCTGATGATAGTGGCTGAGAGATTTAAGAGGAATTCTTATCAACAACTACTCAATTAAAGTCTTAAAAAAGTCTCGAAACGAGGAGATAAAAGAAACAAACTGTTTTACTACCGCCAACTCTTAACTAAATACTGTTTGTAGACATTTCACAATATGTTTTAACTACAAAGCCACAAAGCGCTATGACTCAAAAAAAGTATAATCAATATCACAGTGCATCCTTAATTTCACAATCATCATCCAAAAACAACAGGCACTTCTGGAATTCGCACAAGAAAAGCAACCACACACACACACACACACCCATCCAAACCCTGTTTATACAAGCCTTAATGGTTGTCTTCTGTCTGGAGCCTTGTATTTTCCTTACAGGCCGACTAACAATGTTCTGACGTCAAGCAGACGGTAAATCTGTCCTAATCACTGTTTTATAGCCGTTCACCTCCTTCTACCACAGGAAATTACAAGTAATAGGTTTAATATTCAAGAGAGGGCAACCAGAAGGAAATGTAGCTTTTCTTTGAAAGACGGTGTAAAACCCTCTCAAATAACAGCCTATTCCCTTTACAGGGCCTTTACAGGGCCTTTACAGGGCCTTTACAGGGCAGTACTAGTAGAGTGTCCTTTGGGAGGCGGTTATAAGAGCTGCTCTCTTCTCCACTCGGCACATAGGAATGGGTTTGATTAAAGGAGAGGAAAGCAAGGGCCCAATAAAACACACAAGGAAGGAGAAGCAGCAGTAAGTTATACTACAGCTACAAACAACTAGGACTGAAAAGTCTTCATTCCGAAGTAAAGTCCCAGCACACGAGCTAAACAAGTTCCTGTACTAGAAAACGCATCGGTATTCAGAGTGAAAGCTGTAAATGGACAACGGCAGCTACGTGATTGGTTGAAAATCTACACCTACTGTAGTGTTGCAAAATTCCAGGTAACTTTCCCTAAATGACCAGGTTTTCCAGAAATACAACCTGGAAGATTCCTGGATCACCAAGGAATAAGCAAGGAAATCCAGAATCCTCCAATCAGGATTCCTGGAAAACCTGGGATTTTTGTAGCTTCTCTGAGAAGGTTAGACATTCAATGGTTAAAAGTTCACAACAACAAAACAAAAAAAGGGGGGGGGGGGGGGGGTCTCTTGCACAGTCAGTTTGGTTCCCTCTCTCCCACCCCCCCATCCATCCCTCCTCTCACCCACATCCCCCATCAATCCCTCCTCTCTCCCACCCCCCCATCCATCCCTCCTCTCACCCACATCCCCCATCAATCCCTCCTCTCTCCCACCCCCCCATCCATCCCTCCTCTCTCCCACCCCCCCATCCATCCCTCCTCTCTCCCACCCCCCCATCCATCCCTCCTCTCTCCCACCCCCCATCCATCCCTCTCCTCTCCCACCCCCCCATCAATCCCTCCTCTCTCCCACCCCCCCATCAATCCCTCCTCTCTCCCACATCCCCCATCAATCCCTCCTCTCTCCCACATCCCCCATCAATCCCTCCTCTCTCCCATCCCCCATCCATCCCTCCTCTCTCCAGTCCTTTCATCTTTCTGGGCCGGCAGAGTGTAGCCAGTAATTTGTGCAGCAGAAGAAGCAGAGCAGCAGAGCAGAGGGAACTATCTGGTTCTGTTAATAGAGCAGTATCTCAGTCTGCTCTGCTCTCGTCAGGCTGCTCTACAGCCTGTTATTAGCTCAGGATACAGTCTTCATCTCAAATGGCTTCCTATTCACTATACAATGTAGCCCATAGTGCTCTGGTCTAAAGTAGTGCACAATATAGCGAATAGGATGCTATTTTGGACGCATCCAGACTTCATTAGGAACTGGTGGAAAAAAGGAAAATTACAACACTAGGGAGGGGAAAACATTTCTTCCACAAAATGACAGGCTGTTCATGGGCCGTTCTCTTTGAAGTTGGCCGATGTAAGGCCAAGGGGAATTATCGTAAATCCAACCAGCTAGCTCCCTGGCTATTGAGAACAAAGTTAGTATTTACGTTTGAGAAAGAAAAAAAAAACATTCTTGAAACTGACTGAGGATAAAAGATTGAAGAAAGAGGCACAAAGGGAGAGCAGGCCGCTCCTCCCTTTCTATGTGTGTGTGTGTGTGTGTGTGTGTGTGTGTGTGTGTCTGTGTGTGTGTGTGTGTGTGTGTGTGTGTGTGTGTGTGTGTGTGTGTGTGTGTGTGTCTGTGTGTGTGTGTCTGTGTGTGTGTGTGTGTCTGTGTGTGTCTGTGTGTGTGTGTGTGTGTGTGTGTGTGTGTGTGTGTGTGTGTGTGTGTGTCTGTGTGTGTGTGTGTGTGTGTGTGTGTGTGTGTGTGTGTGTCTGTGTGTGTGTGTCTGTGTGTGTGTCTGTGTGTGTCTGTGTGTGTGTCTGTGTGTGTGTGTGTGTGTGTGTGTCTGTGTCTGTGTGTGTGTGTGTGTGTCTGTGTGTGTGTGTGTGTCTGTGTGTGTATGTGTGTGTGTGTCTGTCTGTCTGTCTGTGTGTGTGTGTGTGTCTGTGTGTGTGTGTGTGTGTGTGTGTGTGTGTGTGTGTGTGTGTGTGTGTGTGTGTGTGTGTGTCTGTGTGTGTGTGTCTGTGTGTGTGTCTGTGTGTGTGTCTGTGTGTGTGTGTGTGTGTGTGTGTGTGTGTGTGTCTCTGTGTGTGTGTGTGTGTGTGTGTGTCTCTGTGTGTGTGTGTGTGTGTGTGTGTGTGTGTGTGTGTGTGTGTGTGTGTGTCATTTCAAAGGCCTCAAAGTTAATATTCTCATTGTCCTTGGATGCGAGCGATTCCAGGGAAAGCTCTCACCTGTGGGCTGTGCTCTCTACTCTTCCCTGCTCTCTCTCCCTCTCTCTCTCTCTCCCTCTCTCTCCCTCTCTCTCTCTCCCTCTCTCTCTCTCCCTCTCTCTCTCTCTCTCTCTCTCTCTCTCCCTCTCTCTCTCTCTCCCTCTCTCTCTCTCCCTCTCTCTCTCCCTCTCTCTCCCACTCTCTCTCTCCCTCTCTCTCTCCCTCTCTCTCTCTCTCTCTCCCTTCAATTCAAAGGGGCTTTATTGGCATGGGAAACATGTTTACATTGCTGAAGCAAGTGAAATAAACAAATAAAACTAAGAAGAAAATCTAACAACATAAAAAAAAAACGATTAGAAATGAACAGTAAACATTGCACTCAAAAGGTTTCAAAAATATAAAGTCATTTCAAGTGTTATATTATCAGCTAGGAGTGTTTTAGCAATGTGCAAATACTTGTAGTATGAATAGTGGGGGAAGATAAATAAACAGATCATTATAGGTTTAATTTACAACGTTGTTTGTTCTCCACTGGTTTCCGATTGGCAACGGCCCACACATCTTGCTGCTGTGATTGCATATTGGGGTATTTCGCCGAACAGATATGTGACTTTATCAACGTTGTATTTGTTTTTTAATTCTGTGTGATCTGTGGGAAATATCTCTAATGTCTCTAATGTGGTCATACATTTGGCAGGAGGTTAGGAAGTGCAGCTCAGTTTCCACCTCATTTAGTGGACAGTGGGCACATATCATGTCTTCTGTTAAGAGCCAGGTCTGCCTATGGTGACCTCTCAATAGCAAGGCTCTGCTCACTGAGTCTGTACATAGTCAAGGATTTTCTTCATTTTGGGTCCTTTGGGTAATTCTACTACTCTCTGTTTAGGGACAGACAGCATTCCAATTGGCTGTTTTTTGGTTTGATTCTTTCCAGTATGTCAAATGCTTATCTTTTTGTTTTCTCTTAATTTGGTTGGGTCTACTTGTGTTGCTGTCCTGGGGCTCTGTGGGGTCTGTTTGTGTTTGTGAACAGAGCCCCAGACCAGTTTGCTGAGGGGAATCTTCTATAGGTTCATCTCTCTGTAGGTGGGGACTTTGTGGAGGAATATGTGGGCAATGCTTCCTTTTAGATGGTTGTAGAATTGAACAGATCTTTTCTGTATGTTGATAACTAGTGGATATAGTCCTTATTCTGCTCTGCATGCATTGTTAGGGGGTTTTCATTGTAGACAAGTATAATTGAGCAGAATTGGGTGTTTGTCCCATTTTGTGACGCCAAACCTCAGAACCGTAGAGGGCAATGCGTTCTATAACTGATTCTAATTGGGATGTCAAGATTTATCTTCCCTTTGATGGCATAGAAGACCCTTCTTGCCTTGTCTCTAAGATAGTTCACAGCTTTGTGGAAGTTATCTGTGGTGCTGATGTTAAGGCTGAGGTAGGTATAATTATTTGTGTGTTCTAGGGCAACAGTGTCTAGATACAATTTGTATTGGACCGCTCTTACTGAGATTTACTGTCAGGGCCCAGGTCTGACAGAATCTGTGCAGAAGATCTAGGTGTTGCTGTAGGCCCTACTTGGTTGGGGACAGAAGCACCAGATCATCAGCAAACAGTAGACATATGATTTCCGAGTCCAGTAGGGTGAGGCCGGGTGCTGCCTACTCACCCTCTCTCACTCCCTTTCTCGCCTCTGTATGTTTGTTATTCTTGAGGATAAAGGTAGAGAGGAGAGAGACAGAGAGAGAGGGGCTTGGCTGGCTGGCGTCGGAGGTCATTACACGGCTGCTTGTCTGAGCCTGTCATCACAGCCTGAAACCACAGAGGTATTCATCACAGCCAGAAACCACAGAGGTATTCATCACAGCCTGAAACCACAGAGGTATTCATCACAGCCTGAAACCACAGAGGTATTCATCACAGCCTGAAACCACAGAGGTATTCATCACAGCCTGAAACCACAGAGGTATTCATCACAGCCAGAAACCACAGAGGTATTCATCACAGACTGAAACCACAGAGGTATTCATCACAGCCTGAAACCACAGAGGTATTCATCACAGCCTGAAACCACAGAGGTATTCATCACAGCCAGAAACCACAGAGGTATTCATCACAGCCTGAAACCACAGAGGTATTCATCACAGCCTGAAACCACAGAGTTATTCATCACAGCCTGAAACCACAGAGGTATTCATCACAGCCTGAAACCACAGAGGTATTCATCACAGCCTGAAACCACAGAGGTATTCATCACAGCCTGAAACCACAGAGGTATTCATCACAGCCAGGAACCACAGAGGTATTCATCACAGCCTGAAACCACAGAGGTATTCATCACAGCCTGAAACCACAGAGGTATTCATCACAGCCTGAAACCACAGAGGTATTCATCACAGCCTGAAACCACAGAGGTATTCATCACAGCCTGAAACCACAGAGGTATTCATCACAGCCTGAAACCACAGAGGTATTCATCACAGCCAGAAACCACAGAGGTATTCATCACAGCCTGAAACCACAGAGGTATTCATCACAGCCTGAAACCACAGAGGTATTCCTCACAGCTTGAAACCACAGAGGTATTCATCACAGCCTGAAGTGAGTTTGTGTATATATATTATGTCGACATTTTCATTTTTTCTGGAGGCAACACGAAGTCTACAACCCTCGTCGGTGATTGGTCAACAGTAGGGATTCTTCCAGAAAGTCTTTGCTGTCATTCACCGAGAGACGATTTGTTTTCATGCACATTTTTAGATCTCCTCGTCAAAAACGTCAAAATGAATGACAGATTTCTCGAGTTAGATTAATTCAGACTATTTTAAGTAAGTGTATACTGGCTACAGTGACTCAAAATGGACAAACAGTACTATAGTTTTTCAAGCAAATACGCAAGCACACTCGTCCAGCCAAACTGAAGAATGCTGACGCCTTTACACACACACACACACACACACACACACACACACACACACACACACACACACACACACACACACACACACACACACACACACACACACACACACACACACACACACACACACACACACACACACACACACACACACACACACACACACACACACACACACACACACACACACACACACACACACACTTCTGTGGTCCTGTTTGGCTCAGTCGGTAGAGCATGGCGCTTGCACCGTCAGGGTTGTTGGTTCGATTCCCAGAGCCACCTATATGTAAAATATATGCACACATGACGAAATGACTTTGGATAATGGTGTCTGCTAAACAAACGGCATATATTACTGTTACAGGACTCGTTAAGAGGACGCCACAGCGAGGACGCCACAGCGAGGACGCCACAGCGAACACATACTTTACAGTCCTGCCGTCATAGAAATATAAGTATTGTATCTGGCTCTGTACTGGCTGTCACCGACTACAGTACAACCCAGGGAAACCCCAGGGAAAGTATGTGGATGTCCAGGGCTCTCTATCTATCAACCTAAACCAGGGGTGGCAAACATCCGGCCCGCGAGGGGTCCAATACGGCCCGCGGGGGGTCCAATACGGCCCGCGGGGGGTCCAATACGGCCCCCGAGGGGTCCAGTACGTTTTAGTAGTACATTATACTGCCCCAATTCACAGGACATGGTTAGGTGAGTATCTGGGCTTTGTAAAGTAGCTGTTGGGTCCAGTTAAAGCAGCAATGTAGAGTCAGATTACTGCTGCCAAAAGAAGAGATGGGGGGAGTCAAATCCTAAAACGTACTGAGGGGTCCAATACGGCCCCCGAGGGGTCCAATACGGCCCGCGAGGGGTCCAATTCGGCCCCCGAGGGGTCCAATACGGCCCGCGATTGGTCCAATACGGCCCCCGAGGGGTCCAATACGGCCCGCGGGGGGTCCAATACGGCCCCCGAGGGGTCCAATACGGCCCACGGGTGATTTGAGTAGGACATATTTAAAAAAAATATATAATAATAATAATAATATATATATATATATATATAGCAATATACTTTATAATGACTAAAACCAAATCAGAACTTTGTAGAAATAATAATGGGCCTAGATTCATACAGTATCTTGACTGTGTCCAGCTCGCTGACAATCATTGAAATGAAAGCTAGACAGTCAGGGACCATCGAATTACAAAAATATATTGATACAAAAATCCAATAACGTTTTGTCAGCAAGGAAATATAAACCAATTTTCAGTATGGCACTCCAGACCTTGTTGAACAACCAATGTGTTCCCCTGGTCAAAACCATGTCACCGTGCAGGGGCAGACCCTTTCCTCCGTCCCTCCCTTCCCTCCCTCTGTCTGGCTGTCTTCCGTTGCGTTGCTGTGACGATGACGATGGCAGCTGAGGGTCTATTTTAACGTGGCTTGCTGACTGCCGGGCGGCCACTCTGACGACAGCAGTAGAAAGCATTCCATTCCAAAGTAACAGCGTTAGATAAGAGCATTACTGAGCTGAGGGCCGGAACACAAAGACAGAGAGACAGAGACAGGGAGAGAGAGACAGAGACAGAGAGACAGAGACAGGGAGAGAGACAGAGACAGAGAGAGAGACAGAGACAGAGAGAGAGACAGGGACAGAGAGAGAGACAGAGACAGACAGAGAGACAGAGACAGGGAGAAAGAGACAGGGAGACAGGGAGAGAGAGACAGAGGACAGAGATAGAGACAGAGAGAGACAGAGAGAGACAGAGACAGAGAGAGACAGAGAGAGAGAGAGACAGAGAGAGAGAGAGAGAGAGAGAGAGAGAGAGAGAGAGAGAGAGAGAGAGAGAGAGAGAGAGAGAGAGAGAGAGAGAGGGAGTCAAGCCTCTAGTACAGCGATGACAAAGCTATGGCTACAACACAACTAGAGTTACAGTTAACCAGAACAGACTGTTACAACACAACTAGAGTTACAGTTAACCAGAACAGACTGTTACAATACAACTAGAGTTACAGTTAACCAGACAGACTGTTACAATACAACTAGTTACAGTTAACCAGAACAGACTGTTACAATACAACTAGAGTTACAGTTAACCAGACAGACTGTTACAATACAACTAGAGTTACAGTTAACTAGAACAGACTGTTACAATACAACTAGAGTTACAGTTAACCAGACAGACTGTTACAATACAACTAGAGTTACAGTTAACCAGAACAGACTGTTACAATACAACTAGAGTTACAGTTAACCAGACAGACTGTTACAATACAACTAGAGTTACAGTTAACCAGACAGACTGTTACAATACAACTAGAGTTACAGTTAACCAGACAGACTGTTACAATACAACTAGTTACAGTTAACCAGACAGACTGTTACAATACAACTAGAGTTACAGTTAACTAGAACAGACTGTTACAATACAACTAGAGTTACAGTTAACCAGACAGACTGTTACAATACAACTAGAGTTACAGTTAACCAGAACAGACTGTTACAATACAACTAGAGTTACAGTTAACCAGACAGACTGTTACAATACAACTAGAGTTACAGTTAACCAGACAGACTGTTACAATACAACTAGAGTTACAGTTAACCAGACAGACTGTTACAATACAACTAGTTACAGTTAACCAGAACAGACTGTTACAATACAACTAGAGTTACAGTTAACCAGACAGACTGTTACAATACAACTAGTTACAGTTAACCAGACAGACTGTTACAATACAACTAGAGTTACAGTTAACCAGACAGACTGTTACAATACAACTAGAGTTACAGTTAACCAGAACAGACTGTTACAATACAACTAGAGTTACAGTTAACCAGACAGCCTGTTACAATACAACTAGAGTTACAGTTAACCAGAACAGACTGTTACAATACAACTAGTTACAGTTAACCAGAACAGACTGTTACAATACAACTAGAGTTACAGTTAACCAGACAGACTGTTACAATACAACTAGTTACAGTTAACCAGACAGACTGTCACAATACAACTAGAGTTACAGTTAACCTGTTAGGGCTAGGGGGCAGTATTGACACGGCTGGATAAAAAACGTACCCGATTTAATCTGGTTACCACTCCTACCCAGTAACTAGAATATGCATATACTTATTACATATGGATAGAAAACACCCTAAAGTTTCTAAAACTGTTTGAATGGTGTCTGTGAGTATAGCAGAACTCAAATGGCAGGTCAAAACCTGAGAGATTCCTTTACAGGAAGTGGCCTGTCTGACCATTTCTGGAACTTCTTTGCCATCTCTATCTTTTACTAAGGATCTCTGCTCTAACGTGACACTTCCCACGTCGTCCATAGGCGCTCAGAGCCCGGGAAAAACCTGAATGTCGTCATCCCAGCCCCAGGCTGAAACACATTATCGCCTTTCTCAAGTGGCCGATCAAGGGACTCTGGGCTTAGGCGCGTGACCTGACCGCCCCCGTCTTTGTGATTTTTTCCTCTGTTTGCCGAAAAGGAGATTCCCGGTCGGAATATTATCGCTTTTCTACGAGAAAAATGGCATAAAAATTGATTTTAAACAGCGGTTGACATGCTTCGAAGTACGGTAATGGAATATTTAGAATTTTTTTGTCACGAATTGCGCCATGTGCGCGACCCTTCTTTACCATTTCGGATAGTGTCTGGAACGCACGAACAAAACGCCGCTATTCGGATATAACGATGGATTATTTTGGACCAAACCAACATTTGTTATTGAAGTAGCAGTCCTGGGAGTGCATTCTGACGAAGACAACAAAAGGTAATCAAACTTTTATAATAGTAAATATGATTATGGTGAGTGCTAAACTTGCCGGGTGTCTAAATAGCTAGCCCGTGATGCCTGGGCTATGTACTTAGAATATTGCAAAATGTGCTTTCACCAAAAAGCTATTTTAAAATCGGACATATCGAGTGCATAGAGGAGGTCTGTATCTATAATTCTTAAAATAATTGTTATGCTTTTTGTGAACGTTTATCGTGAGTAATTTAGTAAAATGTTAGCGAATTCCCCGGAAGTTTGCGGGGGGTATGCTAGTTCTGAACGTCACATGCTAATGTAAAAAGCTGGTTTTTTATATAAATATGAACTTGATTGAACAAAACATGCATGTATTGTATAACATAATGTCCTAGGTGTGTCATCTGATGAAGATCATCAAAGGTTAGTGCTGCATTTAGCTGTCTTCTGGGTTTTTGTGACATTACATGCTAGCTTGAAAAATGGGTGTCTGATTATTTCTGGCTTGGTACTCTGCTGACATAATCTAATGTTTTGCTTTCGTTGTAAAGCCTTTTTGAAATCGGACAGTGTGGTTAGATTAACGAGAGTCTTGTCTTAAAATAGCTGTAAAATAGTCATATGTTTGAGAAATTGAAGTAATAGGATTTTGAAGGTTTTGAAAATCGCGCCACAGGCTTCAAGTTGCTGTTACGTAGGTGGGACGAATTCGTCCCGCCTAGCCCATAGAGGTTAACCATATTACAGTCATGATAAAGTTACAGCTAAAACCAACCAATATAACAACACAGAACTATTCCAACAGGACGACTAAGCGTCAGTCGCCTGTAACAAGCTCCAGTGGTTCAACCATAATACACTGACTCACAGACAGAGAAGCTAAGATTGCTAACACTATAGTAATGATTACCAGCTAAACAATGTGTTAGCTAACACCTCTAACAGGCTGTTGCTACCGCAAGCAGAAACACATCGCTAAGGCAGTGCAGTGACATGAAGGCTAACTAACTAGCAGGGAGGACACACAGCAGTCTGAAAGCCGGCCTCCATCTGCAGTGCCACGGTGCGCACGCACACACGCACGCACGCACGCACACACACACACACACACACATACATACATCCAAAGATCCTCCCGAGTGGGGCAGCGGTCTAAGGCACTGCATCTCAGTGCAACAGATGTCACTACAGTTCCTGGTTCGAATCCAGGCTGTATCACATCCGGCCGTGATTGGGAGTCCCATAGGGCGGCACACAATTGGCCCAGCGTTGTCCGGGTTTTGGCCGGTGTAGGCCGTCATTGTAAATAAGAGTTTGTTCTTAACTGACTTGCCTAGATAAATAAAGGTTAAATAAAAAACAAAGAAATCCTAGCACACAGAACATTTACATGGCAAGCATACTGCTAACACAGCCACTAGCACAGCTGCTAACACAGCTGCTAACACAGCCGCTAACACGGCCGCTAGCACAGCCGCTAACACGGCCGCTAAAACAGCCGCTAACACGGCCGCTAAAACAGCCGCTAACACGGCCGCTAGCACGGCCGCTAACACGGCCGCTAAAACAGCCGCTAACACAGCCACTAACACAGCCGCTAACACAGCCGCTAACACAGCCGCTAACACAGCTGCTAACGTAGCCACTAGCACGGGACCTCCAGCTGTCTCTCTCTCCCTGGACTGTGGTTATAACCCAGCTGTCTCTCTCCCTCCCTGGACTGTGGTTATAACCCAGCTGTCTCTCTCCCTCCCTGGACTGTGGTTATAACCCAGCTGTCCCTCTCCCTCCCTGGACTGTGGTTATAACCCAGCTGTCTCTCTCCCTCCCTGGACTGTGGTTATAACCCAGCTGTCTCTCTCCCTCCCTGGACTGTGGTTATAACCCAGCTGTCTCTCTCCCTCCCTGGACTGTGGTTATAACCCAGCTGTCGCTCTCCCTCCATGGACTGTGGTTATAACCCAGCTGTCTCTCTCCCTCCCTGGACTGTGGTTATAACCCAGCTGTCTCTCTCCCTCCCTGGACTGTGGTTATAACCCAGCTGTCTCTCTCCCTCCCTGGACTGTGGTTATAACCCAGCTGTCTCTCTCCCTCCCTGGACTGTTGTTATAACCCAGCTGTCTCTCTCCCTCCCTGGACTGTGGTTATAACCCAGCTGTCTCTCTCCCTGGACTGTGGTTATAACCCAGCTGTCTCTCTCTCTCCCTGGACTGTGGTTATAACCCAGCTGTCTCTCTCCCTCCCTGGACTGTGGTTATAACCCAGCTGTCTCTCTCCCCTCCCTGGACTGTGGTTATAACCCAGCTGTCTCTCTCCCTCCCTGGACTGTGGTTATAACCCAGCTGTCTCTCTCCCTCCCTGGACTGTGGTTATAACCCAGCTGTCTCTCTCCCTCCCTGGACTGTGGTTATAACCCAGCTGTCTCTCTCCCTCCCTGGACTGTGGTTATAACCCAGCTGTCTCTCTCCCTCCCTGGACTGTGGTTATAACCCAGCTGTCTCTCTCCCTCCCTGGACTGTGGTTATAACCCAGCTGTCTCTCTCCCTGGACTGTTGTTATAACCCAGCTGTCCCTCTCCCTCCCTGGACTGTGGTTATAACCCAGCTGTCTTTCTCCCTCCCTGGACTGTGGTTATAACCCAGCTGTCTCTCTCCCTCCCTGGACTGTTGTTATAACCCAGCTGTCTCTCTCCCTCCCTGGACTGTGGTTATAACCCAGCTGTCTCTCTCCCTCCCTGGACTATGGTTATAACCCAGCTGTCTCTCTCCCTCCCTGGACTGTGGTTATAACCCAGCTGTCTCTCTCCCTCCCTGGACTGTGGTTATAACCCAGCTGTCTCTCTCCCTCCCTGGACTGTGGTTATAACCCAGCTGTCTCTCTCCCTCCCTGGACTGTGGTTATAACCCAGCTGTCTCTCTCCCTCCCTGGACTGTGGTTATAACCCAGCTGTCTCTCTCCCTCCCTGGACTGTGGTTATAACCCAGCTGTCTCTCTCCTTCCCTGGACTGTGGTTATAACCCAGCTGTCTCTCTCCCTGGACTGTGGTTATAACCCAGCTGTCTCTCTCTCTCCCTGGACTGTGGTTATAACCCAGCTGTCTCTCTCCCTCCCTCCCTGGACTGTGGTTATAACCCAGCTGTCTCTCTCCCTCCCTCCCTGGACTGTGGTTATAACCCAGCTGTCTCTCTCCCTCCCTGGACTGTGGTTATAACCCAGCTGTCTCTCTCCCTCCCTGGACTGTGGTTATAACCCAGCTGTCTCTCTCCCTCCCTGGACTGTGGTTATAACCCAGCTGTCTCTCTCCCTCCCTGGACTGTGGTTATAACCCAGCTGTCTCTCTCCCTCCCTGGACTGTGGTTATAACCCAGCTGTCTCTCTCCCTCCCTGGACTGTGGTTATAACCCAGCTGTCCCTCTCCCTCCCTGGACTGTGGTTATAACCCAGCTGTCTCTCTCCCTCCCTGGACTGTGGTTATAACCCAGCTGTCTCTCTCCCTCCCTCCCTGGACTGTGGTTATAACCCAGCTGTCTCTCTCCCTCCCTGGACTGTGGTTATAACCCAGCTGTCTCTCTCCCTCCCTCCCTGGACTGTGGTTATAACCCAGCTGTCTCTCTCCCTGGACTGTGGTTATAACCCAGCTGTCTCTCTCCCTGGACTGTGGTTATAACCCAGCTGTCTCTCTCCCTCCCTGGACTGTGGTTATAACCCAGCTGTCTCTCTCCCTCCCTCCCTGGACTGTGGTTATAACCCAGCTGTCTCTCTCCCTGGACTGTGGTTATAACCCAGCTGTCTACCTCCCTGGACTGTGGTTATAACCCAGCTGTCTCTCTCCCTGGACTGTGGTTATAACCCAGCTGTCTCTCACCTCCCTGGACTGTGGTTATAACCCAGCTGTCTCTCTCCCTCCCTGGACTGTGGTTATAACCCAGCTGTCTCTCTCCCTCCCTGGACTGTGGTTATAACCCAGCTGTCTCTCTCCCTCCCTGGACTGTGGTTATAACCCAGCTGTCTCTCTCCCTCCCTGGACTGTGGTTATAACCCAGCTGTCTCTCTCCCTCCCTGGACTGTGGTTATAACCCAGCTGTCTCTCTCCCTCCCTGGACTGTGGTTATAACCCAGCTGTCTCTCTCCTCCCTGGACTGTGGTTATAACCCAGCTGTCTCTCTCCTCCCTGGACTGTGGTTATAACCCAGCTGTCTCTCTCCCTCCCTGGACTGTGGTTATAACCCAGCTGTCTCTCTCCCTCCCTGGACTGTGGTTATAACCCAGCTGTCTCTCTCCCTCCCTGGACTGTGGTTATAACCCAGCTGTCTCTCTCCCTCCCTGGACTGTGGTTATAACCCAGCTGTCTCTCTCCCTCCCTGGACTGTGGTTATAACCCAGCTGTCTCTCTCCCTCCCTGGACTGTGGTTATAACCCAGCTGTCTCTCTCCCTCCCTGGACTGTGGTTATAACCCAGCTGTCTCTCTCCCTCCCTGGACTGTGGTTATAACCCAGCTGTCTCTCTCCATCCCTGGACTGTGGTTATAACCCAGCTGTCTCTCTCCCTCCCTGGACTGTGGTTATAACCCAGCTGTCCCTCTCCCTCCCTGGACTGTGGTTATAACCCAGCTGTCTCTCTCCCTCCCTGGACTGTGGTTATAACCCAGCTGTCTCTCTCCCTCCCTCCCTGGACTGTGGTTATAACCCAGCTGTCTCTCTCCCTCCCTGGACTGTGGTTATAACCCAGCTGTCTCTCTCCCTCCCTCCCTGGACTGTGGTTATAACCCAGCTGTCTCTCTCCCTCCCTGGACTGTGGTTATAACCCAGCTGTCTCTCTCCCTCCCTGGACTGTGGTTATAACCCAGCTGTCTCTCTCCCTCCCTGGACTGTGGTTATAACCCAGCTGTCTCTCTCCCTCCCTCCCTGGACTGTGGTTATAACCCAGCTGTCTCTCTCCCTGGACTGTGGTTATAACCCAGCTGTCTCTCTCCTCCCTGGACTGTGGTTATAACCCAGCTGTCTCTCTCCCTGGACTGTGGTTATAACCCAGCTGTCTACCTCCCTGGACTGTGGTTATAACCCAGCTGTCTCTCTCCCTCCCTGGACTGTGGTTATAACCCAGCTGTCTCTCTCCCTCCCTGGACTGTGGTTATAACCCAGCTGTCTCTCTCCCTCCCTGGACTGTGGTTATAACCCAGCTGTCTCTCTCCCTCCCTGGACTGTGGTTATAACCCAGCTGTCTCTCTCCCTCCCTGGACTGTGGTTATAACCCAGCTGTCTCTCTCCCTCTCCCTGGACTGTGGTTATAACCCAGCTGTCTCTCTCCCTCCCTGGACTGTGGTTATAACCCAGCTGTCTCTCTCCCTCCCTGGACTGTGGTTATAACCCAGCTGTCTCTCTCCCTCCCTGGACTGTGGTTATAACCCAGCTGTCTCTCTCCCTCCCTGGACTGTGGTTATAACCCAGCTGTCTCTCTCCCTCCCTGGACTGTGGTTATAACCCAGCTGTCTCTCTCCCTCCCTGGACTGTGGTTATAACCCAGCTGTCTCTCTCCCTCCCTGGACTGTGGTTATAACCCAGCTGTCTCTCTCCCTCCCTGGACTGTGGTTATAACCCAGCTGTCTCTCTCCCTCCCTGGACTGTGGTTATAACCCAGCTGTCTCTCTCCCTCCCTGGACTGTGGTTATAACCCAGCTGTCTCTCTCCCTCCCTGGACTGTGGTTATAACCCAGCTGTCTCTCTCCTCCCTGGACTGTGGTTATAACCCAGCTGTCTCTCTCCCTCCTCCCTGGACTGTGGTTATAACCCAGCTGTCTCTCTCCCTCCCTGGACTGTGGTTATAACCCAGCTGTCTCTCTCCCTCCCTGGACTGTGGTTATAACCCAGCTGTCTCTCTCCCTCCCTGGACTGTGGTTATAACCCAGCTGTCTCTCTCTCTCCCTCCCTGGACTGTGGTTATAACCCAGCTGTCTCTCTCCCTCCCTGGACTGTGGTTATAACCCAGCTGTCTCTCTCCCTCCCTGGACTGTGGTTATAACCCAGCTGTCTCTCTCCCTCCCTGGACTGTGGTTATAACCCAGCTGTCTCTCTCCCTCCCTGGACTGTGGTTATAACCCAGCTGTCTCTCTCCCTCCCTGGACTGTGGTTATAACCCAGCTGTCTCTCTCCCCTCCCTGGACTGTGGTTATAACCCAGCTGTCTCTCTCCCTCCCTGGACTGTGGTTATAACCCAGCTGTCTCTCTCCCTCCCTGGACTGTGGTTATAACCCAGCTGTCTCTCTCCCTCCCTGGACTGTGGTTATAACCCAGCTGTCCCTCTCCCTCCCTGGACTGTGGTTATAACCCAGCTGTCTCTCTCCCTCCCTGGACTGTGGTTATAACCCAGCTGTCTCTCTCCCTCCCTCCCTGGACTGTGGTTATAACCCAGCTGTCTCTCTCCCTGGACTGTGGTTATAACCCAGCTGTCTACCTCCCTGGACTGTGGTTATAACCCAGCTGTCTCTCTCCCTGGACTGTGGTTATAACCCAGCTGTCTACCTCCCTGGACTGTGGTTATAACCCAGCTGTCTCTCTCCCTCCCTGGACTGTGGTTATAACCCAGCTGTCTCTCTCCCTCCCTGGACTGTGGTTATAACCCAGCTGTCTCTCTCCCTCCCTGGACTGTGGTTATAACCCAGCTGTCTCTCTCCCTCCCTGGACTGTGGTTATAACCCAGCTGTCTCTCTCCCTCCCTCCCTGGACTGTGGTTATAACCCAGCTGTCTCTCTCCCTCCCTGGACTGTGGTTATAACCCAGCTGTCTCTCTCCCTGGACTGTGGTTATAACCCAGCTGTCTCTCTCCCTCCCTGGACTGTGGTTATAACCCAGCTGTCTCTCTCCCTCCCTGGACTGTGGTTATAACCCAGCTGTCTCTCTCCCTCCCTGGACTGTGGTTATAACCCAGCTGTCTCTCTCTCTCCCTGGACTGTGGTTATAACCCAGCTGTCTCTCTCCCTGGACTGTGGTTATAACCCAGCTGTCTCTCTCTCTCTCCCTGGACTGTGGTTATAACCCAGCTGTCTCTCTCCCTGGACTGTGGTTATAACCCAGCTGTCTACCTCCCTGGACTGTGGTTATAACCCAGCTGTCTCTCTCCCCTCCCTGGACTGTGGTTATAACCCAGCTGTCTCTCTCCCTCCCTGGACTGTGGTTATAACCCAGCTGTCTCTCTCCCTCCCTGGACTGTGGTTATAACCCAGCTGTCTCTCTCCCTCCCTGGACTGTGGTTATAACCCAGCTGTCTCTCTCCCTGGACTGTGGTTATAACCCAGCTGTCCCTCTCCCTCCCTGGACTGTGGTTATAACCCAGCTGTCTCTCTCCCTCCCTCCCTGGACTGTGGTTATAACCCAGCTGTCTCTCTCCCTCCCTGGACTGTGGTTATAACCCAGCTGTCTCTCACCTCCCTGGACTGTGGTTATAACCCAGCTGTCTCTCTCTCTCCCTGGACTGTGGTTATAACCCAGCTGTCTCTCTCTCTCCCTGGACTGTGGTTATAACCCAGCTGTCTCTCCCTCCCTGGACTGTGGTTATAACCCAGCTGTCTCTCTCCCTGGACTGTGGTTATAACCCAGCTGTCTCTCTCTCTCCCTGGACTGTGGTTATAACCCAGCTGTCTCTCTCCCTGGACTGTGGTTATAACCCAGCTGTCTACCTCCCTGGACTGTGGTTATAACCCAGCTGTCTCTCTCCCTGGACTGTGGTTATAACCCAGCTGTCTACCTCCCTGGACTGTGGTTATAACCCAGTGTTGCCTATATGTAGACTATTTCCAATTTCTTTGTCTGTCAGACGTTGTGACACGGTGGCTGATGTGTCTACTATATGTCTGCACAGCCAGGGCCAAAGGCACACACAGAGGGAGGGAGGCAGACAGGGCCTGCCGTCAGCGTGACTGGACCAGAGACAGGCAGATGAATTACAGCCCTAAGCTCTGAACCCCAGCCGCCGCAGCCCTCCTCCTTCCAGCCCCTAGGGCAGACTCTGCTCTGCCTGAGTGGGACATTCCAAGCTCGGCCAACACCAGAGCACTGTTTCCACTTTCTCTCTCTCTCTCTCTCTCTCTCTCTCTCCTCTCTCTCTCTCTCTCTCTGCATGTTGTTTGTGTGGTCTGGTGTCATTTCAAACAGGGTCGGTCTGAGGGATACGGAGTGGAACAGAGAGGGAGAACAGAACGTTATCCCCTCCTGCTCTACTCCTCCTATCCTCCTCTACTCCTCTACTCCTCCTCTCCTCCTCCTCTCCTCCTCCCCTCCTCTACTCCTCCTCTCCTCCTCCTCCCCTCCTCCTCCTCCTCCCCTCCTCCTCCTCTCCTCCTCCTCCCCTCTACTCCTCCCCTCTACTCCTCCTCTACTCCTCCTCTACTCCTCCTCTCCCTTCTAACAAAAATAAACTCTGTCCTCTGAAAGACACAAAGCGAGAGTCCCAAATGCACCTTATTCCCTATATAGTGCCCTATGGGCCCTGGTCCAAAAGTAGTGCACTATATAGGGTATAGGATGCCATTTGGGGCATAGACAAATACTGTGTTATGGTAGGCAATAAGACCTCCACCACACTGTTCCTCAACATGGGGGCTCCCCAGGGTGCGTGCTCACTAACTTCCAGTTCTCCCTGTTCACCCACGACTGTGCGGCTACTCACGACTCCTCAACTGAATCATCGAGTTTGCCGACGACACAACAGTGGTACGTCCGATTACCAACAACGACGAGACAGCCTAGAGGGAGAAGGTTAGAGTCCTGGCGGAGTGGTGCCAGGAAAATAACCTGCCCCTTAACAAAACCAATTTACAGAACCCGATGTTAAAGGAAGGCCAAGAAGATCATTAAGGACCTCAGCTACCCGAGCCTCCACACGGCCTGTTCACCCTGCTAACATCTAGGAGGAGACAGTCCTGATGCATCAAAGCTGGGACAGAGAGACTCTAAACAGCTTCTATCTCCAAGCCATCAGACTGTTGAACAGTCATCACTAGCCAGCTACCTGCCCAGTACACTGCCCTGCACCTTGACACTAATGCCCCATGTATATAGAGACATTGAACACTGGTCACTTCATATAATGTTTAGAGTGCCTTCAGAAAGTATTCACCCCTAGATTTATTCCACATTGTGTTGTGTTACAGCCTGAATTCAAACTGGATTAAATAGATTTGCTTTTCTCACCCGTATACACACAATACCCCACAATGACAAAGTCAAAACATGTTTTTAGAAACGTTTGTAAATGTATTGAAAATTAAATACAGACATATTCATTTACATACAGTAAGTATTCACACCCCCGAGTCAATATTTTGTAGAATCACCTTTGGCAGTGATTACAGCTGTGAGAGGTCCTGGGTAAGTCTCTAAGAGCTTTCCACAACATGTGCAACATTTGCCCATTATTCTTTCAAAATTCTTCAAGCTCTGTCAAAATGGTTGTTTATCACAGTCCTTAACGATTACAATCATACCCATAACATGATGCAGCCGCCACTATGCTTGAAAATATGGAGAGAGGTACTCAGCAATGTGTTGTATTGGATTTGCCCCAAACATAACACTTTGTATTCAGGACAAATAGTTAATTGCTTTGCCACATGTTCTGCAGTATTACTTTAGTGCCTTGTTGCAAACAGGATGCATGTTTTGGAATATTTTTATTCTGTACAGACTTCCTTCTTTTCCCTCTGTTAATTAGGGTAATACTGTGGAGTAACTACAATGTTGTTGATCCAGCTTCAGTTTTCTCCTATCACAGCCATTAAACTACTCTGTAACCATTGTGAAATCCCTGAGCGGTTTCCTTCCTCTCTGGCAAATGTTAGGAAGTATGTCTGTATCTGCGTAGTGACTGGGTGTATTGATACACCATCCAAAGTGTAATTAATAACGTCACTATGCTCAAAGGAATATACAATGTCTGTTTGATTACTTTTTTATTTTATTTGTGTATGTGTATTGTATTTTCTAGATATTCTGCTGTTTGGGTCAGTAATATAAGCATTTTCACTGCACCTGCTATAACACCTTTAAATCTTGGGCCTCCTGAGTGGCGGAGTGGTCTAAGACACTGCATCTCAGTGCTAGAGGCATCACTGCAGTACCTGGATCGAATCCTAGCTGCATCACATCCGGCCGTGATTGGGACTCCCATACGGCGGCCCATAACTGGCCCGGGTTTGGCCGGGGTAGGCTGTCATTTGTAAATAAAAATTTGTTCTACACTGACTTGCCTAGTTAAATAAATAAAACATCTGTGTACACGACCAATAAAGGTTGATTTGTGGCTGTGTCTAGTCCCCTCTTTTACATGGAGATATGCTAGGTTAGCTCTTTGGCTTGTCTGGTTTCCTGTGTGTGTTCTTATAGCTTCAGGAAGATGACCCTGGACGATACACACCCAGGCTAGGCCATAGAGTTGTTTAAGTCACAAGCTCACAGACCTACGTTGAAACCAAAACAAAGCTGTGAAAACTAAAATGACATCACATTGTATTATCGTTATCTTATAATAAAAATACAAGATTACAAGCTAGTAGTAGAGTTATAATAACAGGTCTACCCCCCCCCCCCCCTATTGGGAAGCAGAGGGAGGGAGAGAGGGGGGGGGGACTGGAGACAGCGAGCAGAGCAGTCTGGAAAAGTTAATGATTACTTGTGTCTGACTCCACACTCCGGATCGTTACTATTCCTGGATGTCCACACAGACAGACAGACAGACAGACAGACACACACACACACACACACACACACACACACACACACACACACACACACACACACACACACACACAACAGACACACAGACACACAGACTATATATATCTTTTTTTCGCTCACTGTTTAACCTTCAAATGTGAGTTCACACTATCAACATTAAATACAGAGGAGACGCCTGGGAATAAGTTCTTATTGATCCTGACTTTGTCCCAAATACCACCCTTCTGTTAGAAAGTCAGAAAGGTTACTGTGGGAGTCTATCTTATTTAAGAGGGCTTTATTGGCATGGGAATCATATGTTTAAATTGCCAAGGCTAGTGAAATAGACAATAAACAAGGGAAATAAAAGAACAGAAATGAATAGTAAACATTTAACTCACAAAAAAATGTAATAATAATATAGACATTTCAAATGTTATATTATTGGCCAGGGGCTTAACTTTGGTTTTAGAAGTGGTGGGGGGGACATTTTTTTAAATTGTATTTTCATCCAGCCGGATAAACACTCCATACAGCCTACCCGGCCACCCGGAGGCGTCCGCATGGTCCTAAAGCACACTGAAAGTTGCACCCCTGTTATTGGCTATGTACAGTCACTCTCTATTTTTCTCAGAGCAGACAGAGACAGTCACATACTGGTTTGTGTCTTCATCAGACACAGGGGAGGGAGGGAGGGCGGGATGAGAGGCAGGCAGTCTCAACACCCTACTCAGGCTATTCCAAGGGTCAGAGGTCATGACAAGACATTCCTTTTGCTCTCTCTATTCTCTTCTATATCGCAGCCTGACCCCTTCTGTCTCCGTCAGCCTGTTCCTCTGGCTGTTGGACTACCGAGAGCTGCCTTTAATGAAAGGAAAGGCTACATACGTTGTCTTAAATCTTAAAACTATTTGGTACTTTCTTATCGGTTTATAAGAAAAGCGCTAAAACCCAATAACACCAGCTACCTTTTAGTTCTTATAAAGACAAAGCTTGGGAATGAAATGTATCTCTCTTAAACGACACCAGTGACCAACTATCCTGGTTATAGGACACATCCCTCTACAGTCTAGTAAACTAATGACATGAGAACCTCAATAACCCTCCCGGCCATTTGTTGAACGTTGGAGTCACGTCAGTACAGTACAGTCGCAGGAAGGAATGCCTCGCAGGAAGGAATGCCTCGCAGGATGCCTCGCAGGAAGGAATGCCTCGCAGGAAGGAATGCCTCGCTAGCTAGCCGACGGACTGACATTATTACACAACTTAATAATAATAATTCAGAGACTTGGAAGAATACGGATCTCACACTTACAGGCCAGAAGACTGGCCAAACACACACACACACACACACACACTCTGTGGAAGCTCTCTCTTTGTGCCCAGGGTGGCCATGGTGGGTGGAGCATGCAGAGCAGAGAGTTAGTACCTTTCTTTAAATGTTAGATTTTTCCTGGGGCATCAGCCTCTCTGTCTGACAGCACAATTTCAAGAGGCATTCTCTCCCAAGCAATTAGCCAAGGTAAACTCTAGCCAGTCTAAACACAACAGAGGAGGAGGAGAGGAGGACTGGGACTGGCCTGGGAGAGAGTAGGGGGGCTGAGGAGGAGAGGAGGACTGGGACTGGCCTGGGAGAGAAAGGGGCTGTGGAGGAGAGGAGGACTGGGACTGGCCTGGGAGAGAGTAGGGGGGCTGAGGAGGAGAGGAGGACTGGGACTGGCCTGGGAGAGAAAGGGGCTGTGGAGGAGAGGAGGACTGGGACTGGCCTGGGAGAGAGTAGGGGGGCTGAGGAGGAGAGGAGGACTGGGACTGGCCTGGGAGAGAGTAGGGGCTGAGGAGGAGAGGAGGACTGGGACTGGCCTGGGAGAGAGTAGGGGCTGAGGGGGAGAGGAGGACTGGGACTGGCCTGGGAGAGAGTAGGGGGGCTGAGGAGGAGAGGAGGACTGGGACTGGCCTGGGAGAGAAAGGGGCTGTGGAGGAGAGGAGGACTGGGACTGGCCTGGGAGAGAGTAGGGGGGCTGAGGAGGAGAGGAGGACTGGGACTGGCCTGGGAGAGAAAGGGGCTGTGGAGGAGAGGAGGACTGGGACTGGCCTGGGAGAGAGTAGGGGGGCTGAGGAGGAGAGGAGGACTGGAACTGGCCTGGGAGAGAGTAGGGGCTGAGGAGGAGAGGAGGACTGGGACTGGCCTGGGAGAGAGTAGGGGGGCTGAGGAGGAGAGGAGGACTGGGACTGGCCTGGGAGAGAGTAGGGGGGCTGAGGAGGAGAGGAGGACTGGGACTGGCCTGGGAGAGAGTAGGGGGGCTGAGGAGGAGAGGAAGACTGGGACTGGCCTGGGAGAGAGTAGGGGCTGAGGAGGAGAGGAGGACTGGGACTGGCCTGGGAGAGAGTAGGGGGGCTGAGGAGGAGAGGAGGACTGGGACTGGCCTGGGAGAGAAAGGGGCTGTGGAGGAGAGGAGGACTGGGACTGGCCTGGGAGAGAGTAGGGGGGCTGAGGAGCAATGCTACACCTGCATTGCTTGCTGTTTGGGGTTTTAGGCTGGGTTTCTGTACAGCACTGTGATATATCAGCTGATGTAAGAAGGACTATATAAATACATTTGATTTGAGAGAGAGAAGTGGGGCTGAGAAGGAGGTGAGGGAGGGAGGGAGGGAGGCAGGGAGGGAGTAGGGCTGATGAGGAGAGGAAAACTGGGACTGGCCTGGGAGAGAGAGAATACTATCTTTGTAGTGACTAGGTGTATTGATACACCATCCAAAGTGTAATTAATAACTTCACCATTCTCAAAGGGATTTTCAATGTCTGATTTTTTTTTTACCCATCTACCAATAGGTGCCCTTCTTTGCGAGGCATTGGAAAACCTCCCTGGTCTTTGTGGTAGAAACGGTGATTGAAATTCACTGCTCTACTGAGGAACCTTACAGATAATTGTATGTGTGGGGTATAGAGATGAGGTAGTCATGAAAAAATTATGTGAAACACTATTACTGCACACAGAGTGAGTCCATGCAACTTATTATGTGACTTGTTAAGCACATTTTTTTTTACCCCTGACCTTTTGAGGCTTGCCATAGCAAAGGGGATGGATACTTATTTCAGCTTTTCATTTTGAATTAATTTGTAAAAATGTCCTAAAACATAATTCCAACATTATGGGGTATCGTGTGTAGGCCAGTGACAAAACATCTCAATTTCATCTATTTTAAACTCAGACTGTAAGACAACAAAATGTTGAAAGAGTCAAAGGGTGTGAATACTTTCTGAAGGCACTTTTACTTAATTATTAATCAGAAAGAATGCATACAAAAATAACTAATACACACAAACTACAGTTTATCAACGAGGGAACTAGTGTCCTGCTTTTAGTAATACACCACAGGCTATCCCAGTGGTCACTTATGTGATGATCACAGGAATTTCAGTTTACTTCCTGAATTGACTGAACTGAAATGAAATGAACCCCAAACCTGCTTGCTCTATCCAGTCCCATGCTGGGCCAGTGCTTTCAGTCAAACTAGTGTTCCTTAGAACTATGTGCAGCCTCCCCCATGTCAGAGCCTTGCCCTCTGACCCGACCCCTCTCCCCTGTCCCCTCTCCTAGTTCCTATAACCCCAGCCCCAGCACCAGCCACAAGATCCTGGCCAGAGTAAACAAACACTACAGGGAAGAGGAGAAGATGGTGCCGGGGCAGGAAGGGAGGCATGCAGGCACATAGAAATATAATGAATAGAACAGGCATTCCCATTCAAGTCAGTGATGGTATAGTGAGTGGACTGGCAGCCATTACCAGTTTACCTATAGGAGCAATGCAGGAAGTAAAAGTAGGAAGTGTACCCATCAATATGTTATGTGATTTGTTGATTCAACTCAACTGACATTACAAAATAAATACATTCTATTGCATGAGCCACATCAGTCAACATCATTTAAATGAACATTCTACAATACTATGGCAATGATTGCATCACAATACCAGGCAGCCATCGATGTGGTAAAGAGGTCAATGGATCGGAGATTGCGGGGGGAAAGAAGGAGGATGCTGGATTGGTGAACAATCAACCAGTCTGATCTAACAACGTGGATATCAGTCAAATCCGTCATGATTGATGTGTTGTAACAGGCCCACAATGTGGTTACTACAGTCCGATTTTCATATATTTGGCTGTTTTCTCTGCATGACATTTAGAAGTTGTCCCTTTTTAGGCTTAGAAGAAGTGACTGCTAAATGCTAACTCCCATGCGTATAAACTGGTAGCATAGCTAGCATACAGAAACCGGTGGTGCTAGTCAAAGTAGTTTTTAACTATAATGTAGTTGATTGGTGTCGATGACATTAACATGTATAGGGCCTGACATCCATACAAGCGTTATGCTCAGATTTTTACCACAACATAGAGTGAAATACACACAAATAATAGCCTAAATGTAGCCTCATTCTGCTTTCCCCCACGGCATCTTTCCATGTTCCATTGACCTCTTTACCGTATTTATTGCGAGTGTGCCGATGCTGTAGCCGCTGCAACACAGACAGAACAACCAGCAGCATTGTTCTAAATCCAGGATGTCAGGGATCTCCGTGGGAACCAACCCGGCAACCGGCGCAAGGCTACTCTGCTGCGGCAACGACCATGGAGCTGTCTGCCTGTAGGCAACCAGTCAGGCCAGTTGGGAGCTAAAAAAATATTTGTTGTTGTTTTAAAAGCAGAACTGTTATCTGTGGTACATTTTTGTGGTTTAGGGTTAGGCTTAGGCTTAGGCTTAGGCCAGACCTATGAGTTCCCTTGAGACACATCCTAGAGACATGGGCATAGGGCTGAGGAAGAGATCGTCATATATGACTGAGATGACAGAAACATCATATTACATGGAGTTACATGGAGTTTCAGGCAGGCAAGGGTGCTGGTCACCCTACCTGTACCTCTAGCTGCAACCAACCAACTTCACCAACTGATTCCACATGAATGGTCTGGCTGGCTATGATTGGAAATGGCAGTAAGAAGAGAGAGCACGTTGCACCTCTCTCTCTCTCTCTCTCTCTGTGGCAGTGGTGAAAAAACACACCAGGGAAAAGGAATGTTCCCCTCTCTTTTGATCATCTTCATACAATGAACCAGCTTCATAACCCTGGCAGGCAGGCAGGGCCCAGCCCAACTCTCTCTCTCTCTGAACTCTACACAGCTTCATAACCCTGGCAGGCAGGGCCCAGCCCAACTCTCTCTCTCTCTGAACTCTACACAGCTTCATAACCCTGGCAGGCAGGGCCCAGCCCAACTCTCTCTCTGAACTCTACACAGCTGCATAACCCTGGCAGGCAGGGCCCAGCCCAACTCTCTCTCTCTCTGAACTCTACACAGCTGCATAACCCTGGCAGGCAGGGCCCAGCCCAACTCTCTCTCTCTCTCTGAACTCTACACAGCTGCATAACCCTGGCAGGCAGGGCCCAGCCCAACTCTCTCTCTCTCTCTGAACTCTACACAGCTTCATAACCCTGGCAGGCAGGCAGGGCCCAGCCCAACTCTCTCTCTCTCTGAACTCTACACAGCTTCATAACCCTGGCAGGCAGGGCCCAGCCCAACTCTCTCTCTCTCTGAACTCTACACAGCTGCATAACCCTGGCAGGCAGGGCCCAGCCCAACTCTCTCTCTCTCTCTGAACTCTACACAGCTGCATAACCCTGGCAGGCAGGCAGGGCCCAGCCCAACTCTCTCTCTCTCTCTGAACTCTACACAGCTGCATAAGCCTGGCAGGCAGGCAGGGCCCAGCCCAACTCTCTCTCTCTCTGAACTCTACACAGCTGCATAACCCTGGCAGGCAGGGCCCAGCCCAACTCTCTCTCTCTCTCTGAACTCTACACAGCTTCATAACCCTGGCAGGCAGGGCCCAGCCCAACTCTCTCTCTCTCTGAACTCTACACAGCTGCATAACCCTGGCAGGCAGGGCCCAGCCCAACTCTCTCTCTCTCTCTGAACTCTACACAGCTGCATAACCCTGGCAGGCAGGCAGGGCCCAGCCCAACTCTCTCTCTCTCTCTGAACTCTACACAGCTGCATAAGCCTGGCAGGCAGGCAGGGCCCAGCCCAACTCTCTCTCTCTCTGAACTCTACACAGCTGCATAACCCTGGCAGGCAGGGCCCAGCCCAACTCTCTCTCTCTCTCTGAACTCTACACAGCTGCATAACCCTGGCAGGCAGGCAGGGCCCAGCCCAACTCTCTCTCTCTCTCTGAACTCTACACAGCTTCATAACCCTGGCAGGCAGGCAGGGCCCAGCCCAACTCTCTCTCTCTCTCTCTCTGAACTCTACACAGCTGCATAACCCTGGCAGGCAGGCAGGGCCCAGCCCAACTCTCTCTCTCTCTCTGAACTCTACACAGCTTCATAACCCTGGCAGGCAGGGCCCAGCCCAACTCTCTCTCTCTCTCTGAACTCTACACAGCTTCATAACCCTGGCAGGCAGGCAGGGCCCAGCCCAACTCTCTCTCTGAACTCTACACAGCTGCATAACCCTGGCAGGCAGGCAGGGCCCAGCCCAACTCTCTCTCTCTGAACTCTACACAGCTGCATAACCCTGGCAGGCAGGCAGGGCCCACCCTGAGCCCTCACTAGTCTATCATGCATATCCAAAGGTAAAACTCTGAGGTAAAAGTCTCTCTCTCCCACTACACAACTCCAGCTACAGTCTACCACCTTACCACTTCACTAAAATCTACCATGAGGTAAAACTCTGGGTCTCTGCCATTCACTACCCTACTAGAAGTAAAATTTCATTACTCTGCCATGCCTGGCTAGAGGTAAAACTCTGGGCCCACCCTTCACTAGACTGTACCATGCCTGGCTAGAGGTAAAACTCTCTAAAAAATAACAACCCAGGGGTAAAACTATCTCTCTCTCCTCTCAAATCAAGGATCTCTAAACTGTGATGAACTGGGTGTTCAGTTCAGCCTAACTGTCTCACTCTTTCTACTGACTAACTTTCTTCAATGTTTGCTTTCTGTTCTGAAGAGGCCATTGTCGTCTCCCTCCCTGTTCATTGCCTTTTCCTCAAACACGGGGTCCTTTCTGTCTTTCCTCCTCTGACAAGACTGTAGACTGTCTTTCCTCCTCTGACAGGACTGTAGACTGTCTTTCCTCCTCTGACAGGACTGTAGACTGTCTTTCCTCCTCTGACAGGACTGTAGACTGTAGACAGTCTTTCCACCCCTGACAGGACTGTAGACAGTCTTTCCTCCTCTGACAGGACTGTAGACTGTAGACCGTTTTTCCTCCTCTGACAGGACTGTAGACTGTCTTTCCTCCTCTGACAGGACTGTAGACTGTAGACAGTCTTTCCTCCTCTGACAGGACTGTAGACTGTAGACAGTCTTTCCACCCCTGACAGGACTGTAGACTGTAGACAGTCTTTCCTCCTCTGACAGGACTGTAGACTGTAGACAGTCTTTCCTCCTCTGACAGGACTGTAGACTGTAGACAGTCTTTCCACCCCTGACAGGACTGTAGACTGTAGACAGTCTTTCCTCCTCTGACAGGACTGTAGACAGTCTTTCCTCCTCTGACAGGACTGTAGACTGTAGACTGTCTTTCCTCCTCTGACAGGACTGTAGACTGTAGACAGTCTTTCCACCCCTGACAGGACTGTAGAATGTAGACAGTCTTTCCACCCCTGACAGGACTGTAGACAGTCTTTCCTCCTCTGACAGGACTGTAGACAGTCTTTCCTCCTCTGACAGGACTGTAGACTGTCTTTCCTCCTCTGACAGGACTGTAGACTGTCTTTCCTCCTCTGACAGGACTGTAGACAGTCTTTCCTCCTCTGACAGGACTGTAGACTGTAGACCGTTTTTCCTCCTCTGACAGGACTGTAGACTGTAGACCGTCTTTCCTCCTCTGACAGGACTGTAGACTGTAGACAGTTTTTCCACCTCTGACAGGACTGTAGACTGTAGACAGTCTTTCCTCCTCTGACAGGACTGTAGACTGTAGACAGTCTTTCCACCCCTGACAGGACTGTAGACTGTAGACAGTCTTTCCTCCTCTGACAGGACTGTAGACAGTCTTTCCTCCTCTGACAGGACTGTAGACTGTAGACAGTCTTTCCTCCTCTGACAGGTCTGTAGACCGAAGACAGTCTTTCCTCCTCTGACAGGACTGTAGACTGTAGACAGTCTTTCCTCCTCTGACAGGACTGTAGACAGTCTTTCCTCCTCTGACAGGACTGTAGACTGTAGACAGTCTTTGCTCCTCTGACAGGACTGTAGACAGTCTTTCCTCCTCTGACAGGACTGTAGACAGTCTTTCCTCCTCTGACAGGACTGTAGACTGTAGACAGTCTTTCCTCCTCTGACAGGACTGTAGACTGTAGACAGTCTTTCCTCCTCTGACAGGACTGTAGACTGTAGACAGTCTTTCCTCCTCTGACAGGACTGTAGACTGTAGACAGTCTTTCCTCCTCTGACAGGACTGTAGACTGTAGACAGTCTTTCCACCTCTGACAGGACTGTAGACTGTAGACAGTCTTTCCTCCTCTGACAGGACTGTAGACTGTAGACAGTCTTTCCACCCCTGACAGGACTGTAGACTGTAGACAGTCTTTCCTCCTCTGACAGGACTGTAGACTGTCTTTCCTCCTCTGACAGGACTGTAGACTGTAGACAGTCTTTCCTCCTCTGACAGGACTGTAGACAGTCTTTCCTCCTCTGACAGGACTGTAGACTGTAGACAGTCTTTCCTCCTCTGACAGGACTGTAGACTATAGACAGTCTTTCCTCCTCTGACAGGACTGTAGACTGTAGACAGTCTTTCCTCCTCTGACAGAACTGTAGACAGTCTTTCCTCCTCTGACAGGACTGTAGACAGTCTTTCCTCCTCTGACAGGACTGTAGACTGTAGACAGTCTTTCCTCCTCTGACAGGACTGTAGACTGTAGACAGTCTTTCCTCCTCTGACAGGACTGTAGACAGTCTTTCCTCCTCTGACAGGACTGTAGACTGTAGACAGTCTTTCCTCCTCTGACAAGACTGTAGACTGTAGACAGTCTTTCCACCCCTGACAGGACTGTAGACAGTCTTTCCTCCTCTGACAGGACTGTAGACTGTAGACTGTCTTTCCACCCCTGACAGGACTGTAGACAGTCTTTCCTCCTCTGACAGGACTGTAGACTGTAGACAGTCTTTCCTCCTCTGACAGGACTGTAGACTGTAGACAGTCTTTCCTCCTCTGACAGGACTGTAGACTGTAGACAGTCTTTCCTCCTCTGACAAGACTGTAGACTGTAGACAGTCTTTCCACCCCTGACAGGACTGTAGACAGTCTTTCCTCCTCTGACAGGACTGTAGACTGTAGACTGTCTTTCCACCCCTGACAGGACTGTAGACAGTCTTTCCTCCTCTGACAGGACTGTAGACTGTCTTTCCTCCTCTGACAGGACTGTAGACAGTCTTTCCTCCTCTGACAGGACTGTAGACTGTAGACAGTCTTTCCTCCTCTGACAGGACTGTAGACTATAGACAGTCTTTCCTCCTCTGACAGGACTGTAGACTGTAGACAGTCTTTCCTCCTCTGACAGGACTGTAGACTGTAGACAGTCTTTCCTCCTCTGACAGGACTGTAGACTGTAGACAGTCTTTCCACCCCTGGCAGGACTGTAGACAGTCTTTCCTCCTCTGACAGGACTGTAGACTGTAGACAGTCTTTCCACCCCTGGCAGGACTGTAGACTGTAGACAGTCTTTCCACCCCTGGCAGGACTGTAGACTGTAGACAGTCTTTCCTCCTCTGACAGGACTGTAGACAGTCTTTCCACCCCTGACAGGACTGTAGACTGTCTTTCCTCCTCTGACAGGACTGTAGACTGTCTTTCCTCCTCTGACAGGACTGTAGACTGTCTTTCCTCCTCTGACAGGACTGTAGACTGTAGACAGTCTTTCCTCCTCTGACAGGACTGTAGACTATAGACAGTCTTTCCTCCTCTGACAGGACTGTAGACTGTAGACAGTCTTTCCTCCTCTGACAGGACTGTAGACTGTAGACAGTCTTTCCTCCTCTGACAGGACTGTAGACTGTAGACAGTCTTTCCACCCCTGGCAGGACTGTAGACAGTCTTTCCTCCTCTGACAGGACTGTAGACTGTAGACAGTCTTTCCACCCCTGGCAGGACTGTAGACTGTAGACAGTCTTTCCACCCCTGGCAGGACTGTAGACTGTAGACAGTCTTTCCTCCTCTGACAGGACTGTAGACAGTCTTTCCACCCCTGGCAGGACTGTAGACTGTAGACAGTCTTTCCACCCCTGACAGGACTGTAGACTGTAGACAGTCTTTCCTCCTCTGACAGGACTGTAGACTGTAGACAGTCTTTCCTCCTCTGACAGGACTGTAGACTGTAGACAGTCTTTCCTCCTCTGACAGGACTGTAGACTGTAGACAGTCTTTCCTCCTCTGACAGGACTGTAGACTGTAGACAGTCTTTCCTCCTCTGACAGGACTGTAGACTGTAGACAGTCTTTCCTCCTCTGACAGGACTGTAGACTGTAGACAGTCTTTCCTCCTCTGACAGGACTGTAGAAGCTTTGCTAGATTTTTTTTTTTTAAATATTATACCAGGGAAGTTGACTGAGAACTCATTCTCATTTACATCAACAACCTGGGGAATAGTTACAGGGGAGAGGAAGGAGGATGAATGAGCCATTTGGAAGCTGGGGATGATTAGGTGACCATGATGGTATGAGGGACAGATCAGGAATTTATCCAGGACACCGGAGTTAACACCCCTACTCTTACGATAAGTGGCATGGGATCTTTAGTGACCACAGAGAGTCCCATTCGTTTAACGTCCCATCTGAAAGATGCCACCCTACACAAGGCAATGTCCCCAATCACTGCCCTGGGGCATTGGGATATAATTTTTTTTTAGACCAGAGGAAAAAGTGGCTCCAGGGACCAACCAGGACCAACCCTGCTTAGCTTCAGAGGCAAGCCAGCAGTGGGATGCAGGGTGGAATGGTTCTCTGGAGGGCCCCACCACCTCTCCTCTCAGAACACTGGGACCAGGGGACAATCATGACCTAGCTGACACAACCCAGACAGAGACTGAGAATGTGGCATGGGGTGTTCAACTGAGAGGAGAGGCGTACACACGCTGTAAGACTAAAACATTGAAGGTAAAGACAGAAAGAGAAAAGGTACAGATTGAGTAGTTTTTTTAATACTGTAGTACCACAGAACCAAGT
>NC_138303.1:105580000-105632500 GCF_965601325.2 Salmo salar | reverse complement strand
CAGGGCTGGCCGTCTTGTATTGGTACAGCCAGGAAGGAAAACAGGGCAGGGGGTGCATGCCAGAGGGAGGAGGAGAAGAGGAGGGAGGAGGAGAAGAGGAGGGAGAGAGAAAGAGGGGGTTAGCTAGACTTCAGTCACAGTTTACACTGGGGTTCTAAAATGGGTTAAGTTAATGCTGCAGGACTTCAGACACCGAGGAGTCAGGCAGGAGTCTGAGGGTGGATTCAGAGGATGGAGTCAGGCAGGAGGCTGAGGCTGGATTCAGAGGATGGAGTCAGGCTGGAGGCTGGATTCAGAGGATGGAGTCAGGCAGGAGGCAGAGGATGGAGTCAGGCAGGAGGCAGAGGATGGAGTCAGGCAGGAGGCAGAGGATGGAGTCAGGCTGGAGGCCGAGGATGGAGTCAGGCTGGAGGCTGGATTCAGAGGATGGAGTCAGGCTGGAGGCAGAGGATGGAGTCAGGCAGGAGGCAGAGGATGGAGTCAGGCTGGAGGCCGAGGATGGAGTCAGGCTGGAGGCCGAGGATGGAGTCAGGCTGGAGGCTGGATTCAGAGGATGGAGTCAGGCTGGAGGCAGAGGATGGAGTCAGGCAGGAGGCAGAGGATGGAGTCAGGCTGGAGGCCGAGGGTGGAGTCAGGCTGGAGGCCGAGGATGGAGTCAGGCTGGAGGCCGAGGGTGGAGTCAGGCTGGAGGCCGAGGATGGAGTCAGGCAGGAGGCAGAGGATGGAGTCAGGCTGGAGGCCGAGGGTGGAGTCAGGCTGGAGGCAGAGGATGGAGTCAGGCTGGAGGCCGAGGATGGAGTCAGGCTGGAGGCCGAGGATGGAGTCAGGCTGGAGGCCGAGGCTGGAGTCAGGCTGGAGGCCGAGGATGGAGTCAGGCAGGAGGCAGAGGCTGGAGTCAGGCAGGAGGCCGAGGATGGAGTCAGGCTGGAGGCAGAGGATGGAGTCAGGCAGGAGGCTGGGGATGGAGTCAGGCAGGAGGCCGAGGCTGGAGTAAGGCAGGAGGCAGAGGATGGAGTCAGGCAGGAGGCCGAGGCTGGAGTCAGGCAGGAGGCAGAGGATGGAGTCAGGCAGTAGGCCGAGGCTGGAGTCAGGCAGGCGGGCTGCGTTGGGTTAATGCCTGCAGACTTTATGTTGAGCACTGCTGGCTCCTGAACGGTGGATTTTCATCCCACATATAAAAGAACCATGGAACAAACAGAATGAGAGGAAGACACCCATCAGCCACTTCACTACTTCAGAAACAAATGATCTCTCCATCCTGCCTCATACACACTGTGTCCACAGGCAAAACCTCTACACAAAAGAGAGAGATGCACTATGCACTCCAAAATGAAAAACCCTCTGTTTATACACCCAGCCAGCCAAGCCAGCTTGTCCAGCCTATCTCACTGTCTCAGTCCCCAATCTAAAAAGCCTCTATCTGGAGACCCCCCCATCAGCACCCCAACATGAAAAACCCTTTAAAGTCTCTGTAATGAGAGAGAGAGAGCGAGAGAGAGAGAGAGGGAGGGAGAGAGTGAGAGAGAGAGAGAGAGAGAGAGAGAGAGAGAGAGAGAGAGAGAGAGAGAGGGAGATAGAGAGGGAGAGAGAGAGGGGCAAAGAGGGAGAGAGTGAGAGAGAGAGAGAGAGAGAGAGAGAGAGAGAGAGAGAGAGAGAGAGAGAGAGAGAGACACCTTAAATTCTACAACCACCTAAAAGGAAGCGATTCCCAAACCTTCCATAACAAAGCCATCACCTACAGAGAGATGAACCTTTAGAAGAGTCCCCTAAGAAAGCTGGTCCTGGGGCTCTGTTCACAAACACAAACAGACCCCACAGAGCCCCAGGACAGCAGCACAAGTAGACCCAACCAAATCATGAGAAAAAAATATATATAAGAATAATTGGAAAGAATTTCCAAAAAATACTGAACAAACTAGAATGTTATTTGGCCCTAAACAGAGAGCACACGGTGGTAGAATACCTGTAACCTGACCACTGTGACGGACTACGTACAGACAGTGAGCATAGCCTTGCTATTGAGAAAGTCCGCCGTAGGCAGACCTGGCTCTCAAGAGAAGACAGTCTATGTGCACACTGACCACAAAATGAGGTGGAAACTGAGCTGCACTTCCTAACCTCCTGCCCAATGTATGACCATATTAGAGACACATATTTCCCTCAGATTACACAGACCCACAAAGAATTAGAAAACTCCCATATCTACTGGGTGAAATACCACAGTGCGCCAAGAAAAGGTCAACCAGTGAAGAACAAACACCATTGTAAATATAACCCATATTCATGTTTATTTATTTTCCCTTTTGTACTTTAACTATTTGCACATCATTACAACACTGTATATAGACATAATATGACATTTGAAATGTGTCTATTCTTTTGGAAGTTCTGTGAGTGTAATGTTTACTGTTGATTTGTATTGTTTATTTCACTTTTGTTTATTATCTACTTCACTTGCATTGGCAATGTAAACATATGCCATTGAATTGAATTTAATTGAGAGAGAGAGAGAGAGAGAGAGAGAGAGAGAGAGAGAGAGAGAGAGAGAGAGAGAGAGAGAGAGAGAGAGAGAGAGAGAGAGAGAAAGAGAGAGAGAGGGAGGGAGAGAGTGTGAGAGAGAGAGCGAGAGAGAGGGAGATAGAGAGAGGAGAGAGAGAGGGGCAAAGAGGAGAGAGAGAGAGAGAGAGAGAGAGAGAGAGGCAGAGAGAGAGAGAGAGGCAGAGAGAGAGAGAGAGAGAGGCAGAGAGAGAGAGAGAGAGAGAGAGAGAGAGCAGAGAGAGAGAGAGAGAGAGAGAGAGAGAGAGAGAGAGAGAAGAGAGAGAGAGAGACAGAGAGAGAAGGCAGTTGCTTTGAGAACAAACCTATGAACAGCCAACCTTTACCAACCATCTAACAGATAACCTTTCCAGCATGTTTGTGTTCATGTTCCCATGGAGGGTACAGTAATGACAGGGCTTCATCCAGCTTTAGACGGCTCGGTCCATTGTCATCCACTGATGACATGATTACCGCCATGATTACTGCCATGATTACAGCCATGATTACCGCCATGATTACCGCCATGATTACCGCCATGATTACCGCCATGATTACCGCCATGATTACAGCCATGATTACAGCAATGATTAAAGCCATGATTACCGCCATGATTACCGCCATGATACAGCCATGATTACCGCCATGATTACAGCCATGATTACCGCTATGATTACCGCCATGATTACCGCCATGATTACCGCCATGATTACCGCCATGATCATATCCAGCCATGATTACCGCCATGATTACCGCCATGATTACAGCCATGATTACCGCCATGATTACCGCCATGATTACAGCCATGATTACCGCCATGATTACCGCCATGATTACCGCCATGATTACAGCCATGATTACCGCCATGATTACCGCCATGATTACCGCCATGATTACCGCCATGATTACCGCCATGATTACCGCCATGATTACCGCCATGATTACCGCCTCACAAGAAACACACGGAAACGTCTCAGCTCAGATCCTCATCCAACGCAAAACCATGAAAAGCGCAAACACACACACACACACACACACACACACAACACACACACACACACACACACACACACACACACACACACACACACACACACACACACACACACACACACACACACACACACACACACACACACCACACACACACACACACACACACAAACTAGCCGGTGCTCTCTATCGCAAGCAGCGTTGTCTGTTTGGATTACATCAAACAAAACAGAGAGGAAACAGAAGGAAAGGAGAAGAGGAGGAATTCATGCCTTCCTTCCTTTATTACAGCTAAGAGAGGAAGAAGGGGCCAGAGATCATGACGGGACCCCTCCAGCTAGCGAGAGCATCATGACCGAGGGAGGGTGGGGGCCCCTCCAGCTAGCCAGAGCATCGTGACAGAGATAGAGTGGTGGCCCCTCCAGCTAGCCAGAGCATCATGACAGAGGGAGGTATGGGGGCCCCTCCAGCTAGCCAGAGCATCGTGACAGAGGGAGGGTGGTGGCCCCTCCAGCTAGCCAGAGCATCGTGACAGAGGGAGGGTGGTGGCCCCTCTAGCTAGCCAGAGCATCGTGACAGAGGGTGGGTGGTGGCCCCTCCAGCTAGCCAGAGCATCATGACAGAGGGAGGGTGGGGGCCCCTCCAGCTAGCCAGAGCATCATGACAGAGGGAGGATGGGGGCCCCTCCAGCTAGCCAGAGCATCGTGACAGAGGGTGGGTGGTGGCCCCTCCGGCTAGCCAGAGCATCGTGACAGAGGGAGGGTGGTGGCCCCTCCAGCTAGCCAGAGCATCATGACAGAGGGAGGGTGGGGGCCCCTCTAGCTAGCCAGAGCATCATGACAGAGGGAGGATGGGGGCCCCTCCAGCTAGCCAGAGCATCGTGACAGAGGGAGGGTGGTGGCCCCTCCAGCTAGCCAGAGCATTGTGACAGAGGGAGGATGGGGGCCCCTCCAGCTAGCCAGAGCATCGTGACAGAGGGAGGATGGGGGCCCCTCCAGCTAGCCAGAGCATCGTGACAGAGGGTGGGTGGTGGCCCCTCCAGCTAGCCAGAGAATCGTGACAGAGGGAGGATGGGGGCCCCTCCAGCTAGCCAGAGCATCGTGACAGAGGGAGGGTGGGAGACAGAAAGAGAGAGCAACAGAAAGAGTGAGAGAGATCAATTAAAACCATGGCCTTGCGTCTTACCTGAGAGCCCCACAGGGGCCGAGTAGGTAGTTCCTCCAGTCTCTGTGGATGAAGGCCCCGAGTCTGGAGAATCTGAACGGAAAGAAGGAGGGAGTGTGAGAGAAGGGGAGAGAGAGACAGAGGTAAAAGACTGTGTGTTAGAATGAAAGACCAACCACAGTTTGAGCAGAGAGCAGCTGTGAGAGCTGTCAATCACACGGGCTAAATGAAGACCCACTGGACCACTGAGGTCTGGGAGTCTTTCCGTCAGTTCAAACAGCTAGCCAGAAGCACTAACCTCACAGATCCACAGACACTACTGCTAACTCACTACCTACATTATATTTACAGCAGTATGTGGACACCCCTTCAAATTAGTGGATTTGACTATTTCAGCTACACCAATTGCTGACAGGTGTATAAAATCGAGCACACAGCCATGCAATCTCCATAGACAAACATTGGCAGTAGAATGGCCTTACTGAAGAGCTCAGTGACTTTCAACGTGGCACTGTCATAGGATGCCACCTTTCCAACAAGTCAGTTCATCAAATTTCTGCCCTGCTAGAGCTGCCCTGGTCAACTGTAAGTGCTGTTATTGTGAAGTGGAAACGTCTAGGAGCAACAATAGCTCAGCCGTGAAGTGGTAGGCCACACAAACTCACAGAACAGGACCGCCGAGTGCTGAATCGCGTAAAAATTGTCCTCGGTTACAACACTCACTACCGAGTTCCAAACTGCCTCTGGAAGCAACGTCAGCACAATAGGGAGCTTCATGAAATGGGTTTCCATGGCCGAGCAGCCGCACACAAGCCTAAGATTACCATACGTAATGCCAAGCGTTGGCTGGAGTGGTGTAAAGCTCGTCGCCATTGGACTCGGGAGCAGTGGAAACACGTTCTCTGGAGAGATGAATCACGCTTCACCAACTGGCAGTCAAACGGACTAATCAATGCATAGGGCCAACTGTAAAGTTTGGTGGAGGAGGAATAATGGTCTGAGGCTGTTTTCATGGTTCGGGCTAGGCCCCTTAGTTCCAGGGAAGGGAAATCTTAACGCTTTGTGGGAACAGTTTGGGGAAGGCCCTTTCCTGTTTCAGCATGAGAATGCCCCCGTGCACAAAGCGAGTTTGTTGAGATCGGTGTGGAAGAACTTGACTGGCCTGCACAGAGCCCTGACCTCAACCACATCGAACACCTTTGGGATGAATTGGAACGGCGACTGTGAGCCAGGCCTAATCGACCCAACATCAGTGCCAGACCTCACTAATACTGTTGTGGCTGAATGGAAGCAAGTCTCCGCAGCAATGTTCCAACATCTAGTGGAAAGCCTTCCCAGAAGACTGGAGGTTGTTATAGCAGCAAAGGGGGGACCAACTCCATATTAATGCCCATGATTTTGGAATGAGATGTTCGACGAGCAGGTGTCCACATACTTTTGGCCATGTAGTGTATCTCACTGCTCTTCTTTCTGGTGAAATAACATCAAATATACCATACCACCAAGAAGAGACAGAAGTATCGCCACACATCAAGTCTTAACAGCCCTCCAACAGAGAGTATGAATAGTACTGAGAACTAAAGGGGAAGGCCCCCAACACAAACCACGACTAATCCCATAATCCTCAGCAGTCTCTCCTCAGAGAGACAACTAGAGCGGCCATGTTGGTGGAGGGAGAGAGAGATGGAGAGAGAGAGGTAGAGAGAGTTGCTGGCTGGCAGAGGCTCTGACAGCAGGACCTGGCAGGTCTCAACACACCACATAAAACCCACAGCAGCTCTGTTAGTTCTCCCAGTCCCAACCCCGGAAAACCAACGAACCCTTCCAACGCAATCACGTTTCCCTTTTTCTTCCAAATGTCTCAGAGAGAGGCCCAGAATAAATAAATGACTGGCTTGGAGGGAAAAAAGGCTTTGCCCTGAAAAACATGTCTGGCTCCACTGTATCCTAACACTACTTTACATATCAGAGCCTTGTTCCGTCCCAAAATGGCACCCTATTCCCTATAAATAGACTACCTTCGACCAGAGCCCTATGGGACTCCCTATAGGCCCTGGTCAAAACTAGTGCACTACATATGGAATAGTGTGTCATGTGGGAGGCAGACAGTGTATCAGAGCTAGTCTCTAATAGAAATATACAGGTTAGCAGGATGCACTCCATCAACCCCAAAACAATGAGTGAGACAGGAAATAGCCCCAGCCTTGAAAACTGTGTTCAGTAAATTTTCTTAATGGCATGCTAACTGACAGAGGAAACTCTCTCTCCCTCTCCTCCCCTGTCTCCGTTGGTGCCCCCTGTCCCTGCTGAGATTAACCCCCTGTCCCTGCTGAGATTAACCCCCAGTACCTGCTGAGATTAACCCCCAGTACCTGCTGAGATTAACCCCCAGTACCTGCTGAGATTAACCCCCAGTCCCTGTTGAGATTAACCCCCAGTCCCTGTTGAGACAGTACCTGCTGAGATTAACCCCCGTCCCTGCTGAGATTAACCCCCAGTCCCTGTTGAGATTAACCCCCAGTCCCTGCTGAGATTAACCCCCAGTCCCTGCTGAGATTAACCCCCCAGTACCTGCTGAGATTAATCCCCCAGTACCTGCTGAGATTAACCCCCAGTACCTGCTGAGATTAACCCCCAGTCCCTGCTGAGATTAACCCCCAGTCCCTGTTGAGATTAACCCCCAGTCCCTGCTGAGATTAACCCCCAGTCCCTGCTGAGATTAACCCCCCGTCCCTGTTGAGATTTTCCCCCCGTCCCTGTTGAGATTTTCCCTCCGTCCCTGCTGAGATTAACCCCCGTCCCTGCTGAGATTAACCCCCGTCCCTGTTGAGATTAACCCCCCGTCCCTGTTGAGATTAATCCCCCGTCCCTGTTGAGATTAACACCCCGTCCCTGTTGAGATTAACACCCCATCCCTGCAGAGATTAACCCCCAGTCCCTGTTGAGATTAACCCCCAGTCCCTGCTGAGATTAACCCCCAGTCCCTGTTGAGATTAACCCCCGTCCCTGCTGAGATTAGACCCCAGTCCCTGCTGAGATTAGACCCCAGTCCCTGCTGAGATTAGACCCCCATCCCTGCTGAGATTAAACCCCCATCCCTGCTGAGATTAACCCCCTGTGATCTAATAGTGATGCCACCAATAGGAGACGTAGCAGCGAGGGATATGTGTAATTGATCTTCTATGTAGTGCTTATAACTCCTCTAAGTAGTGTATTAACTCCTCTATGTAGTATTATAACTTTATGTAGCGTTTATAACTCCTCTATGTAGTATTATACCTCCTCTATGTAGTATTATTACTCCTCTATGTAGTATTATAACTCTTCTATGTAGTGTTTATAACTCCTCTATGTAGTGTTTATAACTCCTCTATGTAGTATTATAACTCTTCTATGTAGAATTATTACTCATCCATGTAGTGTATTAACGCCTCTATGTAGTATTATTACTCCTCTATGTAGTGTTTATAACTCCTCTATGTAGTATTATAACTCCTCCATGTAGTGTATATAACTCCTCTATGTAGTGTTTATTACTCCTCTATGTAGTATTATAACTCCTCTATGTAGTGTATATAACTCTATGTAGTATTATTACTCCTCCATGCAGTATTATAACTCTTCTATGTAGTATTATTACTCCTCCATGTAGTGTATTAACTCCTCTATGTAGTATTATAACTCCTCTATGTAGTTTATTAACTCCTCTATGTAGTGTTTATAACTCCTCTATGTAGTGTTTATAACTCCTCTATGTAGTGTTTATTACTCCTCTATGTAGTGTATTAACTCCTCTATGTAGTGTATTAACTCCTCTATGTAGTGTATTAACTCCTCTATGTAGTGTATTAACTCCTCTATGTAGTGTATTAACTCCTCTATGTAGTGTATTAACTCCTCTATGTAGTGCATTAACTCCTCTATGTAGTGCATTAACTCCTCTATGTAGTGCATTAACTCCTCTATGTAGTGTATTAACTCCTCTATGTAGTGTATTAACTCCTCTATGTAGTGTATTAACTCCTCTATGTAGTGTATTAACTCCTCTATGTAGTATTATTACTCCTCTATAAGACAACTACTACTGTCACATCAGATCCAGTCATGAAGCTTTTCCAATATGTAGACTGTAAGTCCGTGAAGTCTCAGGCTCTCTAGGATCAGTAGGACTCTGTCAAAGGGGGTTAGGGGAGGGAAGGAGAGGAAAGAGGAGTGTGCTACTGACTATCGCTGGCTATGCTCAGTCTCTGACTGGCTGACTGACTGACTGACTGACTGGCCTGCTGGCTGGGCAGTGTCTCAGTGTCTAGCTGACTGGTTGTGCTCCATCTCTGTCTCTGTGTGTGGCTGACTGACTGGCTGACTGACTGGCTGGTATTCAGTAATGATACATTCCATTCTATACATGTCAACAGACTCTGTCCTACACCTTCCATCACCAGAGCCCCATTAGGCAATGCAAGACTACTAGCATTACTGCCTACAAATTAGAGACAGGATTCTAGCCTGGTTCCAGATCTGACTGTGCTGTCTTGCCAACTCATGAATGACCAGTAGTTGGAAAGACAGCACCAACATATCTGGGACCAGCCCCGGTACTGTGGTCAACCTAAAGAGATGCAGGGCCACGGTGATGCAGCCTGCCTCTCTTTCATGGCTGTCCAGGAGGCAGGCCTGGTTTCCTGGGCACGGTTCACTGACCACAGGCCTGAGGTGGAGCTCGTCCAGACCCAAGACCTGGAAGATTCAGTCAGAGAGAGTGATGGATAAAGAGGGAGAGTGAGAGAGGGGGGGGGGGGGGGCCGTGTAAAACAGAAAGAAACAGAAAATATGGAGGAAGAGTTTGAGAAAGTGGTGAATAGAGTGATTTAATTATTAAAGTAAGTAACAGAGAGACAGAGAGAGGGAGATGGAGGGGGGAGAGAGAGAGAAACAAAAAGAGAGAGAGGGGGAGGGAGAGAGAGAGAAGGAGGGGGGAGAGAGACAAAAAGAGAGAGATGGGGAGGGAGAGAGAGAGAGATGGAGGGGAGAGAGAGACAAAAAGAGGGGGGGAGAGAGGGAGATGGAGGGGGGGAGAGAGACAAAAAGAGAGAGGGGGAGGGAGAGAGAGAGATGGAGGGGGGAGAGAGACAAAAAGAGGGGGGGAGAGAGGGAGATGGAGGGGGGGAGAGAGACAAAAAGAGAGAGGGGGAGGGAGAGAGAGAGAGATGGAGGGGGGAGAGAGACAAAAAGAGAGAGAGCGTGGTAGGCAGCAGCTTCAAACACTGTATGATTCATTTTCCAGGGAGCTAAAACAAACTAGCGTATTACCATGGCAGCTTTGATAATGACCGTGGAGAGACAGACTGGCATGTACATCTGATTCCTGTTCCATACAGAACCCCCCCTCTCTCGTCTCTCTCTCCCACAAACACTCTCAAGCTCTTTAGTTTAGATTTACGCATTCAGCAACACAAACTGAAACATAAGTCTGACTCCCCTTGCTGTTTTTATAGCTGAATGATTATATAATATAGTCATAAACTTCAGACATTGGAAACATCAATGAACTACTAAACCCTTATTATTGACTCGTATTAATATGAAGTGATTATTAATCCCATGTCCTGTTGGCTAACTGTCCACACACACTCTGATCTGTAGTGCCCTTGACGTGGCAGTCATTCAGTCAGTCTGTCTGTTGAACTTGACCAGCGAACGACCAGCTCTGGGTCCAGTAAGGTCTGTCTGTCTGTCTGTCTGTCTGTCTGTCTGTCTGTCTGTCTGTCTGTCTCTCGAATGGATCCTTGTCCTTGTTCTACATGTTCAGTACTTGGTTCTGCTGGTCAAAGACACTTACAAGGGCCTTACAAGATCATGCTCTTAACCCCAGGGGAGTCAAAGTTGACATACACACACTATAGAACCCAAGGGCAGGCAGAGAAAAACCTCTTTCTACTTCACAGCTATTCCTGTCATCATCGATAATATATACTATGTGTTATATATGCAGGTGTTGTGGGACAGGAACCCTGGAGTATTCCACCTATTGTGAGTGACGAGACACAGCATTGCTACGAAGACCCAACCACCATGTAATCCACTTGATAATGTGGCCAGTGGAACACTGTGGTGAGGAGTCAGAGATGTTAGCTTGGTAATATGGCCAGTGGAACACTGTGGTGAGGAGTCAGAGATGTTAGCTTGGTAATATGGCCAGTGGAACACTGTGGTGAGGAGTCAGAGATGTTAGCATGGTAATATGGCCAGTGGAACACTGTGGTGAGGAGTCAGAGATGTTAGCATGGTAATATGGCCAGTGGAACACTGTGGTGAGGAGTCAGAGATGTTAGCATGGTAATATGGCCAGTGGAACACTGTGGTGAGGAGTCAGAGATGTTAGCATGGTAATATGGCTAGTGGAACACTGTGGTGAGGGGTCAGAGTTGTTAGCATGGTAATGTGGCCAGTGGAACACTGTGGTGAGGAGTCAGAGATGTTAGCATTGTAATATGGCCAGTGGAACACTGTGGTGAGGAGTCAGAGATGTTAGCATGGTAATATGGCCAGTGGAACACTGTGGTGAGGAGTCAGAGATGTTAGCATGGTAATATGGCTAGTGGAACACTGTGGTGAGGGGTCAGAGTTGTTAGCATGGTAATATGGCCAGTGGAACACTGTGGTGAGGAGTCAGAGATGTTAGCATGGTAATATGGCTAGTGGAACACTGTGGTGAGGGGTCAGAGTTGTTAGCATGGCAATGTGGCCAGTGGAACACTGTGGTGAGGAGTCAGAGGATTAAAAAGAGCTACAGAGGACAAACACACAAGGACTGAAGTGTACAGATGCCTGACAGACAGACAGAGGTATTCCCTCTGAGCCAAGGGAGCCATCAGTCTGACTCCTCTCCTCTAGTTCTATATAGTCTGACTCCTCTCCTCTAGTTCTATATAGTCTGACTCCTCTCCTCTAGTTCTATATAGTCTGACTCCTCTCCTCTAGTTCTATATAGTCTGACTCCTCTCCTCTAGTTCTATATAGTCTGACTCCTCTCCTCTAGTTCTATATAGTCTGACTCCTCTCCTCTAGTTCTATATAGTCTGACTCCTCTCCTCTAGTTCTATATAGTCTGACTCCTCTCCTCTAGTTCTATATAGTCTGACTCCTCTCCTCTAGTTCTATATAGTCTGACTCCTCTCCTCTAGTTCTATATAGTCTGACTCCTCTCCTCTAGTTCTATATAGTCTGACTCCTCTCCTCTAGTTCTATATAGTCTGACTCCTCTCCTCTAGTTCTATATAGTCTGACTCCTCTCCTCTAGTTCTATATAGTCTGACTCCTCTCCTCTAGTTCTATATAGTCTGACTCCTCTCCTCTAGTTCTATATAGTCTGACTCCTCTCCTCTAGTTCTATATAGTCTGACTCCTCTCCTCTAGTTCTATATAGTCTGACTCCTCTCCTCTAGTTCTATATAGTCTGACTCCTCTCCTCTAGTTCTATATAGTCTGACACCTCTCCTCTAGTTCTATATAGTCTGACTCCTCTCCTCTAGTTCTATATAGGCGGACTCCTCTCCTCTACTTCTATATAGTCTGACTCGTCTCCTCTAGTTCTATATAGTCTGACTCCTCTCCTCTAGTTCTATATAGTCTGACTCCTCTCCTCTAGTTCTATATAGTCTGACTCCTCTCCTCTAGTTCTATATAGTCTGACTCCTCTCCTCTAGTTCTATATAGTCTGACTCCTCTCCTCTAGTTCTATATAGTCTGACTCCTCTCCTCTAGTTCTATATAGTCTGACTCCTCTCCTCTAGTTCTATATAGTCTGACTCCTCTCCTCTAGTTCTATATAGTCTGACTCCTCTCCTCTAGTTCTATATAGTCTGACTCCTCTCCTCTAGTTCTATATAGTCTGACTCCTCTCCTCTAGTTCTATATAGTCTGACTCCTCTCCTCTAGTTCTATATAGTCTGACTCCTCTCCTCTAGTTCTATATAGTCTGACTCCTCTCCTCTAGTTCTATATAGTCTGACTCCTCTCCTCTAGTTCTATATAGTCTGACTCCTCTCCTCTAGTTCTATATAGTCTGACTCCTCTCCTCTAGTTCTATATAGTCTGACTCCTCTCCTCTAGTTCTATATAGTCTGACACCTCTCCTCTAGTTCTATATAGTCTGACTCCTCTCCTCTAGTTCTATATAGTCTGACTCCTCTCCTCTAGTTCTATATAGTCTGACTCCTCTCCTCTAGTTCTATATAGTCTGACTCCTCTCCTCTAGTTCTATATAGTCTGACTCCTCTCCTCTAGTTCTATATAGTCTGACTCCTCTCCTCTAGTTCTATATAGTCTGACTCCTCTCCTCTAGTTCTATATAGTCTGACTCCTCTCCTCTAGTTCTATATAGTCTGACTCCTCTCCTCTAGTTCTATATAGTCTGACTCCTCTCCTCTATGTGTGTGTGAATCTCCCTCTGCAGCCCAGCCACACTCCACTCCATTGTCCTATTAATATCTGTCCTCTCTCTAGTCTCTATTGTCTTAGACTGAACCCTCCAAGAATCCCAGCTGCACATGCCTTCCTCTCCTTTCTTTCCCTCTGTTCAATGAAATATACTTTCTCCTTTCTTTCCCTCTGTTCAATGAAAGATATTTTCTCCTTCTCTGCTCTGGGGGGGGGGGGGGGGGGGGGGGGAACTCTGCCCTGGACCTTTCCTCCTTCTCTCTGTCTTCCTTTCCTCCTTCTCTCTGTCTTCCTTTCCTCCCTCTCTCTCTGTCTTCCTTTCTTCCCTCTCTCTCTGTCTTCCTTTCTTCCCTCTCTCTCTGTCTTCCTTTCCTCCCTCTCTCTCTGTCTTCCTTTCCTCCCTCTCTGTCTGTCTTCCTTTCTTCCCTCTCTCTCTGTCTTCCTTTCTTCCCTCTCTCTCTGTCTTCCTTTCCTCCCTCTCTCTCTGTCTTCCTTTCTTCCCTCTCTCTCTGTCTTCCTTTCCTCCCTCTCTCTCTGTCTTCCTTTCCTCCCTCTCTCTCTGTCTTCCTTTCTTCCCTCTCTCTCTGTCTTCCTTTCCTCCCTCTCTCTCTGTCTTCCTTTCCTCCCTCTCTCTCTGTCTTCCTTTCTTCCCTCTCTCTCTGTCTTCCTTTCCTCCCTCTCTCTCTGTCTTCCTTTCCTCCCTCTCTCTCTGTCTTCCTTTCTTCCCTCTCTCTCTGTCTTCCTTTCTTCCCTCTCTCTGTCTTCCTTTCTTCCCTCTCTCTCTGTCTTCCTTTCCTCCCTCTCTCTCTGTCTTCCTTTCCTCCCCCTCTCTCTGTCTTCCTTTCCTCCCTCTCTCTCTGTCTTCCTTTCCTCCCCCTCACTCTGTCTTCCTTTCCTCCCTCTCTCTGCGTCTTTCTTCCCTCTCTCTCTGTCTTCCTTTCTTCCCTCTCTCTCTGTCTTCCTTTCCTCCCTCTCTCTCTGTCTTCCTTTCCTCCCTCTCTCTCTGTCTTCCTTTCCTCCCTCTCTGTCTGTCTTCCTTTCTTCCCTCTCTCTGTCTTCCTTTCCTCCCTCTCTCTCTGTCTTCCTTTCCTCCCTCTCTCTCTGTCTTCCTTTCCTCCCTCTCTCTCTGTCTTCCTTTCCTCCCTCTCTGTCTGTCTTCCTTTCTTCCCTCTCTCTGTCTTCCTTTCCTCCCTCTCTCTCTGTCTTCCTTTCCTCCCTCTCTCTCTGTCTTCCTTTCCTCCCTCTCTCTCTGTCTTCCTTTCTTCCCTCTCTCTCTGTCTTCCTTTCCTCCCTCTCTCTCTGTCTTCCTTTCCTCCCTCTCTCTCTGTCTTCCTTTCTTCCCTCTCTCTCTGTCTTCCTTTCCTCCCTCTCTCTCTGTCTTCCTTTCTTCCCTCTCTCTCTGTCTTCCTTTCTTCCCTCTCTCTGTCTTCCTTTCTTCCCTCTCTCTGTCTTCCTTTCCTCCCTCTCTCTCTGTCTTCCTTTCCTCCCCCTCTCTCTGTCTTCCTTTCCTCCCCCTCTCTCTGTCTTCCTTTCCTCCCTCTCTCTCTGTCTTCCTTTCCTCCCCCTCTCTCTGTCTTCCTTTCCTCCCTCTCTCTGCGTCTTTCTTCCCTCTCTCTGTCTTCCTTTCTTCCCTCTCTCTCTGTCTTCCTTTCCTCCCTCTCTCTCTGTCTTCCTTTCCTCCCTCTCTCTCTGTCTTCCTTTCCTCCCTCTCTGTCTGTCTTCCTTTCTTCCCTCTCTCTGTCTTCCTTTCCTCCCTCTCTCTCTGTCTTCCTTTCCTCCCTCTCTCTCTGTCTTCCTTTCCTCCCTCTCTCTCTGTCTTCCTTTCTTCCCTCTCTCTCTGTCTTCCTTTCCTCCCTCTCTCTCTGTCTTCCTTTCCTCCCTCTCTCTGCGTCTTTCTTCCCTCTCTCTCTGTCTTCCTTTCTTCCCTCTCTCTGTCTTCCTTTCCTCCCTCTCTCTCTGCGTCTTTCTTCCCTCTCGGTGTCTTCCTTTCTGTCTTCCTCCATCTCTCTTTCTTCTTTTCACCTCACCACGACCAGAGGAGACTAGAGTGTGTGTGTGTGTGTGTGTGTGCGTGCGTGCGTGCATGCACACATGCGCGCTGGGACTTGACTCATTCGTTCACATCACTCAGTGGAAGCGGCACTCCAAAAAGACAAGTTGAAGTGTACTAGACATTAGTGAAGCCTCGCAGGAAGCTGCCTCCCTAACCATGTCATCCTACCCAGCTAGCCTCGCAGGAAGCTGCCTCCCTAACCATGTCATCCTACCCAGTTAGCCTCGCAGGAAGCTTCCTCCCTAACCATGTCATCCTACCCAGCTAGCCTCGCAGGAAGCTGCCTCCCTAACCATGTCATCCTACCCAGCTAGCCTCGCAGGAAGCTGCCTCCCTAACCATGTCATCCTACCCAGTTAGCCTCGCAGGAAGCTGCCTCCCTAACCATGTCATCCTACCCAGCTAGCCTCGCAGGAAGCTGCCTCCCTAACCATGTCATCCTACCCAGTTAGCCTCGCAGGAAGCTGCCTCCCTAACCATGTCATCCTACCCAGTTAGCCTCGCAGGAAGCTGCCTCCCTAACCATGTCATCCTACCCAGCTAGCCTCACAGGAAGCTGCCTCCCTAACCATGTCATCCTACCCAGCTAGCCTCGCAGGAAGCTGCCTCCCTAACCATGTCATCCTACCCAGCTAGCCTCACAGGAAGCTGCCTCCCTAACCATGTCATCCTACCCAGCTAGACCCAGTCCAGAGAGCAGACCCAGCGGTGAAGTCCCTGGGAAGTTAGGTCTGTCACAAATTCCACCCTATTCCCTATATAGTTCACTGTTTTTGAAAAAGGCAAAGTCAAAAGTATTGCACTATACAGGAAATAGGGGACGTTCTCTCTGTGCGGTCTGGTCAAAGTCATGCAGGAAACCCCAAAACTGTCTGATTCATAAAGGAGTGACTCACAGCCGCCATCAAAACACTTCAACTAACTTCAGTAGCTGGTCCTCGCTTAACTTTCCCTCTTCTCTTCATTCACTATCTATTCAATTATGATATTTCTGTCATTTTTTTAACCTTTATTTAACTAGGCAAGTCAATTAAGAACAAATTCTTATTTACAATGACGGCCTACATCGGCCAAACCCGGACGACGCTGGGCCAATTGTCCACCACCCTATGGGACTCCCAATCATGGCCGGTTGTGATACAGCCTGGATTCGAACCAGGGTGTCTGTAGTGACGCCTCTAACACCGAGATGCAGTGCCTTAGACCGCTGCACCACTAAAATGATGATCACCATGTATCATATGTATCTAAAGTTTAACATAGACATGAGAGGGTGGCAGGTAGCCTAGTGGTTAGAGCGTTGGACTAGTAACCGAAAGGTTGCTAGATTGAATCCCTGAGCTGATAAGGTACAAATCTGTCGTTCTGCCCCTGAACAAGGCAGTTAACCCACTGTTCCTAGGCCGTCATTGAAAATAAGAATTTGTTCTTAACTGACTTGCTTAGTTAAATAAAATAAATAAACATCTATCTGCCCATATTAGAGACTTGGATGAGTCTCATGATTGTCTATAGCTGCAAACACAGCAGTTTAATCGTCCAACTTCCCTTTTTGGCAGACAAATACTTCTATATATATATATATTTCAGATAATAGACTTCCTTCTAAAATGGCTCACAGACCTAATGACAGGCTTGCATGAACACACAAAAGCTCTACGCACGCACGCGCGCGCGCACGCACGCACGCACGCACGCACGCACGCACGCACACACACACACACACACACACACACACACACACACACACACACACACACACACACACACACACACACACACACCACACACACAGCAGTGTGACACTCCCAACCCTCAGCCATAATCTACAGTCAGATTCATTCAACAGATAAAACATGGCTCCATAAATCTTTCTGTTTTTCCCCTTGTGTTTGTGATCCACATTTCCCATAAGCTCTCTCCCCTCCCTGCAGACGGCACCACCCCTTCATACACACACACACACACACACACACACACACACACACACACACACACACACACACACACACACACACACACACACACACACACACACGCGTATGTGTGTCCTGCATGTGTGTGTATATGTTACCTCCTGTGTGTGTCTCCTCTCTCTCCTCTGGTGCCAATACTGTTTATCTGTCCTGCTAGGTCACCCCCTCCGGACAAAAGTTTGTGCAGACAGACAACCACTGCAGAGCTGGTGCCAGCCTGGAATGGGCCCTGGCCTTGGCTACCCGCCATTCTATTAAAGGGCCCTGGTCGGCCCTGGCGCTGCCCAGACAGTCCTCTCTCAGTCTGACTAGCACCATAAATCAAACATTTCCATATCCTCACAGAAGTATTTAGAAATTACCAGGCAAAAGTGTAATGTTGTTGTAATAATGTTGATATAAACTTTGTTGTAATAACATTGTTATAAACTTTATAATATACAGTTATATTTTTCACAAATGGTGAATAACTATATATATATAAAAAAAAAATATATATATATTAACTTGTATTGATTTCAAGTGTATGACCGTGGAAAATCATATGCTGAAAAAATACAAACCCCAAAAACCTTAACATTCATGAGAACAATAAAACAGAACTCACCGGCTGGTTTAAGAAAGTCCATTGGATATCGGGAATAAGGAGGAGGGGGGGACTCTGAAATGAAAAGAAAGAAATAGACAGAAGAGAGAGAGAAAAGACAGAGCAAAACAGAGCATGAGAAAAAGCGTCCAGGGAAAGATGAAACGTATGATAACAGTTGGCATTCTTTTTGGAAAAGTGTTTGTATTATCAGTGGGGGTTGGAGGCAGGGCAGGCAGCGAGGCAGCCATGCGGCGATTGCCTTGATATCTGACGAGGAGATAAACAGAGCGCGCCTGGCGCCAGCCTCTAGGCGACTATCTGACTAGGCTCCGACTCCGGCTGTGGGAGATACGGGCCTCTTTGCTCACACCACAACAGGACACTCCAATCGGAATCGCTGCCTGGCTGCAAGCAAACTAACTTGGTCCAGACTGACTGTCAAATACAACAAGATACTTGGAGGTCAAGGATAGGAAATTTAAAATTGAGTTGAATATTGTGCATCTTCTTTGTTATTACAAGTAGCCTTACATGAAAAGATGGTCACGTTCAATCAAATAAATGTACTTTTCATGTGACAAGACGCGCTCCTGACTACTTCCTATAAAGGTTTGAAGCCATCCTTGTTCAAATACTCCACATCTAGATTTGAATATACTGTACAAGAGGGATTTAATATATGCATTCTACAGAACATAATGGTATAGGAAACCTACAAAATAAGAGCAAGATCCCCCTGCAGTTTAGAAAATTATTTCTAAACTTTTCCATTTTTATATAAAAGCAAACAAATCTATAAATAAAAACAATAACTAGGCCAAACTAGGGGCAGCAGGTCGCCTAGTTGTTAGAGCGTTGGGCCAGTAACCTGAAAGGTTGCTAGATCGAATCCCTAAACTGACAAGCTAAAAGTCTGTCAATCTGGCCCTAAAAAAGGCAAATATCCCGCTGTTCCTAGGCCGTCATTGTAAATAATACTTTGTTGTTAACTGATTTTCATAGTAAAAAAAAAGCTTGGCCACACCAATAAAATATGTCTACCGCTCACTATAAATAATAAAGCCATAATATAATTGCAACTGTTTTGATTTGTGAGGGGCCCTTCAAAGCAAATGTTAAATCATTTCCCATATCCTAGATAGAATAATTATACATCTAACCTTAAGGAAATAGTGATTATGCTAACGGTTGTGCTGCTAAAACGTCATACCAACCAAGTCTGACCTATAGCGTTGCAATTGATACAACCGGTAATTGTGTCTGGGAAAGTTTACATGCCAATCAATTTACCCACACACAATACTAAACAGTGTACCAATTATAGTCTAGGGCTATATTTTTGCAATTGCAGATTTCGATTTATTTTTCACGTTATAATCTTTGGTTTAAAAAATGTTTTATAAATAACTTACCGAGTTCACAAAGCCTGCTCATGTGGTGCGGATTGCAGCAAACGAGTTCTGGGTTAATTTCCCCATAGGATTCACAGCAAGATAGCCTTTTTAATTCCGAGAAATCCATGAGGTCCGGCCACCGAAACACTTTGTAGAGCAGCAAGGGGAGGGAATAAGACTGCTGACCCAGTTTGGTGTCCACTTTGCTGGGTAGGAGCAGGCAGGGGCTCCGTGCACCCCCCTTTGACTCGACCGCTTGCAAGAGCCCCTCTAATTGTTTGTCTTTTATTTGTTTCAGTATCGAGTGGGTCAGGGCTTTCAATTCAGCATCCGTTCCGGCGCTGGTTTTTCCGGCAACCTTCGTCGATTTACCCATACAGCAACCCCCGGATCCATGCGTTCGTGTATCCGCATCCCCGTCGCCCTCGACCGGCGCACGGCTCCTCCAGAGTCGCCGGACGAGCCCAGTTCGTTTGGTCCTAAACATGCGGGACGAAAAGAGGGTTTCCCGGCTAAAAAACGAGCATGATGTACGCAAATCATGAAGATTCCGGGATCCGTGTACAGGCAACGACAAGCAGCCTGAGATAATAGTATGGAGAAACTGGGAGTTGGAGAAGGCAAGAAAATCTGTAGCATACGCCAGTCTTTAATAAAAAAATAAAATAAAACAATAAACCCCGCAAAGAAAATCAAGGCTGCAGTCGTGATAGTAACCTTCTCTGTAAGGAGAAATGAACCATCACCTTAACGGAATTATAAACCTAGAATGGTCCGACTAAAATGCAGCTATATCCAAATATAAACCTTTTTCAATGTAAGAACGCGGAGCATCTAGAATACAAAATAGCAGCATAAAGAATTTGTTACAATGTTGAACTACTGTGAACATGAAATGCTTCATTCGTTCCGTTCATTCAGTAGCCCATGTAGAAAGATAAACATTGTAACAGATGATATTTTATGCATATGGTTACGAGTTGGGTTTCTGTGTAATTTGGAGCAGGTAAATTGCCTAGTTAAATACTAGAATTAGGCTGTATATCCATGAGGAAAAAAACGAAGCTGTCCAGTTTTCTTTAGAAAAAAAATAATCCACAGGACTGATCCGACAGCAAAAAGGCTTTAACAAAGGCTGTTATCTACGTTGTATCCCTTATCTTCTAAATATCATATCTGTCTGCACATGATGTGATCTTCAATATAGATTTAGACCTTACGAGAGGACGAAAGGATCCCCTAAACAGATCCAAAACTAGGTAGCAAATCCAAAACTGGAGCCGCTTTAGTGTCAGACAGAAATCTGCCTTAGTAGGGTAGTCGCACAGAGCCCCGTCTACCGTCCGTTGTACCAGAATTATATGTCCAAATATCCCTTTATAAATTAATCCAGCCACTTATTGAATGAGGTTTCCGTAGTCCAAGGAATAAAGCGATTTGAGTGGCGACAAAGAAGTGATGCGATCTTCAGAAAAGGTCTGCGAATGACGCGAATAGTTTAAGTGCCCTTGCTCGCTATCTCTTTCTAACTCTGAGCTCTGAGTCTCCAGTGCGCAGTGGCGCGCCCCGTCACGTGGGTGTCTAGACACCCTGTCGCTTGAAAAAAGGGATTGTGTTGCGCAAACAAGAGATCAAGTAGTTTAGGCTGCTACATACAGAGACATCGTTTGGGTAGGAAAGTTACATTTTCCAAAAGTTACAAAGGAAAAAACGTTGTAAATAATGCGTAAACATCGTGTGGGAAATAAAAACATGGAGCTAAAATGGCTATTTTACTGTAGAAATGAAACACTCTCTCTTGCTCTCTCTGTCTCTCTCTCTCAGGGTAATATTTGACAAAACATTTTTTTTACTTTTTATTTATTTTGCGCCATATGATCACATTAATGAAGTAGGCCTAAATACAAATAACTATGATTTACGTTGATCATAATAGTAGGCTAATAATAATAATAATAATAATAACATTACTGATAATAATAACAATAATAATACTGAAAATAATAACATTACTGATAAAAACAACAATAACATTACTGATAATAATAATAACATTACTGATAAAAACAACAATAACATTACTGATAATAATAATAACAATAACATTACTGATAATAATAACAATAATAATACTGAAAATAATAACAACATTACTGATAATAACAATAACAATAGCATTACTGACAATAACAACAATAACATTACTGATAATAATAATAACAATAACATTACTGATAATAATAACAATAATAATACTGAAAATAATAACAACATTACTGATAATAACAATAACAATAGCATTACTGACAATAATACCAATAATAATACTGATAACAATAACATTACTGATAATAACAATAACAATAATAAAACAATGCCCAATTATAATAAGTGTTGATATTATAATAATGACATCATTACATCCACATTAGTATCATTACTGTTATTGTTATTATTGGGATATTCATATCATGTTTCCCTTTGATGTTGAATAACCTAGTTGCATGTCTCTGAACCTTTTTCCCATGAATGAGCTCAACCAACTATTGCCTCCCTCTGGTCAAAGAAAGTTATTACCCTGTGAAACCCATTGATGTATGTAATGTACAGGATGTAACCTTGTGTAAATTCCTCTGTCTGTTTCGGTCTCTATAAGTTGTCTATTGCAAGCTGCACCGGATCAACAACTAAAATTCTGGGTATGTGTAACTGTACTTAGCCAATAAAAGGGATTCTGATGTAGGTTGCCTACATGTTTAATAAACATTGTTTATTAAGCTACACATTACTCATCACGGACAAGTTCACGGCTGTCGTACAACACTTTGCTTCGATAATTCCAAACAGTTGGGTTGTGGACCATAGAATTAGTTAATTTAATAGGATCTCTATGTTGTCGATGTCGACTCTGTTTACGTCGGAGACTGGCGACTGGTGCCAATCAGTACAGTAGATTAGTGACACTGTAGCCTCATCTCAGTCTGTCTGAGTAGCCTACCTCCAAGTCGCCATTAACACGGGTTAATCGTATGGATTGGAGCACCAGTTGAGAGAGGTTTCCTTGCCCATTAACACGGGTTAATCGTATGGATTGGAGCACCAGTTGAGAGAGGTTTCCTTGCCCATTAACACGGGTTAATCGGATGGATTGGAGCACCAGTTGAGAGAGGTTTCCTTGCCCATTAACACGGGTTAATCGTATGGATTGGAGCCCCAGTTGAGAGAGGTTTCCTTGCCCATTAACACGGGTTAATCGTATGGATTGGAGCACCAGTTGAGAGAGGTTTCCTTGCCCATTAACACGGGTTAATCGTATGGATTGGAGCCCCAGTTGAGAGAGGTTTCCTTGCCCATTAACACGGGTTAATCGTATGGATTGTAGCCCCAGTTGAGAGAGGTTTCCTTGCCCATTAACACGGGTTAATCGTATGGATTGGAGCCCCAGTTGAGAGAGGTTTCCTTGCCCATTAACACGGGTTAATCGTATGGATTGGAGCACCAGTTGAGAGAGGTTTCCTTGCCCATTAACACGGGTTAATCGTATGGATTGTAGCCCCAGTTGAGAGAGGTTTCCTTGCCCATTAACACAGGTTAATCGTATGGATTGGAGCACCAGTTGAGAGAGGTTTCCTTGCCCATTAACACGGGTTAATCGTATGGATTGGAGCACCAGTTGAGAGAGGTTTCCTTGCCCATTAACACGGGTTAATCGTATGGATTGGAGCACCAGTTGAGAGAGGTTTCCTTGCCCATTAACACGGGTTAATCGTATGGATTGGAGCACCAGTTGAGAGAGGTTTCCTTGCCCATTAACACGGGTTAATCGTATGGATTGGAGCACCAGTTGAGAGAGGTTTCCTTGCCCATTAACACGGGTTAATCGTATGGATTGGAGCACCAGTTGAGAGAGGTTTCCTTACCCATTAACTATGGGGTTTATAGGCCTATTATTTCTGTTATTGTGCTGCATGGGAAAATGTAAACTTCCACGGGCCATTTTTGAAATACTGATACATTTCTGCATGATAATATGGCTCCATCTGATTAAAAGTAGCTTAATTAATGCATTTCTTTCAGAGGTAAACTAAATAGGCCTTGTACAAATTCACCGAAAGTATTGAATGTCATTCATTTAAAGAAAATGCTTTGAGGAATGGGCTTTATAAGGTGTGGGGAGTAGAGAAGACTAGCATGCAACCTCCCCTGAGTCCCCACCCCAAAGTCTACAGACTAGTAGGGCAACCTCCCCTGAGTCCCCACCCCAAAGTCTACAGACTAGTAGGGCAACCTCCCCTGAGTCCCCACCCCAAAGTCTACAGACTAGTAGGGCAACCTCCCCTGAGTCCCCACCCCAAAGTCTACAGACTAGTAGGGCAACCTCCCCTGAGTCCCCACCCCAAAGTTTACAGACTAGTAGGGCAACCTCCCCTAAGTCCCCACCCCAAAGTCTACAGACTAGTAGGGCAACCTCCCCTGAGTCCCCACCCCAAAGTCTACAGACTAGTAGAGCTACCTCCCCTGAGTCCCCTGCTCAAAGTCTACAGACTAGTAGGGCAACCTCCCCTGAGTCCCCACCCCAAAGTCTACAGACTAGTAGGGCAACCTCCCCTGAGTCCCCACCCCAAAGTCTACAGACTAGTAGGGCAACCTCCCCTGAGTCCCCTGCTCAAAGTTACACACCTCAAGCAAAATGTATGATAACATCTGTCCCTTTAAACTGACTTGGTGGTCGCTGGACAGACAGGTTTGATTGACTCTGTGAGTGAACTGAAGAATGCCGGCCGCTGTAGCCTTATTGTGTCCGATAGGCGGTCAGTTGGGGAGGGGAAGCTGCAGACAGCAGTCCTATGTTCATTTAGGTGCCAGTCAGGCCAGGCCAGGCAGTGAGCGTCGCTGCAGGGCAGTGGGATGGATGATGGTAATGATGATGGGATATGTGTGTTGTGTTCGCGATGGGAGGCGCCGCCGCCAGTCAATGGCTCAAGTCTCATTGTTCCACCGGATTCCCCACTGGCGCCGCACGAGAGCTTGAGCTCAACCAACCCGGCCGGCAGCAACCCGCAAACATTTTTTTATGTAGTCTGGAAGTAATTTACACCACAACCAACCACACTGTTCACAACAGAACAAGTTTATAGGAAACTGAAGCTATCTCTGTTTGTAATGAAAAGAAAGTGGATTCCCACAGACTACATGCAGGAAGTATTTTATCAAGTCATTTTTCATTTTGAATTGATAAAAACAAAATAATGGAGGTAGGCCTATCCAGTCTACTAATTAATATAGGATTATGCCTTCTATTCATACATATACAAATATTCTCAATATCCTTACAACAAAACTCAGTTTGAAATACAAAAGATAACTATTAACATATTTTAACTGTCGATAATCCATAATATCAAGCAGATATTAAGGATGATTGATATTACGCGCATGTAGCCTACTTTGAATGCATTGGAAGTGGATAGCACAGTGTTGTAAGTGGAAATACATGATAATAATGTATTTCAGCCATGAAAAGTCTAGATAACCTTTAGTAATGTAATTTATTAACACACTGGACTGGTTTCATGCAGAAGCAATTAAACAAGATCACTCCACTGGAACAACCATGCACAGAATGTGATTCATATTTTATGCGACATGAATGGCGACCTATGCTTATGTCAAGCAACTGCACAGATAAGAGCGATAATAAATTAGGCGAACTTTAAAGTTGAATTAAAAAGGAGATGATTAATCATTTGATCTCAGAGCAGATAGAACCAAACTGCAAGCAAAGGAGAGTAAAGAAAGACATTCCCCAGTTACCACATTCTCAAGTGGTAACCAAGGGTAGGCCTCAGCTACAAAGTTGCATTGGTGTATTTAAGTAAAAATACTTTCAAGTACTAAAGTCGTTGTATGGGTCATCTGTACTTACTTTACTATTTATATTTTTGACAACTTTTACTTCACTACAGTCCTAAAGAAAATAATGTATTTTTTACTCCATACATTTTCACTGACACCCAAAAGGAGTCTACTTGTTAGATTTTGAATGGTCCAATTCCCGCATTTATCAAGACAACATCCCTGGTCATCCCTACTGCCTCTGATCTGGTGGACTCACTAAACAGACAACATCCCTGGTCATCCCTACTGCCTCTGATCTGGCAGCCTCACTAAACACAGATGCTTTGTTTGTAAATGGAGTCTGAGTTGGAGTCCGAGTGCTGGAGTCCGAGTGTTGGAGTCTGAGTTGGAGTCCGAGTGCTGGAGTCCGAGTGTTGGAGTCCGAGTGTTGGAGTCTGAGTTGGAGTCCGAGTGTTGGAGTCCGAGTGTTGGAGTGCCCCTCTATCAGTAAATAAAAATAAAAAGAATATGGTGCCATCTGGTTTGCTTAATAAGGAATTTGAAATGATTTATACTTTTACTTTTGATACTTAAGTATATTTTAGCAATTACATTTACTTTTGATACTTAAGTATATTTAAAACCAAATACTTTTAGACTTTCACTTTTACTTGAGTAATTTTCAATGAAGGTATCTTTATTTTTACTGGTTACATTTTCCATCACAGCAGTGTTGCATGTTCTTGCACACTTGACTGCCAGATTTGTTTAAATAAGTATTTTATGTATTTGCCTACATAAGCACTACAGAAGGAATGCAATGGAAATGCATACACAAACATCCTCTAACCAACCATATCACAGTTCATTACCGTTATTTTTATAAAGGCAGAATTGCATCCATAATAAGTACAGGGGAATTCCTCACATCACAAGACTTTCTTTGAGATTCTATGTATAGTTACATGTGCTATATACATCTCATTTACATGTATAGAACATTACAGTAAATGTATTTACATGTAAAATGTATTGACCATCACTCATCTGAAAGAGAGCTGGAGAGAGACAGAGGTCATCGGTAAAGCTGATCTAAATGGGCAAAGCCAGTCCTAGTCTTGTCCATTAGCCAACACTGCAAAGCCAGTCCTAGTCTTGTCCATTAGCCAACACTGCAAAGCCAGTTCTAGTCTTGTCCGTTAGCCAACACTGCAAAGCCAGTTCTAGCCTTGTCCATTAGCCAACACTGCAAAGCCAGTCCTAGTCTTGTCCGTTAGCCAACACTGCAGAGCCAGTTCTAGCCTTGTCCATTAGCCAACACTTGAACACTGTGAATGATCTACTAGATCAGCAGTCTGGAGATCCAGCATGTCTGTCTGCATGAGGTCACAGGAAGTGAAAGGTCATCTTGATTTATCATTGGCTGCGTCCGAAATGGTGCACTACATAGTGTTGTCTGGGTTTGGCCGGGGTAGTCCATCATCGTAAATAAGAATTTGTTCTTAACTGACTTACCTAGTTAAATAAAGGTTACATAAAGAAGTATGTCACCAGGGTCTGGTGACCGGCACCATACTACACTGCAGGGATCAGCTTCGTAGTCGCTACACACCAAATGGGAGAAAACAGACCAAAGTATCCATCTGAACTTGTCCAATTAGAAACCCAGGTTTTTGTGTGGAAAAAGGTTTACTACAGTATGCACTAATGAATACTGGCCAGATTGGGGCGGCAGGTAGCCTAGTGGTTTGAGCGTTTGCCTAGTAACCGAAAGGTTGCAAGATTGAATCCCCGAGCTGACAAGGTAAAAATCTGTCATTCTGCCCCCGAACAAGGCAGTTAAAACACTATTCCTAGGCTGTCATTTAAAATAAGATTTTGTTCTTAACTGACTTACCAAAGTATCCATCTGAACTTGTCCAATAAGAAACTCAGGTTTTTGTGTGGAAAAAGGTTTGCTACAGTATGCACTAATGAATACTGCCCAGATTGAAGTCCATACTACAACTACATCTCCCAGAAAACCTGGAATATTAATCTCCACCTTTTTCTTTTTTCTTTCTTTAGCTATGCAAGTCAGTAAGCCACTAGGCTACCTGTCGAAGGCTGTCAACCGGGTAGTGTCCCAAATGGCACCCTATGAAAAGGAAACCTGGGAAATATCACATTTACATCAGAATTCAGACCCTTTACTCAGTACTTTGTTGAAGCAGCTTTGGCAGCGATTACAGATTCGAGTCTTATTGGGTATGACGCTACAAGCTTGGCACACCTGTATTTGGGGAGTTTCTCCCATTCTTCTCTGCAGATCCTCTCAAGCTCTGTCAGGTTGGATGGGGAGTGTCTCTGCAAAGATATTTTCAGGTCTCTCCAAAGATGTACGATCGAGTTCAAGTCAGGGCTCTGACTGGGCCACTCAACGACATTCAGAGACTTGTCCCGAAGCCACTCCTGCGTTGTCTCGGCTGTGTGCTTAGGGTCGTTGTCCTGTTGGAAGGTGAACCTTCACCCCAGTCTGAGGTCCTGAGAGCTCTGGAGCAGGTTTTCATCAAGGATCTTCCTGTACTTTGCTCCATTCATCTTTGCCTCAATCCTGACTATTCTCCCAGCCCCTGCCGCTGAAAAACATCCCCACAGCATGATGCTGCCACCACCATGCTTCACCGTAGGGATGGTGCCAGGTTTCCTCCAGATGTGACACTTGGCATTCAGGCCAAAGAGTTCAATCTTGGTTTCATCAGACCAGAGAATCTGTAGGTGCCTTTTGACAAACTCCAAGCAACTGTCTGTGCTTTTTACTGAGGAGTGGCTTCCATCTGGCCACTCTACCAAAAAGGCATGATTGGTGGAGTGCTGCAGAGATGGTTTTCCTCTCCCATCTCCACAGAGGAACTCTATAGAGCTTTGTCAGAGTGACCATCAGGTTCTTGGTCACCTCCCTGACCAAGGTCCTTCTCCCCCGATTGCTCAGTTTGGCCGGGCGGCCAGCTCTAGGAAGAGTCTTGGTGGTTCCAAACTTCTTCCATTTAAGAATAATGGAGGCCAATGTGTTCTTTCGGACCTTAAATGCTGCAGAAATGTTTTGGTACCCTTCCCCAGATCTGTTTCTTGATACAATCCTGTCTCGGAGCTCTACGGACAATTCCTTCGACCTAACGGCTTGGTTTTTTTTCATCATGTTGTAGGGGTGCTTTGCTGCAGGAGGGACTGGTGCACTTCACAAAATAGATGGCATCATGAGGAGGGAAATGTTGTGGATATATTGAAGCAACATCTCAAGACGTCAGTCAGGAAGTTAAAGCTTGGTTGCAAATGGGTCTTCCAAATGGACAGTTACCCCAAGCATACTTCCAAAGTTGTGGCAAAATGGCCTAAGGACAACAAAGTCAAGGTATTGGAGTGGCCGTCACAAAGCCCTGACCTCAATGCTATAAAGAATGTGTGGGCAGAACTGAAAAAGCGTGTACGGGTGTAACCGATGTGAAATGGCTAGTTAGTTAGCGGTGGTGAGCGCTAATAGCGTTTCAATCAGTGACGTCACTCGCGCTGAGACCTGAAGTGGTTGTTCCCCTTGCATTGCAAGGGCCGCGGCTTTTGTGGCGCGATGGGTAACGATGCTTCGTGGGTGTCAGTTGTTGATGTGTGCAAGTGCCATAGTTTTTTAAATATGATCATCATTGTTTTAAAGCCATTACTTAATGGACAACATTGGGGCGAAGGTTGGGGCGAAGAGAGGGACAGAACCTACACTGTTACACGGGCAAGGAGGCCTACAACCCTGGCTCAGTTACACCAGCTCTGTCAGGAGGAATGGGCCAAAATTCACCCAACTTACTGTGGGAAGCTTGTGGAAGGCTACCGGAAACATTTGTCCCAAGTTAAACAATTTAAAGGCAATGCTACCAAATACTATGTAAACTTCTGACCCACTGGGAATGTGATGAAATAAATAAAAGCTGAAATAAATAATTCTCTCTACATTATTCTGACATTTCACATTCTTAAAATAAAGTGGTGATCCTAACTGAAAGGGAATTTTTACTACGATTAAAAGTCAGGAATTGTGAAAAACTGAGTTTAAATGTATTTGGCTAAGGTGTATGTAAACTTCTGACTTCAACTGTAAATAAGGTATTTCCGTTTATTTTTAATACATTTGCAAAAATGTCTAAAAACCTGTTTTCGATTTGTCATTATGGGGTATAGTGTGTAGATTGACGAGGAAAACAATTCATTTAATCCATTTTAGAATAAGGCTTCAACGTAACAAAATGTGGAAAAGTCAAGGGGTCTGAATTCTTTCAGAAAGCACTGTACCTACCGTTTCTAACAGGCTTTGCAGTAACCAACCCAGAAATGGAGTTGAAATGTTACATCACTGTTCGTACCTGTCAAATTGGTCATTTTTCAAAATGTAATTACTTCAATTATTATTGCTCTTGAGAAAGGAAAATGTGTTTTCAACCATTAAATCAAAAGACTAAAGAGGGGAAAGGAGGACATTCCCTTCAATAGCACACACACAAACAGCATCCTGTTAACTACAGCAACCTAAGTGGTTTCATGCTTCCACTTCACTCCGTCGTCATTGCAAGAGGAAAACACAGATACATCTGTACCAATCCATCTTTTTCTGAGAAGTAAAAGAAAATCATGCATCCATTTTTACAACAGGTTTTTATTTATTTATTTGTGTCAGTTTACAGACAGGGAAAGATAACCATTTCATTTGAAGTAGAGAGAGAGTATGGGTGAAGGGGAGGTGATTGTAAGAGGTCATAAGAAGTTGTCTTTACCTGAGTGAACATTCCAGAATCACTGACTTGTAATGGAAACAGCAGGATTTATGTTTAAATCCATTCTTCTTTGTCAGCTAAAAACCACTGTCATAACAACCCCAAAATAAATCAAAGATAACGCTTTCAAGAAGAGTGCTTCTCAAACACTTCACTCACTCATTCACTACAGAGAAGACTCGTTACTCAGCGAATACAAGGAGAGAGGAAATCTATGAGTGTATCCCAATAGTCTCTCCTATCTCCCGAAGTGTGCACTTGTTCACCTCCCTTCTAGGACTTGAAAGGGAATGCCCGGGTTATGAAAACTCCCTCTAGTCCATGCCTTCACCAATCCAATAGTTTTAAATGGACGTGTAGTAGTGAATGAGTGCACACTTCAGAAAGGAGAGGTCAACCACATACACACAAACACAAAACACTCGCACGCTGTTGTCTTTCAATCATGTTTTATTATGCATGTCATGTTGATGCTGACGCATACATAAATATATTCTAAATATATTCTAAATATATTCTAAATATATTTGTCAGTTTATGCAGAACAGAAAATATTCAAAGTGACCTTGTAAGCATCCCAAATTGCACTCTATTGCATAAATAGTTCACTACTTTTGGCCAGAGTCCTATAGGCCCTAGTAGTGCACTATAAAGGGAATAGGGTGCCATTTGGGACACCCATAGGGAACATCTTCCCTTCAGATTAATATGGTTGAATGTTTGTCAAAAGCAACAAACATGTGTTTGTATTTGTCTATAAAATAATATATATGCGTTCTCTGACCTGTACAAGATTGGGCTTTCATCTCAAATGTACGGAGAAAAAAAATAATAATCTATGAAATGTATGCATTCACTACTGTAAGTCGCTCTGGATAAGAGCGTCTGCTAAATGACTAAAATGTAAATGGTACACTATTCCCTATATAGTGCATTATTTCTGACCAGGGTGTATAAGGCTCTGGTCAAAAGTAGTGCACTATATAGAGAATAGGGTGCCCTTTGAGACTAATTAAACATGACACTTAGCCTATACAGTTTAGAGTTATTTTTCTATAGTTAATAATTATGCTTCCTAAATTCAACTTTGATTTTGCAAAACTGTCAGCTGTTGTTGTCGTTCTATATTGACATTAACATTTAACTTGCGCTAAATAAGATGGTGTGTAAAAAAAAAGGTTGGGATTGTGTTTTACAAGGATATGTTTATCATGTTGATGCTGTTGATCGTTGTTGTTTATGTTTTGGTGGGGGCAAATATCCAAATCCAGATATGAAAATAAATACATGAATAAAAAAATGAATCACATAAAACATGCAAATAAACAAATAAACAAACATGATTGTGCACTAAAAAAGATTGGGTCAACTGACTGAAAATTAGAACTGATGAAAAACGTGAACCCCTTTTTAAACCTACTGAAAGTAACTGATTACTGTGGTAAAGACTGGAGTGAGGACAGTGAGACAAAAGCATGGTCCCAGAATCTGTTTACGATCAGATCTGGGACCAGGCTACAGCGACAAGTATCATTTAGGCTGTCACCAACTGTCATCAACTGACCTGTCCTCAGGTGACCTGTCCTCAGGTGACCTGTCCTCAGGTGACCTGTTCTAAATTCTCTCTGAACTTTTTTCAACCTTAAACCATAACTACATCACTTAAAAAATAAATATGCTTTTTTTAAGCTAACCCAAATAAATCGCGGGCAATTGGAGGGGAGGAAAAAAAGTTAGAGAATCTGATAGAGACTGAGAACCAAAACTGTAGCGTGTCTCTGTCAAGAGTATCATCCCTTATATTCAGTGCTGTTGTTGAGGTGTGGAGCTGAACCATGTGAAAACAGACCCAACACTGAGCTCACCATCAAAACAATGGTGTACCTAGATACATAACCAGGCTGTGGAAGCACAGGAGAGGAGACTATCTGAAGAGCAGGACAGGTAACATCAGATGTCCTGTTCAACATACCATAGTAAGTCAGGGGTCTGTCTGTGGGGATAGAGGCACTTCCAAAGCAGGGTACACACACACACACAAATAAACAGATTCACACACACACACAAATGTCAACCCCCCCCTCAGCGTGAACACCCCCTCAACGTGAACCCCACCTCAGCGTGAACCCCACCTCAGCGTGAACCCCACCTCAACGTGAACCCCACCTCAGGCAGAGTCCATGCTGAAGAGTTGTATGTTTGTAGTGCTCCAGTGAAGACCCACTCCAGAGTTAAAGACCAAGGACCACACGTAAGGGATAAAGAAGTCTTCTGGTTGATCCTCCTCTACATACTTGAACTTCAGCTCCGGGAACTTCTGTAGACAGACACAGAGAAGACAGAAGAAGAACATTTTAAGATAAAGGGATCTGTGGACAGGACAAGCCCAGAGATGGAGTCTTAACCTAGTGGTCTTGGTCTGAGTCTACAGAGGTCCGGTCTGGACTCCATCTCTGGATCAGCATATATGACCATAGAAATGTGAAGATTCAGTGTCTATAACTCCCAGGTTTAACTGACAGATGACAACACTGGTTGGTGATAGGACAGGAGCTAGCTACAAACCAACCAGATAAAACCCATTCCATCTGATGTAATTCCATCTGTAGCTGACTGTCTAGTTGCTGAGGTAAAGGTACTTTTACAGGTAAGCTGGGTAAGAGGTGCCACTCTGAGAGGTGACCTCTGACCTTTCAAACAGGCCCGGGTTAACCTGTCATCAACCCTCCATTGAGCTGAATGGGTCAGCGTCTCAAATGGCACCCTATTCCCTATATAGTGCACTACTTTAGACCAGGGCCCTGTGGCACCCTATTCCCTATATAGTGCACTACTTTTGGCCAGGGCCTATATGGAATAGGGTTCCATTTGAGACGTAACCATTGAAAACCATAAGTGGTGGTGACCAGCCAGTGTGTGTGTGTGTGTGTGTGTGTGTGTGTGTGTGTGTGTGTGTGTGTGTGTGCGCTCCAGTAGGTGTAATCTGGCTCCAGTAGCTACACCTAGCGGTCCCAGCCCCCCACATCCTTGAAATCTACACCCCATCTTTGATTTCAGGTGACGTCAATCTAACGCCTCAGGTGAAAGAGAACGCTTGTTAAGGAACGACCTGAGTGGTTTCTGTTACAGACAAGCTTTACTTGTAATTAACAGACCTGGCTGAGGAGGATGCCGTTTTAAAAACACTGCCATCCCCCTCCTTCCTTTCCAGGCTCATTCTGGAACATTCTCAACAGTCCAGTCAGAGAATATCCTCTCTGTCTAACAACAGTCCAGTCAGAGAGTATCCTCTCTGTCTAACAACAGTCCAGTCAGAGAGTATCCTCTCTGTCTAACAACAGTCCAGTCAGAGAATATCCTCTCTGTCTAACAACAGTCCAGTCAGAGAGTATCCTCTCTGTCTAACAACAGTCCAGTCAGAGAGTATCCTCTCTGTCTAACAACAGTCCAGTCAGAGAATATCCTCTCTGTCTAACAACAGTCCAGTCAGAGAATATCCTCTCTGTCTAACAACAGTCCAGTCAGAGAGTATCCTCTCTGTCTAACAACAGTCCAGTCAGAGAGTATCCTCTCTGTCTAACAACAGTCCAGTCAGAGAGTATCCTCTCTGTCTAACAACAGTCCAGTCAGAGAATATCCTCTCTGTCTAACAACAGTCCAGTCAGAGAGTATCCTCTCTGTCTAACAACAGTCCAGTCAGAGAGTATCCTCTCTGTCTAACAACAGTCCAGTCAGAGAGTATCCTCTCTGTCTAACAACAGTCCAGTCAGAGAGTATCCTCTCTGTCTAACAACAGTCCAGTCAGAGAGTATCCTCTCTGTCTAACAACAGTCCAGTCAGAGAATATCCTCTCTGTCTAACAACAGTCCAGTCAGAGAGTATCCTCTCTGTCCAACAACAGTCCAGTCAGAGAATATCCTCTCTGTCTAACAACAGTCCAGTCAGAGAATATCCTCTCTGTCTAACAACAGTCCAGTCAGAGAGTATCCTCTCTGTCTAACAACAGTCCAGTCAGAGAATATCCTCTCTGTCTAACAACAGTCCAGTCAGAGAGTATCCTCTCTGTCTAACAACAGTCCAGTCAGAGAGTATCCTCTCTGTCTAACAACAGTCCAGTCAGAGAATATCCTCTCTGTCTAACAACAGTCCAGTCAGAGAGTATCCTCTCTGTCTAACAACAGTCCAGTCAGAGAGTATCCTCTCTGTCTAACAACAGTCCAGTCAGAGAGTATCCTCTCTGTCTAACAACAGTCCAGTCAGAGAATATCCTCTCTGTCTAACAACAGTCCAGTCAGAGAGTATCCTCTCTGTCTAACAACAGTCCAGTCAGAGAGTATCCTCTCTGTCTAACAACAGTCCAGTCAGAGAATATCCTCTCTGTCTAACAACAGTCCAGTCAGAGAGTATCCTCTCTGTCTAACAACAGTCCAGTCAGAGAATATCCTCTCTGTCTAACAACAGTCCAGTCAGAGAGTATCCTCTCTGTCTAACAACAGTCCAGTCAGAGAGTATCCTCTCTGTCTAACAACAGTCCAGTCAGAGAGTATCCTCTCTGTCTAACAACAGTCCAGTCAGAGAGTATCCTCTCTGTCTAACAACAGTCCAGTCAGAGAGTATCCTCTCTGTCTAACAACAGTCCAGTCAGAGAGTATCCTCTCTGTCTAACAACAGTCCAGTCAGAGAATATCCTCTCTGTCTAACAACGACCCAGCCCTGCCCAGCCAAGTCAGAGAGTATCCCATCTCTTCTCTCCCACCAACAGTCCAGCCAACCCAAACCAAAGGTCGAAGCCAAACCCTACCCAGGCTCTACCTTACCCAGACCAGCAGCAGCCAGGCCTGGAAGCATGAATAATACAGTGATATCATATCCCACCAGCCAGGTTACAGGGTGATGTTTGGGTCACACACTAATCACACTCTGGTGAGAGACACACATAGTAATCCTTATTATGCTGTGGTCAGGGAAGGGCCTGTCATGCCAAATAATGTCCCCCTGCCAAAAAGTGGGGACATTATTTGGCATGACAGGCCCATTCCCGGCCATTCATATTAGCCTTCATTGTGTCCACTCTCTGGGCAGTATTGGTAGCATAGGCAGCCTGGCATAATGATCTATGGACCCTGGCTTGTGTGGTCATACGATACTGTATCAACAGACAGTGCTGTATTACTGTGGTCTAGCCAGCCGACGGTCACTAGCAAATACATTAACAGCAGCTAGTTAGTCAGATACTGTATCAACAGACAGTGATGTATTACTGTGGTCTAGCCAGCCGACGGTCACTAGCAAATACATTAACAGCAGCTAGTTAGTCAGTGAGTCAGTCAGTCAGCTAGTTAGTCAGTCAGTCAGTCAGCTAGTTAGTCAGTCAATCAGCTAGTCAGTCAGTCAGCGAGTCAGTCAGCGAGTCAGTCAGCGAGTCAGTCAGCGAGTCAGTCAGCGAGTCAGTCAGTCAGGTAGTCAGCTAGTTAGTTAGTCAGTCAGTCAATCAGTCAGTCAGCAAGCTAGTTAGTCAGTCAGTTAGTTAGTCAATCAGTCAGTCAGTCAGTCAGCTGGTCAGGCAGGCAGTCAGCTAGTTAGTCAGATACTGTATCAACAGACAGTGCTGTATTACTGTGGTCTAGCCAGCCGACGGTCACTAGCAAATACATTAACAGCAGCGAGTTAGTCAGTCAGTCAGTCAGACAGCTAGTCAGTCAGTCAGTCAGACAGCTAGTCAGTCAGTCAGTGAGCTAGTTAGTCAGATACTGTATCAACAGACAGTGCTGTATTACTGTGGTCTAGCCAGCCGACGGTCACTAGCAAATACATTAACAGCAGCTAGTTAGTCAGTGAGTCAGTCAGTCAGCTAGTTAGTCAGTCAATCAGTCAGCTAGTTAGTCAGTCAATCAGTCAGCTAGTTAGTCAGTCAATCAGTCAGTCAGTCAGTCAGCTAGTCAGAGAGCTAGTTAGTTAGTCAATCAGTCAGCTAGTCAATCAGTCAGCTAGTTAGTCAGTCAGCTAGTTAGTCAGCTAGTTAGTTAGTCAATCAGTCAGCTAGTCAGTCAGTCAGTCAGCTAGTCAGTCAGCTAGTTAGGCAGTCAGTCAACTAGTTAGTCAGTCAGTCAGTCAGTCAGCTAGTTAGTTAGTCAGTCAGTCAGCAAGCTAGTTAGTCAGTCAGTTAGTTAGTCAATCAGTCAGTCAGCTAGTTAGTCAATCAGCTAGTTAGTGAGTCAGTCAGTAAGTCAGTCAGCTAGTCAGTCAGTCAGTCAGTCAGCTAGTTAGTGAGTCAGTCAGTCAGCCAGCCAGCCAGTGAGCTAGTTAGTCAGTCAGTCAGTCAGCTAGTCAGTTAGTCAGTCAGTCAGACAGCTAGTCAGTCAGTCAGTCAGACAGCTAGTCAATCAGTCAGTCAGTCAGTCAGCTAGTCAGTCAGTCAGTCAGTCAGTCAGTCAGACAGCTAGTCAGTCAGTCAGGCAGTCAGTCAGTCAGACAGCTAGTCAGTCAGTCAGTCAGACAGCTAGTCAGTCAGTCAGTCAGTCAGACAGCTAGTCAGTCAGTCAGTCAGACAGCTAGTCAGTCAGTCAGCTAGTTAGTCAGTCAGTCAGTCAGCTAGTCAGTCAGTCAGTCAGCTAGTTAGTCAGTCAATCAGTCAGCTAGTTAGTCAGTCAGTCAGTCAGTCAGCTAGTCAGTCAGTTAGTCAGGCAGTCAGTCAGTCAGTCAGCTAGTTAGTCAGTCAGTCAGTCAGCTAGTCAGTCAGTCAGTCAGCTAGTCAGTCAGTCAGCTAGTCAGTCAGTCAGTCAGCTAGTCAGTCAGTCAGTCAGCTAGTTAGTCAGTCAATCAGTCAGCTAGTTAGTCAGTCAGTCAGTCAGCTAGTCAGTCAGTTAGTCAGTCAGCTAGTTAGTTAGGCAGTCAGTCAACTAGTTAGTTAGTCAGTCAGCTAGTCAGTCAGCTAGTTAGTTAGTCAATCAGTCAGCTAGTCAGTCAGTCAGTCAGCTGGTTAGGCAGTCAGTCAACTAGTTAGTCAGTCAGGCAGTCAGTCAGTCAAGCAGTCAGCAAGTCAGGCAGTCAGTCAGTCAGCTAGTTAGACAGTCAGCCAGCTAGTCAATTAGTCAGTCAGGCATTCAGCTAGTCAGTCAGTCAGCTAGTTAGTCAGTCAGTCAGACAGCTAGTCAGTCAGTCAGTCAGACAGCTAGTCAGTCAGTCAGTCAGACAGCTAGTCAGTCAGTCAGTCAGACAGCTAGTCAGTCATTCAGTCAGACAGCTAGTCAGTCATTCAGTCAGACAGCTAGTCAGTCAGTCAGTCAGACAGCTAGTCAGTCAGTCAGTCAGTCAGACAGACAGCTAGTCAGTCAGTCAGTCAGACAGACAGCTAGTCAGTCAGTCAGACAGCTAGTCAGTCAGTCAGTCAGACAGCTAGTCAGTCAGTCAGCTAGTTAGTCAGATACTGTATCAACAGACAGTGCTGTATTACTGTGGTCTAGCCAGCCGACGGTCACTAGCAAATACATTAACAGCAGCTAGTTAGTCAGTGAGTCAGTCAGTCAGCTAGTTAGTCAGTCAGCCAGCTAGTCAGTCAGCTAGTCAGTCAGCTAGTCAGTCAGCTAGTTAGTCAGTCAGTCAGCTAGTCAGTCAGCTAGTTAGGCAGTCAGTCAACTAGTTAGTCAGTCAGGCAGTCAGTCAGTCAGGCAGTCAGCTAGTTAGACAGTCAGCCAGCTAGTCAATTAGTCAGTCAGGCATCCAGCTAGTCAGTCAGTCAGACAGCTAGTCAGTCAGTCAGTCAGACAGCTAGTCAGTCAGTCAGACAGCTAGTCAGTCAGTCAGACAGCTAGTCAGTCAGTCAGTCAGACACCTAGTCAGTCAGTCAGTCAGTCAGTCAGACAGCTAGTCAGTCAGTCAGACAGCTAGTCAGTCAGTCAGTCAGACAGCTAGTCAGTCAGACAGCTAGTCAGTCAGACAGCTAGTCAGTCAGACAGCTAGTCAGTCAGTCAGGCAGTCAGCTAGTTAGTCAGATACTGTATCAACAGACAGTGCTGTATTACTGTGGTCTAGCCAGCCGACGGTCACTAGCAAATACATTAACAGCAGCTAGTTAGTCAGTGAGTCAGTCAGGCAGCTAGTTAGTCAGTCAGCTAGTCAGTCAGCTAGTCAGTCAGCTAGTCAGTCAGCTAGTCAGTCAGCTAGTCAGTCAGCTAGTTAGTCAGTCAGTCAGGCAGGCAGTCAGCTAGTTAGTCAGTTGGTCAGTCAGCTAGTTAGTCAGTCAGTTGGTCAGTCAGCTAGTTAGTTAGTCAGTTAGTCAGTCAGTCAGTCAGTCAGTCAGTCAGCTAGTTAGTCAGTTGGTCAGTCAGCTAGTTAGTCAGTCAGTCAGTCAGTCGGTCAGTCAGCTAGTTAGTTAGTTAGTCAGTCAGTCAGTCAGTCAGTCAGTCAGTCAGTCAGTCAGTCAGTCAGTCAGTCAGTCAGTCAGTCAGTCAGTCAGTCAGCTAGTTAGTCAGTTGGTCAGTCAGCTAGTTAGTCAGTCAGTTGGTCAGTCAGCTAGTTAGTTAGTTAGTTAGTTAGTCAGTCAGTCAGCTAGTTAGTCAGCCAGTCAGCTAGTCAGTCAGCTAGTCAGTCAGTCAGCGAGTCAGTCAGTCAGTCAGCTAGTCAGTCAGTCAGCGAGTCAGTCAGCTAGTCAGTCAGTCAGTCAGGTAGTCAGGCAGGCAGTCAGCTAGTTAGTCAGTTGGTCAGTCAGCTAGTTAGTCAGTCAGTCAGTCAGCTAGTTAGTCAGTCAGTCAGTCAGCTAGTTAGTCAGTCAGTCAGTCAGTCAGTCAGTCAGTCAGTCCCTTGTAGCTTGCTATCAGTGTTGTTTAGCTTGTGATTTGGTCTAGAGATTAGCTAGTGGACTAGCTTCAGACTAGCACGGTTAGGTAAACACTCCTGCAGTGTTTCTTTGGAAGCAGACACACGTACACAGGCTGGCCCAGGAATGGCTCATGTTTGGCCTGGCTCCAACACATCCCCCTCTCTGTGTCTCTCTCTCCACATCTCTCTCTCCATCCCTCCCTGCTTGCAGAGCAGACTACATTTATTTTCATTTATTTCACTAGACAAGTCAGTTAAGAACAAATTCTTATTTACAATGACGGCCTACCCCGGCCAAACCCTCCTCTAACCCGGACAACGCTAGGCCAACTGTGCGCCACCCTATGGAACTCCAGATCATGGACGGTTGTGATACAGCCCAGGATCAAACCAAGGTCTGTAGTGACGCCTCTAGCATTGAGATGTAGTGCCTTAGACTGCTGTGCCACTCGGAAGCCCCTAAATACAACATACTTGGCCAGGCTCATGCCAGTCACCCAGCACAGCACAGCACAGGGTTGCATCCCAAATGGCCCTGGTCAAAAGTAGTGCACTATATATGGAATAGGGTGCCATTTGGACCAGACCAGCGGCCCCCAGAACACAGACAGCCTGACTGACTAGGTCTCTGTCTAGACTGTAGGACTGTGTGTTCCCTCTGATCCCACTGTTACAAGGCTTAGAAGGAGAAGGCTTCAGAGCCCAGGCAGACAGGCTGGAATGCAGCTAGGTGCAGATCAGGGGGAAAAGGACATTATGTTTTGTGAAGTATTTCCTCTATTTCCGCTACATTTCAGTAGATATTCAGGTGTTTCACATGTACTTCAGAACAGACGAGGGGCTCTTTTACTACTGTCTTCTGGCCTCTGGAAGCCCCAGGTATGGAGAGTTCTCCTCCCCTCACTTCCCACTCTCTCCTCACCTATCCTCACTTCCCACTCTCTCCTCACCTATCCTCACTTCCCACTCTCTCCTCACCTATCCTCACTTCCCACTCTCTCCTCACCTATCCTCACTTCCCACTCTCTCCTCACCTATCCTCACTTCCCACTCTCTCCTCACCTATCCTCACTTCCCACTCTCTCCTCACCTATCCTCACTTCCCACTCTCTCCTCACCTATCCTCACTTCCCACTCTCTCCTCACCTATCCTCACTTCCCACTCTCTCCTCACCTATCCTCACTTCCCACTCTCTCCTCACCTATCCTCACTTCCCACTCTCTCCTCACCTATCCTCACTTCCCACTCTCTCCTCACCTATCCTCACTTCCCACTCTCTCCTCACCTATCCTCACTTCCCACTCTCTCCTCACCTATCCTCCCCTCCATCATCCCCTCCTCCCCACTTCTATCCTCCCCTCCTTTCCAGTCTCCTCTCCTCCATCCTCCCCCTGTCCTCTCCTCCATCCTCCCCCTGTCCTCTCCTCCATCCTCCCCCTGTCCTCTCCTCCATCCTCCCCCTGTCCTCTCCTCCATCCTCCCCCTGTCCTCTCCTCCATCCTCCCCCGTCCTCTCCTCCATCCTCCCCCCGTCCTCTCCTCCATCCTCCCCCTGTCCTCTCCTCCATCCTCCGCCTGTCCTCTCCTCCATAAAGGAGCCAGACTGTCTGTATTGTATCACTACAGAACAAAGCAGCGCTACATTCCACACTGTCCGTCTCCATCCCAAATTGCACCCTGTTCCGTAGATAGTGCACTACGTAGGGAATAGCTAATTAGGGAACAGGGTTCCCACTACGTGGGAATAAGGTGCCATTTGGGACACAAACGCTGTCTGTCATTGAAAGTGGTTGAGCCTGATAGCTGTAGGAGTAGGTGGCTGGGCTCACAGTGGACTATGAAGGAGAGAGGGAGAGAAACTGGAAGACAGTGGGACAGAGAGAGACAGACAGACATACAGAGAGGCTGACCAGCAGGCAGAGACAGAGGGAGGGAGAGAGAGACACAGACAGACAGAGAGAAAGGCAGAGAGAGAGGCTGACCAGCAGGCACAGACAGAGGAAAAGATAAAGAATTTACAAAAAAACTGAGCAAACTAGAATGCTATTTGGCCCTAAACAGAGAGTACACAGCGGCAGAATACCTGACCACTGCGACTGACCCAAGCTTAAGGAAAGCTTTGACTATGTACAGACTCAGTGAGCGTAGCCTTGCTATTGAGAAAGGCTGCCGTAGGCAGACTTGGCTCTCAAGAGAAGACAGTCTATGTGCACACTGACCACAAAATGAAGTGGAAACAGCTGCACTTCCTAACCTCCTGCCAAATGTATGACCATATTAGAGACACATATTTACCTCAGATTACACAGACCCACAAAGAATTAGAAAACAAACCCAATTTTGATAAACTCCCATATCTACTGGGTGAAATACCACAGTGTGCCATCACAGAAGCAAGATTTGTAACCTGTTGCCACAAGAAAAGGTCAACCAGTGAAGAACAAACACCATTGTAAATACAACCTATATTTATGTTTATTTATTTTCCCTTTTGTACTTTAACCATTTGCACATCGTTACAATGCTGTATATATACATAATATGACATTTGAAATGTCTTTATTCTTTTGGAACTTCTGTGAGTGTAATGTTTACTGTTCATTTTTGTTTATTTTACTTTTGTTTATTATCTACTTCACTTACTTTGGCTATGTTAACATATGTTTCCCATGCCAATAAAGCCCATTGAATTGAATTGAATAGAGAGACACAGACAGACAAAGAGAGAGGGAAAGAGAGGTTGGCCCTATCTCTGGATGGGGACTGGTGACTGGGGGCTGGTGACTGGGGACTGAGAGACATAATAGGGCCAGTCTGATGCTGCCGGAAAACTGTGGTGTCAAATCAAATTGTGCTGGTCAAGTACACATATTTAGCAGATGTTATTGTCGGTGAACAGGCAGTGGCTCAGGTGGTTGATGTCCTTGATGATCCTTTTGGCCTTCCTGTGACATCGGGTCCTGTAGGTGTCCTGGAGAGCAGGTAGTTTGCCCCCGGTGATGCGCTGGGCAGATCGCACCACCCTCTGGAGAGACTTGAGGTTGCGGGCGGTGCAGTTGTCGTACCAGGCGGTGATACAGCCCGACAGGATGCTCTCAATTGTGCATCTGTAGAAGTTTGTGAGGGTTTTAGGGGCCAAGACAAATTTCTTCAGCGCTGTTGCGCCTTCTTCACCACACCGTCTGTGTGGGTTGACCATTTCAGATCGTCAGTGATGTTTACGCCGAGGAACTTCCCAACTTCTCCACTGCGGTCCCGTCGATGTGGATAGGGGCGTGTTCCCTCTGCTGTTTCCTGAAGTCCACGATCAGCTCCTTTGTTTTGTTGACATTGAGTGAGAGGTTATTTTCCTAGGCACCACTCTGCCAGGGCCCTCACCTCCTCTCTGTAGGCTGTCTCGTCATTGTTGGTAATCAGGCCTATGACTGTTGTGTTGTTTGCAAACTTGATGATTGAGTTGGAGGCGTGCGTAGCCACTCAGTCATGGGTGAACAGGGAGTACACAGGAGGGGACTTGAGCATGCACCCTTATGAGGGAGAACATCATCTGTCCCTGGGGCATTCTCACCTTCTGTTACCCATTTCACACAAATATAGACAGACGGCCAGGGACAAACGCATGTCTGGCTGGCTCATTGTGAGTCAATGTTTCTATACATCCATCATGCTCTTCTTTGTCTATGTCTAGTTCATTCAGCTCTTCAAGGCTCTTCCAATAGAAGAATATATGGCATTTAGCAGATGTTTTTTATCCAACACAACTTAGATCAGTGAGGGCAAACCTGTTAGTTCCTAGTTCTATGTCCTCGTCCAGTTCATCTGTGTGCATTAGAAGCCGTTACTCTGTGACTAGTCATACTGTACATTCAGCTCAAGCCTAACTCCACTGACAGATGGTCAGATAGACAGCCAGTGGAAACATGGTTAATGTCTCTCCAACTCTTGTCCATTTTAGTACTCTACCATGTCATCTCACTTGAACAAACGGCTAGGCACTTGTCTGTTTAAGTGCTTTGAGAGGACAATTATAGATGTATTGATGATTCCACACAGCATTCATCTTAGCCTATGGATTTTCATTAGGAAGCTAAGGCTGTGTCCCAAACGGCCCCCTATTCTCTAGGCATGCAGGCAGGCACGCAGACAGCGAAGTGATGATTATCTCTCAGGCAGAAGAGACTGAGGCAGAGTTGAGCGATAGAATGAGCGACCTAGATTCTCACACTGCTGCAGCGATCATATTGTGGCAGGATGCATCAGTCAAGGCCAGCAGGAGATCACAACTGAAGAGACACAAAGCTACAGTGAACTGTCAGTCAGAACTGTGTGCCTGTGATCGCTAGATGAGAGCTTGAAAGAAAACAAATGGTTTTTGAACCCCGGTTCTGACAGATACATGCCAAGATGAAGGAACAGCCCCAGAGTTTAGTCATACAGAGGGAGGGAATTATTCAGTCCATTATCAGAAAAGCCACAGTGCTGAGATGTGTAGCAGGAGGATACGGCTGGAGAGACGCCCCACATCCTTACGTCCCAAATGACACCATATTTCCTTTATAGTGCACTACTTTTTAACAGGGTTCTGTCAAAAATAGTACACTATACAGGGAATAGGGTACTTATTAGCTAGCTGGTAACAGTAGTAGTAGAGACACATGCCTTCCAGTTCCAATGCCCCACAGCAGAACATGGAACACATAGAACACATGCCTTCCAGTTCCAATGCCCCACAGCAGAACATGGAACACATAGAACACATGCCTTCCAGTTCCAATGCCCCACAGCAGAACATGGAACACATAGAACACATGCCTTCCAGTTCCAATGCCCACAGCAGAACATGGAACACATAGAACACATGCCTTCCAGTTCCAATGCCCCACAGCAGAACATGGAACACATAGAACACATGCCTTCCAGTTCCAATGCCCCACAGCAGAACATGGAACACATAGAACACATGCCTTCCAGTTCCAATGCCCACAGCAGAACATGGAACACATAGAACACATGCCTTCCAGTTCCAATGCCCCACAGCAGAACATGGAACACATAGAACACATGCCTTCCAGTTCCAATGCCCCACAGCAGAACATGGAACACATAGAACACATGCCTTCCAGTTCCAATGCCCCACAGCAGAACATGGAACACATAGAACACATGCCTTCCAGTTCCAATGCCCCACAGCAGAACATGGAACACATAGAACACATGCCTTCCAGTTCCAATGCCCACAGCAGAACATGGAACACATAGAACACATGCCTTCCAGTTCCAATGCCCCACAGCAGAACATGGAACACATAGAACACATGCCTTCCAGTTCCAATGCCCCACAGCAGAACATGGAACACATAGAACACATGCCTTCCAGTTCCAATGCCCCACAGCAGAACATGGAACACATAGAACACATGCCTTCCAGTTCCAATGCCCCACAGCAAAACATGGAACACATAGAACACATGCCTTCCAGTTCCAATGCCCCACAGCAGAACATGGAACACATAGAACACATGCCTTCCAGTTCCAATGCCCCACAGCAGAACATGGAACACATAGAACACATGCCTTCCAGTTCCAATGCCCACAGCAGAACATGGAACACATAGAACACATGCCTTCCAGTTCCAATGCCCCACAGCAGAACATGGAACACATAGAACACATGCCTTCCAGTTCCAATGCCCCACAGCAGAACATGGAACACATAGAACACATGCCTTCCAGTTCCAATGCCCCACAGCAGAACATGGAACACATAGAACACATGCCTTCCAGTTCCAATGCCCCACAGCAGAACATGGAACACATAGAACACATGCCTTCCAGTTCCAATGTCCCACAGCAGAACATGGAACACATAGAACACATGCCTTCCAGTTCCAATGCCCCACAGCAGAACATGGAACACATAGAACACATGCCTTCCAGTTCCAATGCCCCACAGCAGAACATGGAACACATAGAACACATGCCTTCCAGTTCCAATGCCCACAGCAGAACATGGAACACATAGAACACATGCCTTCCAGTTCCAATGCCCCACAGCAGAACATGGAACACATGATGAAACATTCAAATCGCCTGGTTTGGCGCCGCTGAAGATGGACTACATGGCAACGCATAGCGACGTCCCCAGATACATATTTCCTCCTTGATTCATGTGGGGTTGGGGAATTGTGGGTAGGCGGCGTCCCAGCACGGAGTGCAAGGTAACGAAGTGCTTGCTGGCAAATTGATTCCTCTCCCGGATGCAGCGTCTCAAATGGCACCCTATTCCCTATATAGTGCACTACTTTAGACCAGTGCCCTGTGGCACCCTATTCCCTATATAGTGCACTACTTTAGACCAGGGCCCTGTGGCACCCTATTCCCTATTTAGTGCACGATGATGGGCCCTGTTCAAAAGTAGCGCACCATATATGGAACAGGGTGCCATTTGGGATGTAAAATGAAGACAAACTGACGGAGCTGTCACGTCTCCTTGAAATGTAATTATCTGCAGCAGCATATTCACCAGGCAGGAAGGATGGCGGTGGAGCATGACATTAATGCTGATGAAGATTGGAGCTGGACTTCATCTTAAATCATCCTCAACTCCAACTCCCCATATACCCAGTTTCAGCCCAGCCCCACCTCCCATCCCCAGCTTCCACCTCCAGCTCCCATCCCCAGCCACCATCTTCAGCCCCCACCTCCAGCTCCCATCCCCAGCCCCCAGCTCCCATCCCCAGCCCCCATCCCCAGCCCCCACCTCCCATCCCCAGCCCCCACCTCTAGCTCCCATCCCCAGCTCCCATCCCCCACCTCCAGCTCCCATCCCCATCCCCCACCTCCCATCCCCAGCTCCCACCTCTAGCTCCCATCCCCAGCCCCCACCTCCCATCCCCAGCCCCCATCCCCAGCTCCCATCCCCCACCTCTAGCTCCCATCCCCAGCTCCCATCCCCAGCCCCCATCCCCACCTCCCATCCCCAGCTCCCACCTCTAGCTCCCATCCCCAGCCCCCACCTCCCATCCCCAGCCCCCATCCCCAGCTCCCATCCCCCACCTCTAGCTCCCATCCCCAGCTCCCATCCCCAGCCCCCATCCCCAGCTCCCATCCCCAGCTCCCACCTCTAGCTCCCATCCCCCACCTCCCATCCCCAGCTCCCATCCCCAGCTCCCACCTCTAGCTCCCATCCCCCACCTCCCATCCCCAGCTCCCATCCCCAGCTCCCACCTCTAGCTCCCATCCCCCACCTCCCATCCCCATCCCCAGCCCCCATCCCCAGCTCCCATCCCCAGCTCCCACCTCTAGCTCCCATCCCCCACCTCCCATCCTCAGCCCCCATCCCCAGCTCCCATCCCCAGCTCCCACCTCTAGCTCCCATCCCCTACCTCCCAACCCCAGCTCCCATCCCCAGCTCCCACCTCTAGCTCCCATCCCCCACCTCCCATCCCCAGCCCCCATCCCCAGCTCCCATCCCCAGCTCCCACCTCTAGCTCCCATCCCCCACCTCCCAACCCCAGCTCCCATCCCCAGCTCCCACCTCTAGCTCCCATCCCCCACCTCCCAACCCCAGCCCCTGGAGATTGTTAATTGCTGTCTGTGTGTGTCTTTGCGCAGGGTGTATGTATGTGTATTACCTTGAGGCGGTCGTTGGGAAGGGCCTGTGCTCCCTTCATGATAACTTCCTGAACCCTTTCTACTGACAGATCAGACCCGGCTGCTTCCAGACGCTGGCTGAAGAAACCTATCACCTGGGGGGCACAGCGACAAGAGAACAACAAGTCAGACAGGGGTGTGTGTGTGTGTGTATATATATGTATGTGGTGTGTTTGCTTGAGGGACCTGTCAGGTAAAGGTCAAAATACATATCTTTTCTGTGAAATGCCTTTACTTTCATATAGGTTACTATGACAACTTGAAATGAAGGTGTCAATCATTTAAGACTAGTTTCTCATGAAACTGAGGAAGTGATTTGACACCATTGACTGTCAAGAGAATTTACGCTTCAATGAGTCTCGTTTCTGTACATGTATGGTTAAAGTGATTTAACTATCGTCTCCTCTCAGCTTCATAATTCATTTAACCCTCTGCTTTGAGTCGTCACACGAGTCTACCACTGCAACAGATGTCCCTAACATGATGACATTGGGAGCAACTTGCAGATAGTGTAACTTCAGTAGCTGTAGTAACTAGCTGTGTAAGCAGCACAAAAGCTGTTGGCACAGATCGTGTATTTACACTAGGTCCAGTAGAAAACAATATCGCAACCAAGACTTAAAAATAACTGATATTGGCACAAGATGGAGTGTTGGAACATAACTAACAAAATTACAGTTAAAGAAAATGTACTAAAGTCACAAATTCTACAGCACAACGGTAGAGTCATGTCTTAAGTGTAAAACTAACAAAATCTTACATTTTATTTTTCAAAATTCAGGTCCGTCTGCAATAATCACATTTTGGGGGGATTTTGAGTGCAGATCTTGTATGTTCTATGTACATAGACTAACTGTTTTGTTTGGGTATCCACTGATGCAGAGCATCTTTTCAAATGATTATCACATCCTCTGTCCTTGTTTAATAACAACTAAGGAAAGTTGGGCAGAGAAAGCAAGGATTGACTGATACTAACATTTTCCGGACAGACCATCTCTGTCTTATGTGTTTCTCACATTTAACAGCTGATAAACGTATCATAGCAACACAAATGTATCATAGCAACATGGAGTACAAGATGAGGACTGCAGATTGCCTAGCAGTTAGAGTACTGGGCCAATAACAAAAAGTCGCTAGTTAGATTCCTGGAGCCGACGAGGTGAAAAATCTGTCCATGTGCCCTTGAGCAAGGCACCTAACCCTAATTACTCCTCCCAGAGACCCATCTCTAACAGGCTGCCAGAGACCCAGGCCCTCGCTAACAGGCTGCCAGAGACCCATCTGCTAACAGGCTGCCAGAGACCCATCGCTAACAGGCTGCCAGAGACCCATCGCTAACAGGCTGCCAGAGACCCATCTCTAACAGGCTGCCAGAGACCCATCGCTAACAGGCTGCCAGAGACCCATCTCTAACAGGCTGCCAGAGACCCATCGCTAACAGGCTGCCAGAGTCCCAGAGACCCATCGCTAACAGGCTGCCAGAGACCCATCGCTAACAGGCTGCCAGAGACCCATCTCTAACAGGCTGCCAGAGACCCAGAGACCCATCGCTAACAGGCTGCCAGAGACCCATCGCTAACAGGCTGCCAGAGACCCATCGCTAACAGGCTGCCAGAGACCCATCGCTAACAGGCTGCCAGAGACCCATCGCTAACAGGCTGCCAGAGACCCATCGCTAACAGGCTGCCAGAGACCCATCGCTAACAGGCTGCCAGAGACCCATCGCTAACAGGCTGCCAGAGACCCATCGCTAACAGGCTGCCAGAGACCCATCGCTGCCAGAGTCCCAGAGACCCATCGCTAACAGGCTGCCAGAGACCCATCGCTAACAGGCTGCCAGAGACCCATCTCTAACAGGCTGCCAGAGACCCATCGCTAACAGGCTGCCAGAGACCCATCGCTAACAGGCTGCCAGAGACCCATCTCTAACAGGCTGCCAGAGACCCATCGCTAACAGGCTGCCAGAGACCCATCTCTAACAGGCTGCCAGAGACCCATCTCTAACAGGCTGCCAGAGACCCATCGCTAACAGGCTGCCAGAGACCCATCGCTAACAGGCTGCCAGAGACCCATCGCTAACAGGCTGCCAGAGACCCATCTCTAACAGGCTGCCAGAGACCCATCTCTAACAGGCTGCCAGAGACCCATCGCTAACAGGCTGCCAGAGACCCATCTCTAACAGGCTGCCAGAGACCCATCTCTAACAGGCTGCCAGAGACCCATCGCTAACAGGCTGCCAGAGACCCATCGCTAACAGGCTGCCAGAGACCCATCGCTAACAGGCTGCCAGAGACCCAGAGACCCATCGCTAACAGGCTGCCAGAGACCCATCGCTAACAGGCTGCCAGAGACCCATCGCTAACAGGCTGCCAGAGACCCATCGCTAACAGGCTGCCAGAGACCCATCGCTAACAGGCTGCCAGAGACCCATCGCTAACAGGCTGCCAGAGACCCATCGCTAACAGGCTGCCAGAGACCCATCGCTAACAGGCTGCCAGAGACCCATCTCTAACAGGCTGCCAGAGACCCATCGCTAACAGGCTGCCAGAGACCCATCGCTAACAGGCTGCCAGAGACCCATCGCTAACAGGCTGCCAGAGACCCATCGCTAACAGGCTGCCAGAGACCCATCTCTAACAGGCTGCCAGAGACCCATCGCTAACAGGCTGCCAGAGACCCATCGCTAACAGGCTGCCAGAGACCCATCTCTAACAGGCTGCCAGAGACCCATCTCTAACAGGCTGCCAGAGACCCATCGCTAACAGGCTGCCAGAGACCCATCTCTAACAGGCTGCCAGAGACCCATCGCTAACAGGCTGCCAGAGACCCATCGCTAACAGGCTGCCAGAGACCCATCGCTAACAGGCTGCCAGAGACCCATCGCTAACAGGCTGCCAGAGACCCATCTCTAACAGGCTGCCAGAGACCCATCTCTAACAGGCTGCCAGAGACCCATCGCTAACAGGCTGCCAGAGACCCATCTCTAACAGGCTGCCAGAGACCCATCTCTAACAGGCTGCCAGAGACCCATCGCTAACAGGCTGCCAGAGACCCATCGCTAACAGGCTGCCAGAGACCCAGAGACCCATCGCTAACAGGCTGCCAGAGACCCATCGCTAACAGGCTGCCAGAGTCCCATCGCTAACAGGCTGCCAGAGACCCATCGCTAACAGGCTGCCAGAGTCCCAGAGACCCATCGCTAACAGGCTGCCAGAGACCCATCTCTAACAGGCTGCCAGAGACCCATCTCTAACAGGCTGCCAGAGACCCATCTCTAACAGGCTGCCAGAGACCCATCTCTAACAGGCTGCCAGAGACCCATCTCTAACAGGCTGCCAGAGACCCATCTCTAACAGGCTGCCAGAGACCCATCGCTAACAGGCTGCCAGAGACCCATCGCTAACAGGCTGCCAGAGACCCATCTCTAACAGGCTGCCAGAGACCCATCTCTAACAGGCTGCCAGAGACCCATCTCTAACAGGCTGCCAGAGACCCATCGCTAACAGGCTGCCAGAGACCCATCTCTAACAGGCTGCCAGAGACCCATCTCTAACAGGCTGCCAGAGACCCATCGCTAACAGGCTGCCAGAGCCCCATCGCTAACAGGCTGCCAGAGCCCCATCGCTAACAGGCTGCCAGAGACCCATCGCTAACAGGCTGCCAGAGACCCAGAGACCCATCGCTAACAGGCTGCCAGAGACCCATCGCTAACAGGCTGCCAGAGTCCCATCGCTAACAGGCTGCCAGAGACCCATCGCTAACAGGCTGCCAGAGTCCCATCGCTAACAGGCTGCCAGAGACCCATCGCTAACAGGCTGCCAGAGTCCCAGAGACCCATCGCTAACAGGCTGCCAGAGACCCATCGCTAACAGGCTGCCAGAGACCCATCGCTAACAGGCTGCCAGAGTCCCAGAGACCCATCGCTAACAGGCTGCCAGAGACCCATCGCTAACAGGCTGCCAGAGTCCCATCGCTAACAGGCTGCCAGAGACCCATCGCTAACAGGCTGCCAGAGTCCCAGAGACCCATCGCTAACAGGCTGCCAGAGACCCATTGCTAACAGGCTGCCAGAGACCCATCGCTAACAGGCTGCCAGAGTCCCAGAGACCCATCGCTAACAGGCTGCCAGAGACCCATCGCTAACAGGCTGCCAGAGTCCCATCGCTAACAGGCTGCCAGAGACCCATCGCTAACAGGCTGCCAGAGTCCCAGAGACCCATCGCTAACAGGCTGCCAGAGACCCATCGCTAACAGGCTGCCAGAGTCCCAGAGACCCATCGCTAACAGGCTGCCAGAGACCCATCGCTAACAGGCTGCCAGAGACCCATCGCTAACAGGCTGCCAGAGACCCATCGCTAACAGGCTGCCAGAGACCCATCGCTAACAGGCTGCCAGAGACCCATCGCTAACAGGCTGCCAGAGTCCCATCGCTAACAGGCTGCCAGAGTCCCATCGCTAACAGGCTGCCAGAGTCCCAGAGACCCATCGCTAACAGGCTGCCAGAGACCCATCGCTAACAGGCTGCCAGAGACCCATCGCTAACAGGCTGCCAGAGACCCATCGCTAACAGGCTGCCAGAGACCCATCGCTAACAGGCTGCCAGAGTCCCAGAGAGACATCTCTAACAGGCTGCCAGAGACCCATCGCTAACAGGCTGCCAGAGACCCATCGCTAACAGGCTGCCAGAGACCCATCGCTAACAGGCTGCCAGAGACCCATCGCTAACAGGCTGCCAGAGTCCCAGAGAGACATCTCTAACAGGCTGCCAGAGACCCATCGCTAACAGGCTGCCAGAGACCCATCGCTAACAGGCTGCCAGAGACCCATCGCTAACAGGCTGCCAGAGACCCATCGCTAACAGGCTGCCAGAGACCCATCGCTAACAGGCTGCCAGAGACCCATCGCTAACAGGCTGCCAGAGACCCATCGCTAACAGGCTGCCAGAGTCCCAGAGACCCATCGCTAACAGGCTGCCAGAGACCCATCGCTAACAGGCTGCCAGAGACCCATCGCTAACAGGCTGCCAGAGACCCATCGCTAACAGGCTGCCAGAGTGCCAGAGAGACATCTCTAACAGGCTGCCAGAGACCCATCGCTAACAGGCTGCCAGAGACCCATCGCTAACAGGCTGCCAGAGACCCATCGCTAACAGGCTGCCAGAGACCCATCGCTAACAGGCTGCCAGAGTCCCAGAGAGACATCTGTAACAGGCTGCCAGAGTCCCAGAGAGACATCTGTAACAGGCTGCCAGAGTCCCAGAGAGACATCTCTAACAGGCTGCCAGAGTCCCAGAGAGACATCTCTAATAGGCTGCCAGAGTCCCAGAGAGACATCTGTAACAGGCTGCCAGAGTCCCAGAGAGACATCTGTAACAGGCTGCCAGAGTCCCAGAGAGACATCTGTAACAGGCTGCCAGAGTCCCAGAGAGACATCTCTAATAGGCTGCCAGAGTCCCAGAGAGACATCTGCAACAGGCTGCCAGAGTCCCAGAGAGACATCTGTAACAGGCTGCCAGAGTCCCAGAGAGACATCTGTAACAGGCTGCCAGAGTCCCAGAGAGACATCTGTAACAGGCTGCCAGAGTCCCAGAGAGACATCTGTAACAGGCTGCCAGAGTCCCAGAGAGACATCTGTAACAGGCTGCCAGAGTCCCAGAGAGACATCTGTAACAGGCTGCCAGAGTCCCAGAGAGACATCTCTAATAGGCTGCCAGAGTCCCAGAGAGACATCTGTAACAGGCTGCCAGAGTCCCAGAGAGACATCTGTAACAGGCTGCCAGAGTCCCAGAGAGACATCTGTAACAGGCTGCCAGAGTCCCAGAGAGACATCTGCAACAGGCTGCCAGAGTCCCAGAGAGACATCTGTAACAGGCTGCCAGAGTCCCAGAGAGACATCTGTAACAGGCTGCCAGAGTCCCAGAGAGACATCTGTAACAGGCTGCCAGAGTCCCAGAGAGACATCTGTAACAGGCTGCCAGAGTCCCAGAGAGACATCTCTAATAGGCTGCCAGAGTCCCAGAGAGACATCTGTAACAGGCTGCCAGAGTCCCAGAGAGACATCTCTAATAGGCTGCCAGAGTCCCAGAGAGACATCTGTAACAGGCTGCCAGAGTCCCAGAGAGACATCTGTAACAGGCTGCCAGAGTCCCAGAGAGACATCTCTAATAGGCTGCCAGAGTCCCAGAGAGACATCTCTAATAGGCTGCCAGAGTCCCAGAGAGACATCTCTAATAGGCTGCCAGAGTCCCAGAGAG
>NC_138303.1:105530000-105575000 GCF_965601325.2 Salmo salar | reverse complement strand
AAGGGGAGGGGGAGAGAGAGAAGGGGAGGGGGAGAAAGAGAAGGGGAGGGGAGAGAGAGAGGGGGAAGGATAGAGGGAGAGAAACAGAAGAGAGAGAAAGGGAGAGAGAGAAGGGGAGGGGGAGAGAGAGAAGGGGAGGGGGAGAAAGAGAAGGGGAGGGGAGAGAGAGAGGGGGAAGGATAGAGGGAGAGAAACAGAAGAGAGAAAGAGGGAGAGAAACAGAAGAGAGAGAAAGAGGGAGAGAAACAGAAGAGAGAAAGAGGGAGAGAAACAGAAGAGAGAGATAGAGGGAGAGAAACAGAAGAGAGAGATAGAGGGAGAGAAACAGAAGAGAGAGAAAGAGGGAGAGAAACAGAAGAGAGAGAAAGAGGGAGAGAAACAGAAGAGAGAGAAAGAGGGAGAGAGAGAAGGGGAGAGGGGAGAAAGAGAAGGGGAGGGGAGAGAGAGAGGGGGAAGGATAGAGGGAGAGAAACAGAAGAGAGAAAGAGGGAGAGAAACAGAAGAGAGAGAAAGAGGGAGAGAGAGAAGGGGAGAGAGGGGATAGAACCCAGTGACTCTATTACAACCCTCCCTCCCTTCTTTACATCATGCTGTCGTTCATTCTCACTTTGCACAACCAACAATGTCTTTGTCCACCTCAGAGTTTCAAGGTACCCAGTTTACTGAAGGTCAAGGTCAGCATCAAGTCATGTTCTAACAGCTCAAGTCTGGAAACTCATCTAAACAATGTAAACATGCACCATTGGCCTGAATACAAACATATGAATGATCAAGGAACACCAGACAAAAGGACATGGGGCCGTGAGGTCTTTATAGCAACACAGTGCAGCTACATGTGGATTCACACTGCCCTTTTCACTCACAGGTCCAAACTAATCCAAACCAATTTCCTCACATCAAGAGAGAGAGAGGACATCTCTACTTTGGCACTCCACAGAGAAAGGGAGGGAGAGATAGAACGAGACAGAGAGAAAAAGAGGCATGGTATCTGCATCCGCATGGGGCTGCCAGCCTGATGCTTGTCTACTTGCCACTTCCCCTTTGAAATCAACAGTCTCCTACCTCCCTCCCTCTCCACTGCTTGTCTACTTGCCATTTCCCCTCCCTCTCTCTTCCTCCTTCCGTCTCTCTCTCTCCCTCCCCTGCGGTTTAGTAGTGCTTATGTCATATTCCCATGGCTGAGAGGAAAGAGCATGGTCACGTGCCAAATGGAACTCTATTCCCGTTACAGTGCACTACTTTAGACCAGGGCCCCTAGTGCACTACTTTAGACCAGGGCCCCTAGTGCACTACTTTAGACAAGGGCCCCTAGTGCACTACTTTAGACCCGGGCCCCTAGTGCACTACTTTAGACCCGGGCCCCTAGTGCACTACTTTAGACCCGGGCCCCTAGTGCACTACTTTAGACCCGGGCCCCTAGTGCACTACTTTAGACCCGGGCCCCTAGTGCACTACTTTAGACCTGGGCCCCTATGGTTCTAGTCAAAAGTAGTGCACTGTAAAGGGAATAGGGTGCCATTGGGACGCTGATCATCATGTCTGTCTGCAGCAGGAGAGTGAGATCACTCTGCGTGCCTAAGACCAATGGCTTCTGAAAGGCCAAGACAGAACCAACCCACCAGCCGAGATGGAGATGGAGAGACAGAGAAAGACAGAGAAAGAGAGCAAGAAAGAGAGAGAGAGATGGAGCCCGCCAGCCGAGAGTCACTGGCTGAAAATTGAGTCAGAGACACGACGAGAGCCACATGCCTGCAGGACCAGCCAGCACAAAGAGAGAGAGGGAGAGAGATTGGGAGAGGGAGAGAGATGGGGAGAGAGAGATCGAGGGTGAGAGAGATGGGGAGAGAGAGAGAGATGGGGAGAGAGAGAGAGACAGAGAGAGAGATGGGGAGAGAGAGGGGGGAGAGAGATAGGTGAGGGGGAAAGAAAGATAGAGGGAGATTTATCATAATGCTGAAACATGAGATGATGGTTGGTGGATGAATGGCATGACAACAGGCCTCTGGATCTCGTCACGGTATCTCTGTGCATTGAAATTGCCATCAATAAACTGCAATTATGTTCGTTGTCCGTAGCTTATACCTGCCTATACCATAACCCCACCGCCACCATGGGGCACTCTGTTCACAACGTTGACATCAGCAAACCGCTCACCCACACGATGTCATACAAGCTGCCTGCCATCTGCCAGGTACAGTTGAAACCGGGATTCATCCGTGAAGAGCAGACTTCTCCAGCGTGCCAGTGGCCATCTAAGGTGCGTTGTTTACCCACTGAAGTCATTTACGACGTCGAACTGCAGTCATGTCAAGACCCTGGTGAGGACGATGAGCATGCAGATGTGGTTCCCAGAGACGGTGTTATGACAGTTGGTGAAGAAATTCAGTTGTGCAAACCCACAGTTTCATCAGCTGTCTGGGTGTCTGGTCTCAGACGAACCCACAGTTTCATCAGCTGTCTGGGTGGCTGGTCTCAGACGAACCCACAGTTTCATCAGCTGTCTGGGTGGCTGGTCTCAGACGATCCCACAGGGGAAGAAGCCGGATGTGGAGGTACTGGGCTGGTGTGGTTACACAGGGTCTGTGGCTGTGAGGCCGGTTGGACGTACTGACAAATTCTCTAAAACGGAGTTGGAGGCAGGTTATGGTAGAGCAATTAACATTCAATTATCTGGTAACCGCTCTGGTGGACATGCCTGCAGTCAGCATACCAATTGCACGCTCCCTCAAAACTTGAGACATCTGTGGCATTGTGTTATGTGACAAAACTGCACATTTTAGATTGGCCTTTTATTGTCCCCAGCACAAGGTGCATCTGTATAATGATCATGCTGTTGAATCAGCTTCTTGATATTCCACACTGTGTGGTGGATGGATTATCTTGGCGAAGGAGAAATGCTCACTAACAGAGATGTAAACTAATCTGTGCACAGAATTTGAGAGAAAAATGCTTTTTGTTCGTATGAAACATTTCTGGGATCTTTTATTTCAGCTCATGAAACATGGGACCAACACTTTACATGTTGCGTTTATATTTCTGTTCAGTATAGAAAGACAGGTCCATTCTGAGGACACAAATACACGAGGTGCAGACTGAATAGATAAACGGATTAGTAGGTGTATATCGGTGGGTGTGTTTCTGGGTGTGTGCTGAACGATGGTAGCTCCCGGCCTTAGGGCTGTGGGCTCCTAAACAATGCCAATATCTCCAGAACAGAACAGAAACAGAGAGCCATGTCTGTCTGCTCCAGCCCAGGAGAAAAGAGAAGGCCTGTGGCTGGGTTGAATAATGGTAGTTTAGCTAGATATCATGTGTGTTAGGAGGGGCAGCAGAGATGTAGCTGCTACTCAGATAGCCACTGGCCCTGTTGTGTGGTGTGCTACAGTACAGTACAGTTAGTGTGTATGAAGGGACAGGGGTGATATCCTATGCTAACGCTAGCAGATAGCTGCTACTCTGCCTGGTGCTGTGCAGTACAGTACAGTTAGTGTGTATCAAAGGACAGGGGTGATATCCTATGCTAACGCTAGCAGATAGCTGCTACTCTGCCTGGTGCTGTGTAGTACAGTACAGTTAGTGTGTATGAAAATATATGGGAACACATATATGAAATCATAAGGTGCGCATGTGCATCAAAACACTGCCTGTAACCACGTTTTCATCCAGTTTTTAAGCGAGTAAAGTCATACCGTATTAAACGAAACAAAAAGCACATCAGTTGTGATAGAAAATTGTATAATTGCTGACAGAAAAATGTATTATGTGAGAAATTGCGTTCGAAACGCCTTTATGTGCAAATGTTGATATAATAACCATCATATGGTAGTAACGCGCTGACATGGTGTACGGTCTTCCCACTGAGACTAGTGAAACCATGCGTTTGATTGGGCGACAGATGAAATAACCCACGATGAACTTCACAAGGTGGAGAAAGTGAACGGTAGTGATCTTGATGCTCCTATTCTGCTGACATGATAATCGACTCGACTGTCTTTGACAAATACAAATATTCGCTGTTATCCATAATAATCTCATCATGTAGATAGCCAACCCGTACAGCCTAACTACACTGTATCTTTACTACATTTGCACGCACTGTATATAGATTTTTTATATTGTGTTATTGACTGTACGTTTGTCTAACCCTAACCCATGTTGTTTCTGTCGCACTGCTTTGTTTTATCTTGGCCAGGTCGCAGTTGTAAATGAGAACTTGTTCTCAACTAACCTACCTGGTTAAATAAAGGTGAAATAAAATAAATACAAATCTTCAAGCTGTTGGCTAGAGCACACATGTCAAGACCAGAGTAAACACATTAGCTATTTAACACAACAGTTTGTGACTAAACTATCTGTAGGGTTGAAAATGCGATGGAAATACATTGAACTTTATTCAATACATGAAAAAACTTAAAAAGTACATGTTGTCTGCACTACGCCGTCACACACTAGTTTTTATCAACAACAAATGAGATTGGTGGAGAAATGCCATATGAGATTGGTGGAGAAACGCCATATGAGATTGGTGGAGAAACGCCAAATGAGATTGGTGGAGAAACGCCATACCAGATTGGTGGAGAAACGCTAAATGAGATTGGTGGAGAAACGCTAAATGAGATTGGTGGAGAAACGCCATACCAGATTGGTGGAGAAACGCTAAATGAGATTGGTGGAGAAACGCCATATGAGATTGGTGGAGAAACGCCAAATGAGATTGGTGGAGAAACGCCATACCAGATTGGTGGAGAAACGCTAAATGAGATTGGTGGAGAAACGCTAAATGAGATTGGTGGAGAAACGCTAAATGAGATTGGTGGAGAAACGCCATATCAGGCAGGAAGAAGCACATTATTTCTAGCCAGTGACAGGAACCGTTTGTCTGAACTGAACTGTTGAAAAAAAAGAAAGTCAGTAAAACTCTACCGTTTTATCACAAAACCATCTGCCGTGTAGGACACAGGGATATGATACTTTACATGTATTCCCTTGGCTGAGTCCACTAGAGAGTTCAGTAAATAGAGAGAGTGTGTATGTATGTGTGTGTGTGTGGTGTATGCATGTGTATGTATGTGTATGTAAACTTCAGACTAAGTGTATGTAAACTTCCGACTTCAACTGTACATACATACATACATACACACACACATATGCACATACATACACGCATACACACACACACATATATATATATATATATATATATATATATATATATATAGTATGTGTGTGTGTGTGTGTGTGTGTGTGTGTGTGTGTGTGTGTGTGTGTGTGTGTGTGTGATGTATATATATGTGTATGTATGTACAGTTGAAGTCGGAAGTTTACATACACTTAGGTTGGAGTCATTTAAACTCGTTCTTCAACCACTACACAAATTTCTTGTTAACAAACTATAGTTTTGGCAAGTTGGTTAGGACATCTACTTTGTTCATGACACAAGTCATTTTTTCAACAATTGTTTACAGACAGATTATTTCACATATAATTAAATGTATCACAATTCCAGAAGTTTACATACACTAAGTTGACTGTGTCTTTAAACAGCTTGGAAATTCCAGAAAATGATGTCATGGCTTTAGAAGCTTCAGATAGGCTAATTGACATCATTTGAGTCAATTGGAGGTGTACCTGTGCCTCTTTGCTTGACATCATGGGAAAATCAAAAGAAATCAGCCAAGACCTCAGAAAAAATATTGAGACCTCCACAAGTCTGGTTCATCCTTGGGAGCAATTTCCAAACGCCTGAAGGTACCACGTTCATCTGTACAAACAATAGTATGCAAGTATAAACACCATGGGACCATGCAGCCGTCATACCGCTCAGGAAGGAGATGCGTTCTGTCTCCTAGAGATGAACGTACTTTGGTGCGAAAAGTGCAAATCAATCCCAGAACAACAGTAAAGGACCTTGTGAAGATGCTGGAGGAAACAGGTACAAAAGTATCTATATCCACAGTAAAACACATCCTACATCGTCATAACCTGAAAGACCGCTCAGCAAGGAAGAAGCTACCAAAACCAACATAAAAAAGCCAGGCTACGGTTTGCAACTACACATGGGGACAAAGATCGTACTTGTTGGAGAAATGTCCTCTGGTCTGATGAAACAAAAATAGAACTGTTTGGCCATCATGACCATCGTTATGTTTGGAGGAAAAAGGGGGAGGCTTGCAAGCTGAAGAACACCATCCCAACCGCGAAGCACGGGGGTGGCAGCATCATGTTGTGGGGGTGATTTGCGGCAGGAGGGACTAGTGCACTTCACAAAATAGATGGCATCATGAGGCAGGACAATTATGTGGAAATATTGAAGCAACATCTCAAGACATCAGTCAGGAAGTTAAAGCTTGATCGCAAATGGGTCTTCCAAATGGATAATGACCCCAAGCACACTTCCAAAGTTATGGCAAAATGGCTTAAGGTCAACAAAGTCAAGGTATTGGAGTGGCCATCACAAAGCCCTGACCTCAATCCTATAGAACATTTGTGGGCAATACTGAAAAAGCATGTGCGAGCAAGGAGGCCTACAAACCTGACTCAGATTCACCAGGTCTGTCAGGAGGAATGGGCCAAAATTCACCCAACTTATTGTGGGAAGCTTGTGGAAGGCTACCCGAAACATTTGACCCAAGTTAAACAATTTAAAGGTAATGCTACCAAATACTAATTGAGTGTATGTAAACTACTGACCCACATGGAATGTGATGAAAGAAATTCTCTCTACTATTATTCTGACATTTCACATTCTTAAAATAAAGTGGTGATCCTAACTGACCTTAGACAGGGAATTTTTACTAGGATTAAATGTCAGGAATTGTGAAAAACGGAGTTAAAATGTATTTGGCTAAGGTGTATGTAAACTTCTAACTTCAACTGTGTGTGTGTGTGTATGTGTGTATGTGTGTATGTATGTATGTATGTATGTATGTATGTATGTATGTATGTATGTATGTATGTATGTATGTATGTGTGTGTGTGTGTGTGTGTGTGTGTGTGTATGTATGTATGTATGTATGCATGCATGCATGCATGCGTGCGTGCGTGTGTGCGTGCGTGTGTATGTGTGTGTGTATATCTATGCATGTGTGTGTAGAGAGACACACTGAGAGATAGCCCTGTTTAGTGACTTCCCATGACTACAAATCAGACAATATGAAGCGAAACACAGAGGATGAAAAGGTTTCTTTAAAACAGCTACTTGCTGGGGATGACAACAGAATAATAATGTCTCCTTTTGATATTGGTTATGCTTCCCACTACTACTGGTTCTACTGACAGCGGCTATAAGAAACAGGTGGTGGTGATATGCGGTTGCTGTTTAATCTACCATAGTATAGCCTACTTCTCCACATCATAAGTAAGCATTTCACACTAAGGTCTCTACACCTGTTGTATTCAGCATTTCACACTAAGGTCTCTACACCTGTTGTATTCAGCATTTCACACTAAGGTCTCTACACCTGTTGTATTCAGCATTTCACACTAAGGTCTCTACACCTGTTGTATTCAGCATTTCACACTAAGGTCTCTACACCTGTTGTATTCAGCATTTCACGCTAAGGTCTACTACACCTGTTGTATTCAGCATTACACGCTAAGGTCTACTACACCTGTTGTATTCAGCATTACACGCTAAGGTCTACTACACCTGTTGTATTCAGCATTTCACTGTGAGGTCTACTACACCTGTTGTATTCAGCATTACACACTAAGGTCTACTACACCTGTTGTATTCAGCATTTCACTGTGAGGTCTACTACACCTGTTGTATTCAGCATTACACACTAAGGTCTCTACACCTGTTGTATTCAGCATTACACGCTAAGGTCTACTACACATGTTGTATTCAGCATTACACGCTAAGGTCTCTACACCTGTTGTATTCAGCATTACACGCTAAGGTCTACTACACCTGTTGTATTCAGCATTTCACACTAAGGTCTACTACACCTGTTGTATTCAGCATTACACACTAAGGTCTACTACACCTGTTGTATTCAGCATTTCACTGTGAGGTCTACTACACCTGTTGTATTCAGCATTACACACTAAGGTCTACTACACCTGTTGTATTCAGCATTTCACTGCTGAGGTCTACTACACCTGTTGTATTCAGCATTACACACTAAGGTCTCTACACCTGTTGTATTCAGCATTACACGCTAAGGTCTACTACACATGTTGTATTCAGCATTACACGCTAAGGTCTCTACACCTGTTGTATTCAGCATTACACGCTAAGGTCTACTACACCTGTTGTATTCAGCATTACACGCTAAGGTCTACTACACCTGTTGTATTCAGCATTACACGCTAAGGTCTACTACACCTGTTGTATTCAGCATTACACGCTAAGGTCTACTACACCTGTTGTATTCAGCATTACACGCTAAGGTCTACTACACCTGTTGTATTCAGCATTACACGCTAAGGTCTACTACACCTGTTGTATTCAGCATTACACGCTAAGGTCTACTACACCTGTTGTATTCAGCATTACACGCTAAGGTCTACTACACCTGTTGTATTCAGCATTACACGCTAAGGTCTACTACACCTGTTGTATTCAGCGCAGGTGACAAATAGCATTTGATGTCTCAATACCTTTCTCAGCTCTACAGCAAACCAAATGGTGAGTCTGCTGTTTGGCTGAAAACAGGAATTTAAGGACTGTGCCTTTAAAAGCCACTTTTTGAGGCTGATCAAGAACCCAAGTTCCGCCTGAGAACAACTTTAGTCTGGAGTCAAAAAGTCCAAAGCAGCTTATAGATTCTAATGAAATAAGCCAAGTGGCGATCTGACCGGCTAGCTATGTAGTCCAGCGCACGCACGTACCACCCCAACACACCCCCAAGCTCCCAGAATTCCTACGGTCCTTTACACGGTCTCCTACTCTCAGTCTGCCCTGATCTGCCGTGGAGTGACCCTTCAATCAGGAGGTGGGAGCCTGCCACCCTGCGTGTGTGTGTGTGTGTGTGTGTGTGTGTGTGTGTGTGTGTGTGTGTGTAAAAAGCTATGTGCACTGGGACACCTGTGAAGATGGCTGATTAATGCTTTATTCAACACAGTAAAACCCTGAATCTCCTGCTGGTACTCATGTCATGTTATAGATATATGTCATATCATTTTATTAATATATGTCATATCATTTTATTAATATATGTCATGTCATTTTATTAATATATGTCATGTCATTTTATAAATATATGTCATGTCATTTTATAAATATATGTCATGTCATTTTATAAATATATGTCATGTCATTTTATAAATATATGTCATTTCATTTTATAAATATATGTCATTTCATTTTATAAATATAGGTTATTTCATTTTATTCATATAGGTTATTTAATTTTATTAATATATGTTATTTAATTTTATAAATATAGGTTTATTTCATAAATATATGTTATTTCATTTTCTGTCACCTGTTTTGTAGGTAGTGTGACAGAAGAGAATAGAGGAGGAGAAGGGAGGAGAGAGGAAGATAGGTTCTAGATGTTGTGTGAGACGTGAGACAGCAGAGAGGTCCAGACAAGACACATATCACCAGCAGATCAAAGACTCAGAGCAGTGTCTGTCTGGCAGACTGTCTGGCAGACTGTCTGTCTAATAAAGATTGATGGGGTGTCTGGGAGCTGAGGTGCTTTCTGCATCGTAAATGGCACCCTATTCCCTATATAGTGCAGTACTAGGCCTCTGGTCAAAAGTAGTGCACTATGTAGGGAATAGTGTGGAGGTGGCCCGACAGGCCTGGACTCCCAAGGGTTAGGTGATAATTGGTCTAGCTGAAGAACGGGAGGAGGAGCGGAGGGGAGAGACGAGGACAGGACACACGGGTACCATTTGCCGGTCGAAAGTACTTAGCATCTCTGAACACAGTGCCGACCGTAATTTGCAAACCAATTATACTTGTAGAGACGGACAAACATTTGGGCAGTCAGAAGCCCACCGGCTGGTAATCCCTAAAACACACTGCGCCAAACAAATGGTGAAGGAACGGCAGACAGTCACGTGGTGCGATGTGTTTTCTCCTTAATGAGATTAGCCCACTGCACACCAGGGAATCCAGGTCAGATGTCTGTCTGTCTGTGCGTGTGTGTCTGAGTGTGTGTGTGCATCTGTGTGTGTGTGTGTGTGTGTGTGTGTGCGTCTGTGTGTGTGCGTCTGTGTGTCTGTGTGTGTGCGTCTGTGTGTGTGTGCGTAAGCTAGACGTCTGTGTGTGGGAGACATGCTAGGCTGATTAAATTAGAGGTGCCTCAGTCTCGCCCCATATCAAATGAAGCAGAGGCTTTTTTATATCAAGACACCCACATTTCCCCCCTCCCTCCTCACTTCTATCCTCCTCTGTCTAGCCACATTTCCCCCTCCCCTCTTCACTTCTATCCTCCTCTGTCTAACCACATTTCCCCCCCTCCCCTCCTCACTTCTATCCTCCTCTGTCTAACCACATTTCCCCCCTCCCCTCCTCACTTCTATCCTCCTCTGTCTAACCACATTTCCCCCCCTCCCCTCCTCACTTCTATCCTCCTCTGTCTAACCACATTTCCCCCCCTCCCCTCCTAACTTCTATCCTCCTCTGTCTAACCACATTTCCCCCCTCCCCTCCTCACTTCTATCCTCCTCTGTCTAACCACATTTCCCCCCTCCCCTCCTCACTTCTATCCTCCTCTGTCTAACCACATTTCCCCCCTCCCCTCCTAACTTCTATCCTCCTCTGTCTAACCACATTTCCCCCCTCCCCTCCTCACTTCTATCCTCCTCTGTCTAGCCACATTTCCCCCCATCCCCTCCTCACTTCTATCCTCCTCTGTCTAACCACATTTCCCCCCCTCCCTCTTCACTTCTATCCTCCTCTGTCTAACCACATTTCCCCCCCTCCCTCCTCACTTCTATCCTCCTCTGTCTAGCCACATTTCCCCCCATCCCTCCCTCCTAACTTCTATCCTCCTCTGTCTAACCACATTTCCCCCCTCCCCTCCTCACTTCTATCCTCCTCTGTCTAACCACATTTCCCCCCTCCCTCTTCACTTCTATCCTCCTCTGTCTAACCACATTTCCCCCCCTCCCTCCTCACTTCTATCCTCCTCTGTCTAGCCACATTTCCCCCCATCCCTCCCTCCTAACTTCTATCCTCCTCTGTCTAACCACATTTCCCCCCTCCCCTCCTCACTTCTATCCTCCTCTGTCTAACCACATTTCCCCCCTCCCTCCTCACTTCTATCCTCCTCTGTCTAACCACATTCCCCCCTCCCTCTTCACTTCTATCCTCCTCTGTCTAACCACATTTCCCCCTCCCTCCTCACTTCTATCCTCCTCTGTCTAACCACATTTCCCCCCTCCCTCTTCACTTCTATCCTCCTCTGTCTAACCACATTTCCCCCTCCCTCCTCACTTCTATCCTCCTCTGTCTAACCACATTTCCCCCCTCCCTCTTCACTTCTATCCTCCTCTGTCTAACCACATTTCCCCCTCCCCTCTTCACTTCTATCCTCCTCTGTCTAGCCACATTTCCCCCCCTCCCCTCCTAATTTCTATCCTCCTCTGTCTAACCACATTTCCCCCTCCCTCTTCACTTCTATCCTCCTCTGTCTAACCACATTTCCCCCTCCCCTCCTAACTTCTATCCTCCTCTGTCTAGCCACATTCCCCCCCCCTCCCCTCCTAACTTCTATCCTCCTCTGTCTAGCCACATTTCCCCCCCTCCCCTCCTCACTTCTATCCTCCTCTGTCTAGCCACATTTCCCCCCTCCCCTCCTAACTTCTATCCTCCTGTCTAGCCACATTTCCCCCCCTCCCCTCCTAACTTCTATCCTCCTCTGTCTAGCCACATTTCCCCCCCCTCCCCTCCTAACTTCAATCCTCCTCTGTCTAGCCACATTTCCCCCCCTCCCCTCCTAACTTCTATCCTCCTGTCTAGCCACATTTCCCCCCCTCCCCTCCTAACTTCTATCCTCCTCTGTCTAACCACATTTCCCCCTCCCCTCTTCACTTCTATCCTCCTCTGTCTAGCCACATTTCCCCCCCTCCCCTCCTAACTTCTATCCTCCTCTGTCTAGCCACATTACCCCCCCTCCCCTCCTAACTTCTATCCTCCTCTGTCTAGCCACATTTCCCCCCCTCCCCTCCTAACTTCTATCCTCCTCTGTCTAGCCACATTTCCCCCCCTCCCCTCCTCACTTCTATCCTCCTCTGTCTAGCCACATTTCCCCCCCCCCCTCCTCACTTCTATCCTCCTCTGTCTAGCCACATTTCCCCCCCTCCTCTCCCCTGTCTACTCTCCTCTTCCCCTCCTGCTTTGTGATTTCTCCCTCTTGCAGGGTAATTCAGCCAGAGCCAGTTGTGCTTCTCTAACACTGTCAGAGTGCACTGCACCACCCGGACAGTCACAAGACAACCTGTCACAGACAGCCAACAGGGACTGAATTTACATTAACATCACCCAGACAGTCACAAGACAACCTGTCACAGACAGCCAACAGGGACTGAATTTACATTAACATCACCCAGACAGTCACAAGACAACCTGTTACAGACAGCCAACAGGGAGTGAATTTACATTAACATCACCCAGACAGTCACAAGACAACCTGTTACAGACAGCCAACAGGGACTGAATTTACATTAACATCACCCAGACAGTCACAAGACAACCAGTCACAGACAGCCAACAGGGACTGAATTTACATGACCACAGAACCAGGTATCAGCAGCACTACGATCTAGAACACAGAAATGACTAGTGTAAGAAACCACCAATATATTACTCATGTAAAACTATCAGCCATCACATGACGTGAAATGTATCGAGCGACAGATACATGGATACAAAAAAATACTGTTGTAAAGACAATACATGTGAGTTAACTACATTCTAGATATCTATACTATTGATATCTATACTACTGAAAACACATTTCTTTGTAATGAGTACTGTTTTCATTCTAGCCCAATATCAGTGATGAGGAGGTAGATTAGAAGAATGGTTTCAGGTGTTCGTGTAGAGATGAGACAGTGGTCATTTGTCAGAAAGATCCTGATTGACTGACTTGTTTGGCTATTTACATAACCGCAGACAGATACAGTGTGTGTGTGTGTGTGTGTGTGTGTGTGTGTGTGTGTGTGTGTGTGTGTGTGTGGGTGTCGTAGACAAGAGACTGTGTGTACACTCAGGAGATAAAACATGTTAATCTGTCTACCGCAATTCCTTTAACCTTGAGGGCTGAGTGAGTGAGTGAGTGAGTGAGTGAGTGAGTGTTAAAGAGCGACTGCCCCTAAAAAGCATCCAATCCCTTTGAAAACGTGTCATTTACTCTAGTGTCAAAACATACTACAAAGTGTAAATACGATCATTTTTTGTCATAAAGTCAGTCTCGTTTAAAATGGAGTTTGCAACCTCAACTCGCCCACTTCGCTTCCCTTCATTGAATGGGGCTCCGTTGTTTGATTGACCCAAAGTGTTCAAGGACGGCAGACTGAAAAGCCACCATTGTGTTACAGTAGATCCACTTCAAATTAATGAAATGTTTAGACTATTCTATGAAGAATTGTACTCATCTAGTCTGCAGTGTGACTCACGAGACTTTTAATGCTTTCCTGAAAGATATCAATCTACCAACTTTATCAAAAGAAGCAACGCTACATTTAGGGGCTCCTGAGTCGCGCAGCGGTCTAAGGCACTGCATCTCAGTACTAGTGTCGTCACTACAGACCCTGGTTCGATTCCAGGCTGTATCACAACGGGCCATGATTGGGAGTCCCATAGGGCGATGCACAATTGGCCCAGCGTCGTCCGAGTTAGGGTTTGGCCGGCATTGTAAATAATAATTTGTTATTAACTGACTTGCCTAGTAAAATAAAGATTAAATTAATAAAAAAATAAAAAGCCATTACTACTGATGAGCTATCAGCCAAAATGGAAAGACACCGGGATTAGATGGTTTTCCTATAGAATTCTATTAGCAATTCTCTGAGCGGGCGATGCCTTGCTTTCTCCCTCTAATCAATGGCTGTCTAAAACAGCTTCCTCCTACTTTACATCACGCAGCTAATACTTCACTGAAAAAGAAGGATAAAGATGTTTTGCTCCTCCCATAGACGTGTCACTTTTAAATGTTGATTATAATAACTCTGCACCTAGAATCTCATCCACACAGACCAAACTGGTTTTGTGCAGGGTCGTCTCTCTCCTGATCATTTACGTAGGTATATTGACATTCTTTGTCATACTAGTGATCTTAAGACCCCAAATGTTTTCGCTCTTGATGCTGAAAAATTATTCGACAGAGTGGAATGGAAGTACTTTACTTCTATTTTGGTCCATTATTAATCTCTTGGATTCAAATTCTTTATAATTCACCAACGGCAGTAGTTAAAACCAACACACAATAATCAACCCCCTTCCTGTTGTCTAGAGGGACAAGGCAAGGCTGTCCGACCAGTGCACAACCTTTTGCTTTAGTCATAGAATCCCTTGCCGCTATGATTAGATCACATGACCAAATTAAAGGAACTACAATTGGAAAATAATAGCATGTTATATCATTGTATGTGGATGATGTCTTGCTCTCTCTCTCTTCGACTCTTCACACTCAATTCCAGTGCTCTTATCACTGCTTGAAGAGTTTGGTAAACTATCTGGATAAAGTAAATTGGTCCAAGACAGAGATTCTGCTTATATTTGTATAAATTGAACTACATTCCAGTTATTAAAAAGGTTACCAATGACTTGAAAATAATGGACTTCCTACTTCTCTTATGGGCAGAGTTAATGTCATCAAAATGCCAATATTACCAACATTTCTTTATTCGTTTGAGAATCTTCCAATTTCACCCCCTCTGCATGAAACATGTAGAGCCTCTTCTCCTCATTTATTTGGAATAACGAATAACCCAGAAATCATTTTCAGGTCCTGTATCTAAGGCGGGTGGTCTGAATTTACCTAAAACGTTACTATTGGGCAGCCCAACAACTCACCCAAGTTAAACAATGGTTTTCTCCCTCATTAAGTTCTTGGAAAAGGCTAGAATCCTTTGACATTTTACAATATGAGTTGAAATACCTGTCCTATTTTGGCCTGCAAGAGAGAAAGAAGATTACGAATAGCCCAGTCATTTTGAATAGTATACAAGTATGGAAAGCAACTAATAAATGACAGGGTAACAATGCCTCTCTCTCCCCCTTTTCTCCTAAATGAGGAAATCTCTGCTTTTCATCCTGTTTTAATGATGATACCATAACAATCCTGGCACAACAAAGGTTTAAGGGAAATGTACCACCTCTTCCAGGATGGTACTTTTTGTTATTTTCAACAAGTACGAGAACTGTATTCCACCTAAACATTTGTTTTCACATGGTTAGATTGAAACAGGGTTCTCTTGTGGAATGTAAATAATTTAAACTTGATGTCTTACTGAACAATAGTGAAAAAACTGTCCAGCGTATTTCTAAGGTTTATAAATTGCTGTTAGATCATTATTTTATTTAACCAGGTAAAACCCATTGAGGTTAAAAACCTATTTTGCGAGGGCGACCTGGCAAGAAGGCAAAACAGGGAAATTGCAGCGTGTCCATTAAATATTACAGAAAAATACAAAATACACACAAAAGACAACGTGTCACAAGTTACAGATACAATTGAAGATTAGAAACAACTACAGTTATCACAAATAGTGTTGTCGATCAGAGTCTTAAAAACAGGCAGGACACTAACTCCTCTAACTTTACAATCTTCTAAAGCATGTTCCAGGATGAAGGGGCATTATGGGAAAAAGATTGTTTCCCCATCTCAGATCTAGCCTTAGGACAGCAGCAACTATCATATGACAGATGTTACTAGATTCAAATGGGGAAAAGATTTACAGGTTTAAATAAGCAGAGAGAATGGTATTGTATATGTTAGAAAGCATACAAATGTTCCTACAACCTCAGTTTAAAACCAGTCACAGAGTGGAACAAGAATCTGAACAAATATATCGATCCGTCTGTGCTCACGGCAAAGAAATGTCTAACATTATTCTGGAAATCAGATAGTCCTGCTACTTTAACACTGTGGATAATGAAATATTTACACTGAACAAAAATGTAAAACGCAAAATTTCAGGTGTTGGTCCCATGATTCATGAGATGAAATAAAAGATCCCAGAAATATAAATTCTGTGCACAAATTTGTTTACATCCCTGTTAGTGAGCATTTCTCCTTTGCCAAGACAATCCCTCCACCTGACAGGTGTGGCATATCAAAAAGCTGATTAAACAGCATGATCATTACACAGGTGTACCTTGTGCTAAGGACACAAAGGCCACTCTAAAATGTGCAGTTTTGTCACACAACAAAATGCCACAGATGTCTCAAGTTTTGAGGGAGCGTGCAATTGGTATGCTAACTGCAGGTATGTCCACCAGAGCTGTTGCCAGAGAATAAAAGAGTGCCCCATGATGGCGGTGGGGTTATGGTATGGGCCCCATGATGGCGGTGGGGTTATGGTATGGGCCCCATGATGGAGGTGGGGTTATGGTATGGGCCCCATGATGGCGGTGGGGTTATGGTATGGGCCCCATGATGGCGGTGGGGTTATGGTATGGGCCCCATGATGGCGGTGGGGTTATGGTATGGGCCCCATGATGGCGGTGGGGTTATGGTATGGGCCCCATGATGGAGGTGGGGTTATGGTATGGGCCCCATGATGGCGGTGGGGTTATGGTATGGGCCCCATGATGGAGGTGGGGTTATGGTATGGGCCCCATGATGGCGGTGGGGTTATGGTATGGGCCCCATGATGGCGGTGGGGTTATGGTATGGGCCCCATGATGGCGGTGGGGTTATGGTATGGGCCCCATGATGGCGGTGGGGTTATGGTATGGGCCCCATGATGGCGGTGGGGTTATGGTATGGGCCCCATGATGGCGGTGGGGTTATGGTATGGGCCCCATGATGGCGGTGGGGTTATGGTATGGGCCCCATGATGGAGGTGGGGTTATGGTATGGGGCCCATGATGGCGGTGGGGTTATGGTATGGGCCCCATGATGGCGGTGGGGTTATGGTATGGGCCCCATGATGGCGGTGGGGTTATGGTATGGGCCCCATGATGGCGGTGGGGTTATGGTATGGGGCCCATGATGGAGGTGGGGTTATGGTATGGGGCCCATGATGGAGGTGGGGTTATGGTATGGGGCCCATGATGGAGGTGGGGTTATGGTATGGGCCCCATGATGGAGGTGGGGTTATGGTATGGGCCCCATGATGGCGGTGGGGTTATGGTATGGGCCCCATGATGGCGGTGGGGTTATGGTATGGGCCCCATGATGGCGGTGGGGTTATGGTATGGGCCCCATGATGGAGATGGAGTTATGGTATGGGCCCCATGATGGCGGTGGGGTTATGGTATGGGCCCCATGATGGCGGTGGGGTTATGGTATGGGCCCCATGATGGCGGTGGGGTTAGAGACCAGACACTCTGACAGACAGGTTAGATACTGATGTCTCTGAATGGACAGAGACCAGACACTCTGACAGACAGGCTAGATACTGATGTCTCTGAATGGACAGAGACCAGACACTCTGACAGACAGGCTAGATACTGATGTCTCTGAATGGACAGAGACCAGACACTCTGACAGGCTAGATACTGATGTCTCTGAATGGACAGAGACCAGACACTCTGACAGGCTAGATACTGATGTCTCTGAATGGACAGAGACCAGACACTCTGACAGACAGGCTAGATACTGATGTCTCTGAATGGACAGAGACCAGACACTCTGACAGGCTAGATACTGATGTCTCTGAATGGACAGAGACCAGACACTCTGACAGACAGGCTAGATACTGATGTCTCTGAATGGACAGAGACCAGACACTCTGACAGACAGGCTAGATACTGATGTCTCTGAATGGACAGAGACCAGACACTCTGACAGACAGGCTAGATACTGATGTCTCTGAATGGACAGAGACCAGACACTCTGACAGACAGGCTAGATACTGATGTCTCTGAATGGACAGAGACCAGACACTCTGACAGACAGGCTAGATACTGATGTCTCTGAATGGACAGAGACCAGACACTCTGACAGACAGGCTAGATACTGATGTCTCTGAATGGACAGAGACCAGACACTCTGACAGACAGGCTAGATACTGATGTCTCTGAATGGACAGAGACCAGACACTCTGACAGGTTAGATACTGATGTCTCTGAATGGACAGAGACCAGCCACTCTGACAGACAGGCTAGATACTGATGTCTCTGAATGGACAGAGACCAGACACTCTGACAGGCTAGATACTGATGTCTCTGAATGGACAGAGACCAGACACTCTGACAGGCTAGATACTGATGTCTCTGAATGGACAGAGACCAGACACTCTGACAGACAGGCTAGATACTGATGTCTCTGAATGGAGAGAGACCAGACACTCTGACAGACAGGCTAGATACTGATGTCTCTGAATGGACAGAGACCAGACACTCTGACAGACAGGCTAGATACTGATGTCTCTGAATGGACAGAGACCAGACACTCTGACAGACAGGCTAGATACTGATGTCTCTGAATGGACAGAGACCAGACACTCTGACAGACAGGCTAGATACTGATGTCTCTGAATGGACAGAGACCAGACACTCTGACAGACAGGCTAGATACTGATGTCTCTGAATGGACAGAGACCAGACACTCTGACAGACAGGCTAGATACTGATGTCTCTGAATGGAGAGAGACCAGACACTCTGACAGACAGGCTAGATACTGATGTCTCTGAATGGACAGAGACCAGACACTCTGACAGACAGGCTAGATACTGATGTCTCTGAATGGACAGAGACCAGACACTCTGACAGACAGGCTAGATACTGATGTCTCTGAATGGACAGAGACCAGACACTCAGACAGGCTAGATACTGATGTCTCTGAATGGAGAGAGACCAGGCACTCAGACAGGCTAGATACTGATGTCTCTGAATGGACAGAGACCAGACAATCTGACAGGCTAGATACTGATGTCTCTGAATGGACAGAGACCAGACAATCTGACAGGCTAGATACTGATGTCTCTGAATGGACAGAGACCAGACAATCTGACAGGCTAGATACTGATGTCTCTGAATGGACAGAGACCAGACAATCTGACAGGCTAGATACTGATGTCTCTGAATGGAGAGAGACCAGACACTCTGACAGGCTAGATACTGATGTCTCTGAATGGACAGAGACCAGACACTCTGACAGACAGGCTAGATACTGATGTCTCTGAATGGACAGAGACCAGACACTCTGACAGGCTAGATACTGATGTCTCTGAATGGACAGAGACCAGACACTCTGACAGACAGGCTAGATACTGATGTCTCTGAATGGACAGAGACCAGACACTCTGACAGACAGGCTAGATACTGATGTCTCTGAATGGACAGAGACCAGACACTCTGACAGACAGGCTAGATACTGATGTCTCTGAATGGACAGAGACCAGACACTCTGACAGGCTAGATACTGATGTCTCTGAATGGACAGAGACCAGACACTCTGACAGGCTAGATACTGATGTCTCTGAATGGACAGAGACCAGGTACTCTGACAGACAGGCTAGATACTGATGTCTCTGAATGGACAGAGACCAGGTACTCTGACAGACAGGCTAGATACTGATGTCTCTGAATGGACAGAGACCAGACACTCTGACAGACAGGCTAGATACTGATGTCTCTGAATGGACAGAGACCAGACACTCTGACAGGCTAGATACTGATGTCTCTGAATGGACAGAGACCAGACAATCTGACAGGCTAGATACTGATGTCTCTGAATGGACAGAGACCAGACACTCTGACAGACAGGCTAGATACTGATGTCTCTGAATGGACAGAGACCAGACACTCTGACAGACAGGCTAGATACTGATGTCTCTGAATGGACAGAGACCAGACACTCTGACAGGCTAGATACTGATGTCTCTGAATGGACAGAGACCAGACACTCTGACAGACAGGCTAGATACTGATGTCTCTGAATGGACAGAGACCAGACACTCTGACAGGCTAGATACTGATGTCTCTGAATGGAGAGAGACCAGACACTCTGACAGACAGGCTAGATACTGATGTCTCTGAATGGACAGAGACCAGACACTCTGACAGACAGGCTAGATACTGATGTCTCTGAATGGACAGAGACCAGGCACTCTGACAGACAGGCTAGATACTGATGTCTCTGAATGGACAGAGACCAGACACTCTGACAGGCTAGATACTGATGTCTCTGAATGGACAGAGACCAGACACTCTGACAGACAGGCTAGATACTGATGTCTCTGAATGGACAGAGACCAGACAATCTGACAGGCTAGATACTGATGTCTCTGAATGGACAGAGACCAGACACTCTGACAGACAGGCTAGATACTGATGTCTCTGAATGGACAGAGACCAGACACTCTGACAGACAGGCTAGATACTGATGTCTCTGAATGGACAGAGACCAGACACTCTGACAGACAGGCTAGATACTGATGTCTCTGAATGGACAGAGACCAGACACTCTGACAGACAGGCTAGATACTGATGTCTCTGAATGGACAGAGACCAGACACTCTGACAGACAGGTTAGATACTGATGTCTCTGAATGGACAGAGACCAGACACTCTGACAGACAGGCTAGATACTGATGTCTCTGAATGGACAGAGACCAGACACTCTGACAGACAGCCTAGATACTGATGTCTCTGAATGGAGAGAGACCAGACACTCTGACAGACAGGCTAGATACTGATGTCTCTGAATGGACAGAGACCAGACACTCTGACAGACAGGCTAGATACTGATGTCTCTGAATGGACAGAGACCAGACACTCTGACAGACAGGCTAGATACTGATGTCTCTGAATGGACAGAGACCAGACACTCTGACAGGCTAGATACTGATGTCTCTGAATGGAGAGAGACCAGACACTCTGACAGGCTAGATACTGATGTCTCTGAATGGACAGAGACCAGACACTCTGACAGGCTAGATACTGATGTCTCTGAATGGACAGAGACCAGACACTCTGACAGACAGGCTAGATACTGATGTCTCTGAATGGACAGAGACCAGACACTCTGACAGGCTAGATACTGATGTCTCTGAATGGAGAGAGACCAGACACTCTGACAGACAGGCTAGATACTGATGTCTCTGAATGGACAGAGACCAGACACTCTGACAGGCTAGATACTGATGTCTCTGAATGGAGAGAGACCAGACACTCTGACAGACAGGCTAGATACTGATGTCTCTGAATGGACAGAGACCAGACACTCTGACAGGCTAGATACTGATGTCTCTGAATGGAGAGAGACCAGACACTCTGACAGACAGGCTAGATACTGATGTCTCTGAATGGACAGAGACCAGACACTCTGACAGACAGGCTAGATACTGATGTCTCTGAATGGACAGAGACCAGACACTCTGACAGGCTAGATACTGATGTCTCTGAATGGAGAGAGACCAGACACTCTGACAGACAGGCTAGATACTGATGTCTCTGAATGGACAGAGACCAGACACTCTGACAGGCTAGATACTGATGTCTCTGAATGGACAGAGACCAGGTACTCTGACAGACAGGCTAGATACTGATGTCTCTGAATGGACAGAGACCAGACACTCTGACAGACAGGCTAGATACTGATGTCTCTGAATGGACAGAGACCAGACACTCTGACAGACAGGCTAGATACTGATGTCTCTGAATGGACAGAGACCAGACACTCTGACAGGCTAGATACTGATGTCTCTGAATGGACAGAGACCAGACACTCTGACAGGCTAGATACTGATGTCTCTGAATGGACAGAGACCAGACACTCTGACAGACAGGCTAGATACTGATGTCTCTGAATGGACAGAGACCAGACACTCTGACAGACAGGCTAGATACTGATGTCTCTGAATGGACAGAGACCAGACACTCTGACAGACAGGCTAGATACTGATGTCTCTGAATGGACAGAGACCAGACACTCTGACAGGCTAGATACTGATGTCTCTGAATGGACAGAGACCAGACACTCTGACAGACAGGCTAGATACTGATGTCTCTGAATGGACAGAGACCAGACACTCTGACAGACAGGCTAGATACTGATGTCTCTGAATGGACAGAGACCAGACACTCTGACAGGCTAGATACTGATGTCTCTGAATGGACAGAGACCAGACACTCTGACAGACAGGCTAGATACTGATGTCTCTGAATGGACAGAGACCAGACACTCTGACAGGCTAGATACTGATGTCTCTGAATGGACAGAGACCAGACACTCTGACAGACAGGCTAGATACTGATGTCTCTGAATGGACAGAGACCAGACACTCTGACAGACAGGCTAGATACTGATGTCTCTGAATGGACAGAGACCAGACACTCTGACAGGCAGGCTAGATACTGATGTCTCTGAATGGACAGAGACCAGACACTCTGACAGGCTAGATACTGATGTCTCTGAATGGACAGAGACCAGACACTCTGACAGACAGGCTAGATACTGATGTCTCTGAATGGAGAGAGACCAGACACTCTGACAGACAGGCTAGATACTGATGTCTCTGAATGGACAGAGACCAGACACTCTGACAGGCTAGATACTGATGTCTCTGAATGGACAGAGACCAGGCACTCTGACAGGCAGGCTAGATACTGATGTCTCTGAATGGACAGAGACCAGACACTCTGACAGACAGGTTAGATACTGATGTCTCTGAATGGACAGAGACCAGACACTCTGACAGGTTAGATACTGATGTCTCTGAATGGACAGAGACCAGACACTCTGACAGGCTAGATACTGATGTCTCTGAATGGACAGAGACCAGACACTCTGACAGACAGGTTAGATACTGATGTCTCTGAATGGACAGAGACCAGACACTCTGACAGACAGGCTAGATACTGATGTCTCTGAATGGACAGAGACCAGACACTCTGACAGACAGGCTAGATACTGATGTCTCTGAATGGACAGAGACCAGACACTCTGACAGACAGGCTAGATACTGATGTCTCTGAATGGACAGAGACCAGGCACTCTGACAGACAGGCTAGATACTGATGTCTCTGAATGGACAGAGACCAGACACTCTGACAGGCTAGATGCTGATGTCTCTGAATGGAGAGAGACCAGGTACTCTGACAGACAGGCTAGATACTGATGTCTCTGAATGAACAGAGACCAGACACTCTGACATACAGGTTAGATACTGATGTCTCTGAATGGACAGAGACCAGACACTCTGACAGGCTAGATACTGATGTCTCTGAATGGACAGAGACCAGGCACTCTGACAGACAGGCTAGATACTGATGTCTCTGAATGGACAGAGACCAGACACTCTGACAGACAGGCTAGATACTGATGTCTCTGAATGGACAGAGACCAGACACTCTGACAGACAGGTTAGATACTGATGTCTCTGAATGGACAGAGACCAGACACTCTGACAGGCTAGATACTGATGTCTCTGAATGGACAGAGACCAGACACTCTGACAGACAGGCTAGATACTGATGTCTCTGAATGGACAGAGACCAGACACTCTGACAGACAGGCTAGATACTGATGTCTCTGAATGGACAGAGACCAGACACTCTGACAGACAGGCTAGATACTGATGTCTCTGAATGGACAGAGACCAGACACTCTGACAGACAGGCTAGATACTGATGTCTCTGAATGGACAGAGACCAGACACTCTGACAGACAGGCTAGATACTGATGTCTCTGAATGGACAGAGACCAGACACTCTGACAGACAGGCTAGATACTGATGTCTCTGAATGGACAGAGACCAGACACTCTGACAGACAGGCTAGATACTGATGTCTCTGAATGGACAGAGACCAGACACTCTGACAGGCTAGATACTGATGTCTCTGAATGGACAGAGACCAGACAATCTGACAGGCTAGATACTGATGTCTCTGAATGGACAGAGACCAGACAATCTGACAGGCTAGATACTGATGTCTCTGAATGGACAGAGACCAGACACTCTGACAGACAGGCTAGATACTGATGTCTCTGAATGGACAGAGACCAGACACTCTGACAGACAGGCTAGATACTGATGTCTCTGAATGGACAGAGACCAGACACTCTGACAGACAGGCTAGATACTGATGTCTCTGAATGGACAGAGACCAGGCACTCTGACAGACAGGCTAGATACTGATGTCTCTGAATGGACAGAGACCAGACACTCTGACAGACAGGTTAGATACTGATGTCTCTGAATGGACAGAGACCAGACACTCTGACAGGCTAGATACTGATGTCTCTGAATGGACAGAGACCAGACACTCTGACAGACAGGCTAGATACTGATGTCTCTGAATGGACAGAGACCAGACACTCTGACAGACAGGCTAGATACTGATGTCTCTGAATGGAGAGAGACCAGGCACTCTGACAGACAGGCTAGATACTGATGTCTCTGAATGGAGAGAGACCAGGCACTCTGACAGACAGGCTAGATACTGATGTCTCTGAATGGAGAGAGACCAGGCACTCTGACAGACAGGCTAGATACTGATGTCTCTGAATGGACAGAGACCAGACACTCTGACAGGCTAGATACTGATGTCTCTGAATGGAGAGAGACCAGGCACTAGGTATTACAATTCTATTAGACAACTTTTACATGGATTGTCTTTTTGTACTATTGAATTGAACGTTATCAGTCAAAATGGGGAGGGAGAAACCCTGTGTATTCTGCACCAGGATCAGGGAACTACTCTTGTATACGAGACACCACACAGGAAGGTATCACACTCTGACATGTTACCATGGTAGCCCCATTACCACCACACAGGAAGGTATCAACACTCTGACATGTTACCATGGTAGCCCCATTACCACCACACAGGAAGGTATCACTCTGACATGTTACCATGGTAGCCCCATTACCACCACACAGGAAGGTATCAACACTGACATGTTACCATGGTAGCCCCATTACCACCACACAGGAAGGTATCACACTCTGACATGTTACCATGGTATCCCCATTACCACCACACAGGAAGGTATCAACACTCTGACATGTTACCATGGTAGCCCCATTACCACCAGACAGGAAGGTATCAACACTCTGACATGTTACCATGGTATCCCCATTACCACCACACAGGAAGGTATGACCACTGACATGTTACCATGGTAACCCCATTACCACCAGACAAAATACCTATAGACACAGTATCTGTATTGGCTGGGAATGACAATGAAAGGGGCACATTGTTAATATTAGCAGAACACTTCTTCTATGGTATTATGTAAAGGGCTGTTTATTCCACATGGACCTTTATTAAAACACTTAGTTTAGAACATCTACATAAATTCAGCAACTGCATTCTTCTCATTTTACTCTGTAGGCTACTGACCAATTAAAAGCTTCCTCCGGCATCTCACCATACATCTGCCTGTAGTTATTGAACTCAACCTGCAGGACGTTTGTTTGTTGTGATTGTGTGGGGAGGGGGGGGGTTCTGACAGATGAGTGTGTTTTGGTGGAGGTAAGGACATACCCAAGAAACACCCACATCAAACCACACCCACAAGCCAACTCATGCTTGGCTTCTGTCATGGCTGCCAGCAGTTCTTGAGGAGCAAGCCAAAACATGAGGCCAAATCAGCGGGTGCAGTTTCCTTTAAAAACTGGTTTTAGCACTCAGCGTTTGACACAGGGTCAGGGGATTTGTATTTATTCAGACAGATATACAGGGGAGACAGAGCAGGGAGGAGGGTCAGACAGATATACAGGGGAGACAGAGCAGGGAGGAGGGTCAGACAGATATACAGGGGAGACAGAGCAGGGAGGAGGGTCAGACAGATATACAGGGGAGACAGAGCAGGGAGGAGGGTCAGACAGATATACAGGGGAGACAGAGCAGGGAGGAGGGTCAGACAGATATACAGGGGAGACAGAGCAGGGAGGAGGGTCAGACAGATATACAGGGGAGACAGAGCAGGGAGGAGGGTCAGACAGATATACAGGGGAGACAGAGCAGGGAGGAGGGTCAGACAGATATACAGGGGAGACAGAGCAGGGAGGAGGGTCAGACAGATATACAGGGGAGACAGAGCAGGGAGGAGGGTCAGACAGATATACAGGGGAGACAGAGCAGGGAGGAGGGTCAGACAGATATACAGGGGAGACAGAGCAGGGAGGAGGGTCAGACAGATATACAGGGGAGACAGAGCAGGGAGGAGGGCCAGCAAGGAAATGAGAGCCTGGATTGGGACGTGAACCCCGGTCTCCGGTGGAGGACAGTATGTGAACTAGAGTTGTCAGTGTTACCCACCCACACTGAGGTACGATTGACTGTCTGTTCTGTTCGAGTGTGACACTCTACAGGTAACTGGCAAAATAAAGGAAACACCTAAATCAAGTGTGTTAATAGGGCGTTGGGCCGCCACGAGCCAGAACAGCTTCAATAGATTCTACAAGTGTCTGGAACTCATACCATTCTTCCATGAGAAATTCCATCATTTGGTGTTTTATTTAGCCAGTTACCTGTACGTCCTGCTGGGTTTTGTGTGTCTCTGTCTGTCTGTGCGCATCTGGGTTTGTGTGTTCTGTGACTGCCACTACCTACTAATTTACAGAGCAGAGTTGATGATCAACTGTTAATACCAACACAACGTCAATACAGAGCTGGTTACCATGGCTACAGAGCAACGTCGTATAGGTCAGGGGTTAATGGGTCAGGGGTGACGGCCAGACAGAGACAGGAGAGCGCATGTCTGTCTGTCTGTCTGGTCAGGTCAGGTCAGGTCATATCTGTGCTGCTGGGGGGTAGGGGGGACAGACGGACGGACGGACGACACGGCGTTGTCATGGCAACGGGCAGACAGCACACAGAACAGATGTGCCTGTCTGGTGTGGAGGTTAAGAGACCAGACCACAACAAAATGCCAAGCAGAAGCGCTGTCTGTTAGTACTGTTGTGTACCGTGTACTCTCATATGAAGGATAAATACTTTTTAAATCTGCAAGTCATACAGATACGCATTAACAACATTTGAAAACAACAAATCATATTTGAATGTGTGGATTTTACCATCTCTAGTGACTATCCCAGTGTGTGTGTGTGTGTGTGTGTGTGTGTGTGTGTGTGTGTGTGTGTGTGTTCTGTTTCTAACAATGCTCTCTCTGAGGCTGCAGGCTTAGTGAAGAGACATGAAAATCTGACTAAAGCAGGAGAGCTGGCATGAACAAACAAGCAGCTTAACATATTGTCTCGGTTTGGGAGGTGATTCTGACTGATTTGGACTGGGTTTTGCATACTCTCCCACACTATGCAAAACCTAGAACCCAGTCCAAATTAGTCAGAACCACCTTCCCCAGCGAAGAACTGTAAAAACCACACCAGCAAGGAAAGGTGTCCTGCTAGAGAGTGTGAGAGAGCGAGAGAGAGAGAGAGAGAGAGAGAGAGAGTGCGAGAGAGAGAGAGAGAGAGAGAGAGAGGAGCGAGAGAGAGAGAGAGAGAGAGAGAGAGAGAGAGAGGAGAGAGCGAGAGAGAGCGAGAGAGCGAGAGAGAGAGTGCGAGAGAGAGAGAGAGCGATGCGAGAGAGAGCGAGAGAGAGAGTGCGAGAGAGAGAGTGCGAGAGAGAGAGAGCGAGAGAGAGAGAGCGAGAGAGAGAGAGCGAGAGAGAGAGTGCGAGAGAGAGAGAGCGAGAGAGAGAGAGCGAGAGAGAGAGAGCGAGAGAGCGAGAGCGAGAGAGCGAGAGAGAGAGTGCGAGAGAGAGAGAGAGTGCGAGAGAGCGAGAGCGAGAGAGCGAGAGAGAGTGCGAGAGAGAGAGAGAGTGCGAGAGAGAGAGAGAGTGCGAGAGAGAGAGAGAGAGTGCGAGAGAGAGAGAGCGAGAGCGAGAGAGCGAGAGAGAGAGTGCGAGAGAGAGAGAGAGCGAGAGAGAGAGTGCGAGAGAGAGAGTGCGAGAGAGCGAGAGCGAGAGAGAGAGCGAGAGAGAGAGTGCGAGAGAGAGAGTGAGAGAGAGAGTGCGAGAGAGAGAGTGCGAGAGAGAGAGAGCGAGAGAGAGAGAGCGAGAGAGAGAGTGCGAGAGCGAGAGAGAAAGTGCGAGAGAGAGAGTGCGAGAGAGAGAGTGCGAGAGAGAGAGTGCGAGAGAGCGAGAGCGAGAGAGAGAGCGAGAGAGAGAGTGCGAGAGAGAGAGTGCGAGAGAGCGAGAGAGAGAGCGAGAGAGAGAGTGCGAGCGAGAGAGAGAGTGCGAGAGAGAGAGAGTGCAGAGAGAGAGAGTGCGAGAGAGAGAGTGGAGAGAGAGAGAGCGAGAGCGAGAGAGAGAGCGAGAGAGATTTATCTACTTCACTTGCTTTTGCAATGTTAACATATGTTTCCCATGCCAATAAAGCCCATTGAATTGAATTGAGAGAGAAACACGCAGAACAGAAGCGTCTGTCTGACGCTGAAACAGCAGTCTTTTGAGAGCTTCTAAATAGGTCATTCTCTGACCTGCATTATGGAACATAGAGGGAAGCATTTCATAAGCACATTGCTCTGTACATCTCCCCCAGCCCTCCCCTGTTCCCCCCTACCGTTATGACCATATGAACTGGGACAGATTAAAGGGGAGGGGAGGTGTGTGTTTGTTTTGTTTGTTTGTAGGGGCGGCAAGGCCCCCCCTTTCTGAAAACAGGGACCTTGTTATTCCAAAGGTAAACAAAAACACTTCCTGTCTGGGTAATAAGTAATCAGTTACAGTGGAGGAGAGGAGGAGAGGAGGAGAGAAAGAGCGTTAGAGAGAGAGGGGGAGATTCAGCAGTTTTATCTGAGCCCCTCATGTAATCACAAACTGGCTCCACACGAGCACGTGTTCAGCTCCGCGAGTCTTATTCCAACCACACCAACTCAAAATCATACAGTATAGAATAGATGAAAGATAAATAGATGAAAGATAAAAGTCTAGAACTGTTTGTGTTTCTCTTGGGGAGAGAAGTGGAAATAACTACAGTACAAACACCTCTATGTCTTTCTGACCAACTCCAAAGGTCTTCAAAGGGTACACGAGTCATGACATCTGTCTGTCTGTCTAACACTACTAAGGGCCCCAAACAGATAGACAGGCAGAGCAGCAGAATACAGGCCGTTAAATCAACTGAAGTGATCTGTACAGTGCAGTCTTCTCAGTACTCAGAATTCTCTGGAGGCTCAATTAGGGCTCAGCCCATGTAATCACAGGAGCTTTCATATCTCCACTGACATTTCGGCTTTGACTTCATTAAAGGCTCGGGACGTGCAGGGTGTGTAGGGGTAAGTGTGTGTGTGAGTGAGAGAGAAAGAGAGATAGAGCGAGTGTGAGAGACCGAGTGTGTGAGAGAGCGTGTGCATGTGTGTTTGCTAACAGACTCAAGTTCAGTTGTCTGATAAGTAGCACTTATGGTTTGTTGAGACCCATGCTGTTATGAGGGGCCCCAGTGCATAACAATTATTTTTGTTGCATGAACTGTTTATTTTCACAACTGATACAAATGTGATATGCTATATACAGTACATAACATTCTGCTAATATGAACTATTGAGTCCATAGCCTAAAGAACTGCTATTAATAAAAAGCAGCAAACAAACATTGTTTCACAAGACTCAAGCACAAACAGGCAATACAGTACAACTCCATTCACAGCTGTATCCCACTCAAATACAGGGAAACTATGTATTGTACAAACCCTGTAGGTTGAGTCCGCAGTGGGGGCTGTATGCAGCGTTGTACACTCGCTGTTGCATTTTGCTCGACAAAAAGCAGCTATGCCATAGTTTGATTCTGGCCAGGGACACGTGCTCGAAGACCGTGCTTTACTTGTACTGTACTCAATGTACTGTAAGTTGCTTTGGGTGGCATTAGGGTTGTGAAATTCATAGAACTTTCAATAAATTCCCTGGTTTTCCCAAAATCCCACTTGGAAGATTTCCGGAATCATCCAAGCAGGGAATTTATTGAAAATTCCCAGAATTTTGCAATGCTAGGTGGCATATACTATTCCAGCTGCCAGTGCTAGCCTGGGTAACCTAACAGTAGTTCAGCCTAGTGGTAACCTAACAGTAGCTAGCCTAGCAGTGACCTAACAGTAGCTAGCCTAGCGGTGACCTAACAGTAGTTCAGTCTAGCGGTAACCTAACAGTAGTTCAGTCTAGCAGTAACCTAACAGTAGTTCAGCCTAGCAGTAACCTAACAGTAGTTCAGTCTAGCAGTAACCTAACAGTAGTTCAGTCTAGCAGTAACCTAACAGTAGTCCAGTCTAGCAGTAACCTAACAGTAGTCCAGTCTAGCAGTAACCTAACAGTAGTTCAGTCTAGCAGTAACCTAACAGTAGTCCAGTCTAGCAGTAACCTAACAGTAGTCCAGTCTAGCAGTAACCTAACAGTAGTCCAATCTAGCAGTAACCTAACAGTAGTTCAGTCTAGCAGTAACCTAACAGTAGTCCAGTCTAGCAGTAACCTAACAGTAGTTTAGCCTAGCAGTAACCTAACAGTAGTTCAGCCTAGCAGTAACCTAACAGTAGTTCAGTCTAGCAGTAACCTAACAGTAGTCCAGTCTAGCAGTAGTCCAGTCTTGCAGTAACCTAACAGTAGCCCAGTCTAGCAGTAACCTAACAGTAGTTTAGCCTAGCAGTAACCTAACAGTAGTTCAGCCTAGCAGTAACCTAACAGTAGTCCAGTCTAGCAGTAACCTAACAGTAGTCCAGTCTAGCAGTAGTCCAGTCTAGCAGTAACCTAACAGTAGTCCAGTCTAGCAGTAACCTAACAGTAGTTTAGCCTAGCAGTAACCTAACAGTAGTCCAGTCTAGCAGTAACCTAACAGTAGTTCAGCCTAGCAGTAACCTAACAGTAGTCAAGCCTAGCAGTAACCTAACAGTAGTCAAGCCTAGCAGTAACCTAACAGTAGTTTAGCCTAGCAGTAACCTAACAGTAGTCCGGCCTAGCAGTAACCTAACAGTAGTTTAGCCTAGCAGTAACCTAACAGTAGTCCAGCCTAGCAGTAACCTAACAGTAGTTTAGCCTAGCAGTAACCTAACAGTAGTCCAGTCTAGCAGTAACCTAACAGTAGTCCAGCCTAGCAGTAACCTAACAGTAGTTTAGCCTAGCAGTAACCTAACAGTAGTCCAGCCTAGCAGTAACCTAACAGTAGTTCAGCCTAGCAGTAACCTAACAGTAGTTCAGTCTAGCGGGCTGCTGCCCATGTGAAAGGCTGGCTGGGGTTGGGAGTCTGCCCTGTCTGCCTGGTCTGCCCACTGCCCTGGCAGTTAGTTAGGGCCTAACAGGAAAAGCTAGCTGGAACTGGGAGGCTGGCTGGCTGGTCTGGTGTGCCTAGTGCCCTGGCTCCTTGGCAGGGGCAGCTTTGCGCAAATCAAGCCCCATGACTGGTTGGTCACTGGTGGATTAGTGACTAGCTGGCTGGCTGCGTCCACCTGCTGACTGACTGACTGTAACCTCAGTCTCAGTCTGAGTCCCTCATCCCCAAGCTTGATGATCGCACCACTGAGCTGTCTGGACTAGGGTTTGTTGAGGTCAGGGTCCATAACCCTACTATGGGGTCAGGGTCAATCTATTTCACCATTATGTCACCATTTAAACAACATACCATACTATATGTGATGTACGCAGTTGCACGTTAACCTAGATACGTCCTAGAGAGCTAAAATGACAAACCGTTAACTGTTTACTACTATTTTCCAATATGATATTCCATTAGTTTAACAAGACCCGGTGTACAAACAAACCACATTACAAGGACTTTGTCAAGAGAACATATAACATGTTACCACGGTGATTAATAATATAATAGCTCCTCCACCTTCCTTTAGGAAAGTCCCTCCTCCACTTAACTCAGTGTGTGTGCGCGCGTGCATGTGTGCGTGTGTCTGTAGCCATAACCAGCTTTAGTGTATCTAAGCCAGCAGTGTAAAGGCCACAGCACAGCAGGGCTGTCTTAATTGCTGCCTGCCCTGCCCTGCCTGGCATCACCATGCTGATGGACCCCATTAGGCCCAGAGAGCTCCCGCGGGCTGGCTGGGACGGCCCTCCTACTGCCTGTGGAGAAGATAAGCACTAGCTGTTGACAGTAAGGGAAGAAGACCGCAAGACAGACAGAAAGACACAAAGAGGTCGACACACGGACTTACAGTGCCTTCAGAAAGTATTCATACCCCTTGGCTTATTCCACATTTTGTTGTGTTACAGCCTGAATTCAAAATGAATTAAATATATATGTTTTTCTTCTCACCCATCTACACACAATACCCCATAATGACAAAGTGAAAACATGTTTTTAAAAATTTTAGCAAAATGAAAAATGAAATACAGAAAGTATTCACACCCCTGAGGCAATACGTTATATGGTAGAATCACCTTTGGCAGTGATAACAGCTGAGTCTTTCTGGGTAAGTCTCTAAGAGCTTTGCACACCTGGATTGCACAATATCTTCAAGCTCTGTCAAGTTGGTTATTGATCATTGCTAGACAGCCATATTCAAGTCTTTCCATAGATTTTAACGCTGATTTAAGTCAACACTGTTATTAGGCAACTCAGGAACATTGAATGTCGTCTAGGTAAGCTACTCCAGTGTAGATTTGCCCTTGTATTTTAGGTTATTGTCCTGCTGAAAGGTGAATTTGTCTTCCGATGTCTGGTGAAAACCAGACAACCAGGTGTTCCTCTAGAATTATGCCTGTGCTTAGCTCTTTTCTGTTTCTAAAAAACTCCCTAGTCCTCTCCGATGACAAGATTACCAATAACATGATGCAGCCACCACCATGATTGAAAATATGAAGAGTGGTACTCAGTCATGTGTCGTATTGGATTTTTCCCAAACATAATGCTTTGCATTCAGGACATAAAGTACATTTCTTTGCACATTTTTTTGTAGTATTACTTTAGTGCCTTATTGCAAACAGCATACATGTTTTTGAATATGTTTTATTCTGAACAGGCTACCTTCTTTTCACTTTGTCAGTTAGGGTAGTATTGTGGAGTAACTACAATGTTGTTGATCCATCCTCAGTTTTCTCCTACAGCCATTAAACTCTAACTGTTTTACAGTCACCATTGGCCTCATGGTAAAATCCCTGAGTAGTTTCCTTCCTCTCCGGCAACTGAGTTATGAAGGATCCCTGTATCTTTGTAGTGACAGGGTGTATTGACAAACCATCCAAAGTGTAATTAATAACTTCACCATGCTCAAAGGGATTTTCAATGTCTGCTTGTCATTTCCCCCCCCTCTACCAATAGGTGCCCTTCTTTGCGAGGCATTGGAAAACCTCCCTGCTCTTTGTGGTGGAATCTGTGTTTGAAATTCACTGCTCAACTGAGGGACTTCATAGATAATTGCACGTGTGGTACAGGGATTAACATTTACGGACAGCCATGGCCATGCATACACACAGGCCCAAGTAGTGGAATAAGGGAACTGCTTGTCAAGCCTAGTGAATGGGGAAAATATATGTTGAAAATGTGTGAAATTGTGAGTCATAATTAAATAATTTTAAAATGTCATTGTATTTCCATTGTGAATTGATGCAACAGATCTTGACAGGCTATTGCGTATAATTTCACCACATCAGTGCATTTGTTCTGATAATAATCCATATAAAATACAGTAATGTGTTAAATGAGAGGTACATGTGAAGGTGAAACCTTTGTTGACATACTATAAAAGATAATGGGATGAGAGACGTCTGATGTTGTTCTGATGGAAGATTTGGCACACGCTGCATTTAGCAGAGAGCGTGTTTTTAGAGACAGGTGGGACTTTTTTGCAGAAAGTACAGATTGGTTTATCAAATATAATTTCCCAAAACTAATCTTACAGGATTTAAGAACTACTTTAGAAAGGCAAAGACATGCCATTCCGATGCACATCCGAGTGCTGTCCACCCATTGTCAACATGGACAATCAGCAGGAGCCGGCCGATCGGCATCTCACAGCCCTCGATGAGCCAATGATTTGGATGCAATCATCAGCAAAACGAACTGTAGCATCCAGTTTCCATTCACCATCTCACAACAGGTTAAGAGGGGTTTCTTTGCCATGATGCCATCAATGGGTTCCCAAATACAAATGGAGAAATAGACGACACCCACATCACCATAAAAGCACCATATCAAAACGAGTTCAACCATGTGACCAGAAAAGACTTCCGCTCATTATGTGCACGTGGTAGCTTATCAATTTGTGCTGATGTCCTGTTGTTTTTACAGTCTTTTATGTCCAACAATAAATAAAAATAACATTTATTTCATTTTTTCGCTCAGAAACCTTGGGGGGCCAAATAAAACCACCCTGGGCTACGCCTACAGAAGAGAGCTGTTGAGGATGGATGGCTTATTGTTGACTACTCATTGGAAGTATATTTGCCATTACTAAAGCAACTAACTGTCTTAATGATCCTCTCTTTGTTGCTGTGTTTTCATTTTTACTGGTCAGGTCACAACTGAGGGAGCAAAACATAACATTTTGGTTGTACTCAATCTCTGACACTATAGCACCTTTATTTCAGTCTGGGAAAATACATTTTTTTTCTTGGGCCGTTGTACTCAATGTTATGGCGTTGTACTGTATATTCCCCACAAGCTTTAAAGGGATGATTTTAACCATATAAGGTTAATTAGGTGCGTTTCTAAATGCAAATAGCCAAGGTTGTGCACGAGCACTGAGAACAAATTGTTATTTATCAATGGCTCTCTCTTAACGGTGTGCCGGTAAGACGCTTGTAGGATTGTTTGATAAATCACACTTTTGCTATGCGTATGAACATTCTAAATTCTTATCTTTTTTTGCATGGCCTGCGTCTTCATCCACCTCATACGCCAATGGCAGCTTTCAGCATCTGTGGAGGAAGGTGGCCGAGCTACAGCAGCGTTTGTTAAGACCATGAGACATCCCGAAAACAGGTCTTCTCACGAAAATGGCTGTAGCGTCTGAACAGTTTGGGCTACACACTAGATTTGTACATTTTAGTCATTTAGCAGACACTCTTATCCAAGGCGACTTCCTGTAAGTGCATTTCATCTTAAGATAGCTAGGTGGGACAAGCACATATCACAGGCATAGTAAATACACTTTTACTCAATAAAGTAGGTGTCAGAAAAGTCAGAGCTCGCTAATATGACCCCTCTATGGAAACGTGACACTCAGAAACACGTACATGTTGTTTTGCTCTAGAACGCCCACAAGCCTCGTCTGAAGGTAGCCCGGAACCAGTGAAAGAAATTAAGGAAACTATATATGGAAGTAGTTTATTGCAATGTCTTTTATTTATTTCTTAATTTTATTTTTTAACATATGGGTAAAAAAGTATATACATAATTTCCTGATATTTCTTATATCTCTCAGATTTAGGAGAGACAATTTTACTAATCTGTTTTTCCATGCATGAAGCTGTTATTCAGTGTGTTTCTAAGGCCAAATTCAATGTTTTATCAAATAATTTTTGGACATATATTTTTGGGGTACGTAAAGGGGTCCTAAAATAACAAATCAAATAGCTAAATTATCCTTGGTATGACCATCTTAAAACAATTCCATGTTAGCTTAGTAGAACCCATTTTAAATTCAGACTATAACACAATAAAATAGACAGATTGAGAGACATGCAGGGAGACAGGCAGGCAGGCAAGGAGACAGACAGGCAGGCAGGGAGAAAGACAGGCAGGCAGGGAGAGACAGGAAGGCAGAGACAGGAAGGCAGGCAGGGAGAGACAGGCAGGCAGGGAGAAAGACAGGCAGGGAGAGACAGGCAGGCAGGGAGAAAGACAGGCAGGGAGAGACAGGCAGGCAGGCAGGGAGAGACAGACAGACAGGCAGGCAGGGAGAGACAGGCAGGCAGGCAGGGAGAGACAGGCAGGCACGCAAGCAGGCAGGGAGGGTGGGAGAGACAGACAGGCGCGGAGACAGACGAGCAGCATCTGGCTCATCCCCTCACTGTCTTTGCAGCAGTCTGTCAGTCTGCTTGCCTGCCCTCAGCAGGATGACAGTGTAATGAAGGCGGGGGATGTGGCTGTGGAGCAGCAGGAAACAGAGGGGTGCATCTCCACATCCTCACAGTAGCATATGTGTTAACTGTACATATTGTTGTGGGTCCACATAGTATTATACAATTATAACTGGGTCGTTGCACGAACAGATTACATTTTGGGTAGAGTCATTTGGTCAAAAAAAAAAAAAACGTACATTTTATTTCACCAAATGTTAAGAATTCTGTCATAAAGTGGGTTAGAATCTTCCTAGAAGTCATAAAAACATGACAAGTGACATGTCAAACTGCTGATTGATTGAATTTTCCCATGCGGTCTACATTAAATGGCATTTCATTTAATATAGCAGGCTTTTAATTCAATATCAGTGTTCAATTTCTACTTAATAGATCAACTGTACGCAAAATATACTCTATTTGTAGAACGATTCAAGTACTTGTGTAGTTTTCAAAAGATAAACATATAAATGATAGGGCCCCTATGGATCCAGCCAATCCAAGGTGTGAATTCAGTCAACACAATATCTGACTACAGACTGAACCATGGAACAGTTCTACTACAGGACAAATCAGTGAGTAAACACAAAGGAAATGAAACACAGAGCAGATGCAGTGGTTTAACTCACAGATGTAAACAGAGAGACATGGAGGTCTGGTCTGCAGTCTTAAATAGACTATCTGTGTGGTGTTTTTCTCTCCTCACAAAGATTACAGTCAAAACCACACACCAGTTTTTTAAACTTTATTTGAACTATTCTGTTTTGAGGGAAACCAAAAGCAGAATGTGTCAGCCTTCGTCAACAGATCACTCCTGCTGCTTTTTTCCTAGTGAGTCTAGGCCCTAACGTTCAGGGACGAGTGAGGGATTGAGCGGTAGGTTAAGGAAAGCTTTGTACAGACTATTGAGAGAGGCCACCGTGCATACTGCCCACAATGGGGGATGGGCAGAGAGAGAGCGAGAGAATATCAGCCGTCACCTTGAAATGTTAATCAGTACACAGACACATGACCTCCAGGCTGAGGGGGTGTCCAGTGGGGAGAGGGGCTTCAGCTCCCCAGTGAAACCTGCCCTTGGCCTGGGGTCTTCGGGGGCCAGGGTCTAACCCTCTAAAGCCCTGACACTAACCAGAACCAGCTCCACAAACACACACAGTGCCAGAGCCAGAGAGATAGAATGCTGTGTCTGTGTTAAGAGGTAGGGATTCAGGAAGAAGAGGAGGAGGGTGGTCGTGAGGAGAGGAGATCCAGAGGCATTAGGGGGAAAGGGGTCAGCGTCCCAAATGGCACCTTATTCCCTATATAAGGGGTATTCAACTCTTACTCGAGGAGGTCCAGTCTGCTGCTTTTCTGTTCTACCTGATAACTAAATTGCAGACACCTGGTGTTCCAGGTCTAAAATCAGTCCCCTGATGAGAGGGAAACAATGAAGAAAAAAATCGGTGGAACTTGGTTTGAGGCACAGTATTAGAATATAAAGGCCCAGTATTAGAATATAAGGGCCCAGTATTAGAATATAAGGGCCCAGTATTAGAATATAAGGGCCCAGTATTAGAATATAAAGGCCCAGTATTAGAATATAAAGGCCCAGTATTAGAATATAAGGGCCCAGTATTAGAATATAAAGGCCCAGTATTAGAATATAAGGGCCCAGTATTAGAATATAAGGGCCCAGTATTAGAATATAAGGGCCCAGTATTAGAATATAAATGCCCAGTATTAGAATATAAATGCCCAGTATTAGAATATAAAGGCCCAGTATTAGAATATAAAGGCCCAGTATTAGAATATAAAGGCCCAGTACTAGAATATAAAGGCCCAGTATTAGAATATAAAGGCCCAGTACTAGAATATAAAGGCCCAGTATTAGAATATAAAGGCCCAGTATTATAATATAAGGGCCCAGTACTAGAATATAAAGGCCCAGTATTAGAATATAAAGGCCCAGTATTAGAATATAAAGGCCCAGTATTAGAATATAAGGGCCCAGTATTAGAATATAAAGGCCCAGCATTAGAATATACGGGCCCAGTATTATAATATACGGGCCCAGTATTAGAATATACGGGCCCAGTATTAGAATATAAGGGCCCAGTATTAGAATATAAAGGCCCAGCATTAGAATATAAAGGCCCAGCATTAGAATATAAAGGCCCAGCATTAGAATATAAGGGCCCAGCATTAGAATATAAGGGCCCAGTATTAGAATATAAGGGCCCAGCATTAGAATATAAAGGCCCAGCATTAGAATATAAAGGCCCAGCATTAGAATAAGGGCACAGTATTAGAATAAATTGGGCACAGTATTAGAATATAAAGGCCCAGTATTAGAATATAAAGGCAACAGCGTACCATTTGGGATGTACAGTACACTGAGGCATTATGGGTAAACGCTCCCACTGAGCCGACAGTGTTTGAAGCCTCTCCTCCTGCTTCCTTAAAGACCAATTACAAGTTGAGGAAAATCCCACATTAAACAAACATTAGCCCTCCCTCCCTCCCTCCCCTCCCTCCCTCCCTCCCCTCTTTCTCTCTTTCAATCCCACTCTCTCTCTCTCTCTGCAGCCTGGCTGCCGTGCCAAATTACATTATTTTTAAATGTCAGTCAGTCACAAAGCCCTCTCCCTCTCCCTCTCCCCTCCTCTCTTTTTCTCCACCCCTTGTCTCTCCCTCTCTCTCTCCCTCTCTCCTCCCCTGTTCTTCCCCTCAGGCAGCTCAGAACAGAACACTGTCAGGGCCAGCTGCTTTCTATTAATGCCTTTACATCCACTGTGCTGCTAAACAGGCCAGACAGGAGGGGGGAGAAACAGAGCTTTATAGAGAGGGTAGGGAGACAAAGAGAGAGAAGGGGGAGAGAGAGACGGGTAGAGAAACAGAGCTTTATAGAGAGGGTAGGGAGACAAAGAGAGAGAAGGGGGAGAGAGAGACGGGTAGAGAAACAGAGCTTTATAGAGAGGGTAGGGAGACAAAGAGAGAGAAGGGGGAGAGAGAGACGGGTAGAGAAACAGAGCTTTATAGAGAGAGTAGGGAGACAGAGAGAGAGAAGGGGGAGAGAGAGACAGGTAGAGAAACAGAGCTTTATAGAGAGGGTAGGGAGACAAAGAGAGAGAAGGGGGAGAGAGAGACGGGTAGAGAAACAGAGCTTTATAGAGAGAGTAGGGAGACAGAGAGAGAAGGGGGAGAGAGAGACGGGTAGAGAAACAGAGCTTTATAGAGAGGGTAGGGAGACAGAGAGAGAAGGGGGAGAGAGAGACGGGTAGAGAAACAGAGCTTTATAGAGAGAGTAGGGAGACAGAGAGAGAGAAGGGGGAGAGAGAGACAGGTAGAGAAACAGAGCTTTATAGAGAGGGTAGGGAGACAAAGAGAGAGAAGGGGGAGAGAGAGACGGGTAGAGAAACAGAGCTTTATAGAGAGAGTAGGGAGACAGAGAGAGAGAAGGGGGAGAGAGAGACAGGTAGAGAAACAGAGCTTTATAGAGAGAGTAGGGAGACAGAGAGAGAGAAGGGGGAGAGAGAGACAGGTAGAGAAACAGAGCTTTATAGAGAGAGTAGGGAGACAGAGAGAGAAGGGGGAGAGAGAGACAGGTAGAGAAACAGAGCTTTATAGAGAGGGTAGGGAGACAAAGAGAGAAGGGGGAGAGAGAGACGGGTAGAGAAACAGAGCTTTATAGAGAGGGTAGGGAGACAGAGAGAGAAGGGGGAGAGAGAGACAGGTAGAGAAACAGAGCTTTATAGAGAGAGTAGGGAGACAGAGAGAGAAGGGGGAGAGAGAGACGGGTAGAGAAACAGAGCTTTATAGAGAGGGTAGGGAGACAGAGAGAGAGAAGGGGGAGAGAGAGACAGGTAGAGAAACAGAGCTTTATAGAGAGGGTAGGGAGACAAAGAGAGAAGGGGGAGAGAGAGACGGGTAGAGAAACAGAGCTTTATAGAGAGAGTAGGGAGACAGAGAGAGAGAAGGGGGAGAGAGAGACGGGTAGAGAAACAGAGCTTTATAGAGAGGGTAGGGAGACAAAGAGAGAAGGGGGAGAGAGAGACGGGTAGAGAAACAGAGCTTTATAGAGAGAGTAGGGAGACAGAGAGAGAAGGGGGAGAGAGAGACGGGTAGAGAAACAGAGCTTTATAGAGAGGGTAGGGAGACAAAGAGAGAAGGGGGAGAGAGAGACGGGTAGAGAAACAGAGCTTTATAGAGAGAGTAGGGAGACAGAGAGAGAGAAGGGGGAGAGAGAGACAGGTAGAGAAACAGAGCTTTATAGAGAGAGTAGGGAGACAGAGAGAGAAGGGGGAGAGAGAGACGGGTAGAGAAACAGAGCTTTATAGAGAGAGTAGGGAGACAGAGAGAGAAGGGGGAGAGAGAGCGGGATAGACGGAGAGGGAAGGAAGAGAAATGTAACAGTGATGTTGTAAGTATATGGTACTGGGTTGAAACAGAGCACTGTTCTCAGTATTGTGGCTGATTTCATCTGTTTGTCCCGCCCCACTTGGCATTGACACAGTGCAGACACTACTGAACTGAAGGGAAAGGGGGATACCTTGTCAGTTGTACAACTGAAATGTGTCTTCTGCTTTTAACCCAATGTCTCTGAATCAGAGAGGTGTGGGAGGTATGGAACGCTGTTTGGGTGTCAAAAAACAAACAAATAACACTATTGGATGTGTTAAATAAGCTTGTTGACCAATCAGGACCTGAATATGATCGCACATCACATAATAATTTAACACGTTCATACATTTTTTACGTAGTTATTACACATTGATTACATTATCACTCGTATTTCATGTCACAACGATTCATCGATACGTCTGCTATGATGCTGGTAAAGTTGTCTCACACACCTACAGTGCTGGTCATAAAAAAAAGCTAGCTAGCTCATGGATGCAAACAATGTTCTTCCCCAAAAACATATCATAACAACATCTGTTTCAGTAGCTATAGTTAGCTAACTATCTAGCTAGGTGTCATCACCTAAAATAACCCTAATTTACAAGACAGTTCTTATTTGATTAATGGTGGTCGGACCCATCTATGTGAAGCTAGCCACAATAAGGATTAGCCACAATAGTGGACTTTGCGGTTAGCCTTCAAAATAAAAGTCTCTAAATGAAAGTAATGCAAATGCATACAAACAAGTGGAATCATGCCATAATGGAATATATAATGATAAACAAGGTTGGAATGTTCTTATATAAATTCAACAAAAGACAATTTGTTAATTTGATAAAAAGCCGTTGAAATCACACTGGATATATTAGACTTTGCATTGGGGCATACTTATTTCACTGTACAGCTTTACCTATAGATTGTGGATCAACGTCTACTCAGTGACACCCAGAAAACATTAGCGTCGTAGCTCTTATTGTGGGACTCTGAAACAACTGTCAAATGAGACACATTTATTGTACCAGTCAACCTAGTATGTGTATTGACCACTATTCCAGAGGAAAAACAATACAATATGGATGTTTTGGAGTCGTTGGGAAAAAAGAACTTGGGTACTGAGAAGACTGATTTTCCATTTCATTGATTCCCTATCCTTAGGTAAGGCTGTACAGGGCAATATGAATGTCAATACGTCATTGTAAATAAGAATTTGTTCTTAACTGACTTGCCTAGTTAAATAAAGGTTAAAATAAAATAAAAGTAGCTGGCTAGCTAGTTATTTCAATAGGAGAACAACAAGTGAATACCTAGCTAATATTTACTCACAATCATTCTTAAATCATTGCTAAGAATAATGAAAATGACTGCAGTTTCTACTGGTCATTGTTTTCAGGCTGGTTGCATTTGTGCTAGCTAGGTACCAAGCTAAAGCCAGGTAGATACCCCAGAACCTGATAATAATATTGAATCAAACATTTTTGATCCTGATCTCATTTCAAATGCTCACACAGACGTTTTCCCTTTCAGTCGAACAAATAATGCCTTACTACCAACACAGTATTGTACAGCTTTGAAAGTGATCGTAATGGTGGCTCTTGGCTTACACGTGCAAATTCAGCACACACAACATTCTATAATAGAATTGTGTTATTTGATGTGTCAAATTAAAAGCTCATTTGATGTGTCAAATAGTGTTATTTGACGTGCATCTTTTTTGACACGCAAAGACCCAGAGTTCTTTTTTTGTTTGTTTGTCATTTAGCAGACGCTCTTATCCAGAGCGACTTACAGTAGTGAATGCATACATTTCATACATATTCATACATTTTTCCCCCCCGTACTGGTCCCCCGTGGGAATCGAACCCTGGTCTTTAAGCATATATGGTACCAGTCACCTACTCATTCCTGGGTTTTTCTTTATTTTTACTATTTTGTACATTGTAGAATAATAGTGAAGACATCAAAACTATGAAATAACACATATGGAATCATGTAGTAACCAAAAAAAGTGTTAAACAAATCAAAATATATTTTATTGCCTTGATGACAGCTTTGCACACTCTTGGCATTCTCTCAACCAGCTTCATGAGGTGGAATGCATTTAAATTAACAGGTGTGCCTTGTTAAAAGTGAATTAATGCGTTTGAGCCAATCAATTGTGTTGTGACAAGGTATGGTTGGTATAGAGAAGATAGCCCCTATTTGGTAAAAGACCAAGTCCATATTATGGCAAGAACAGGTCAAATAAGCAAAGAAAAACCACAGTCCATCATTACTTTAAGACATGAAGGTCAATCAATGCAGGAACTTTGAAAGTTTCTTCAAGTTCAGTCACAGAAACCATCAAGCGCAATGATGAAACAGGCTCTCATAAGGACAGCCACAGGAAACGAAGACCCAGAGTTCTCTCTGCTGCAGAGGATATGTTCATTAGAGTTAACTGCACCACAGATTGCAGCCGAAATAAATGCTTCACAGAGTTCAAGTAACAGACACATCTCAACACCAACTGTTCAGATGAGACTGCTTGACTCAATCAAATTTATTTATAAAGCCCTTTTTACATCAGCAGATTTCAAAGTACTGTACAGAATCCCAGCCTAAAATCCCAAACAGCAAGCAATGCAGATGTAGAAGCACGGTCGAATTGCTGCAAAGAAACAACTACTGAAAGACACCACTACTCCTCCTCACTCCTCGCCCTCTGACAGGGTGTCCTACCTCACCTCTCTCACCCTCCTTCCCATTTTCCTCTCTCCTTCCCCTCCTCCCTTCCCTCTCTCCTCCTCCTCCTCCTCCTCTCCTCCTCTGTGGATGGTGTCTGAGCGTGTGGCTCTGCGTCAGGGCAGATCAGTCACGAGGCCTGATGGCAAAGTGGGGCCTGTCACTCTGCCTTTATCCTGCCTCTCCTCCTCGCCTTTCTCCCCTCCTCTTCCCCCCTGCAGCACAGCACACTACACCACAACACCACTCACACAGCCTGCTTGTCTGGCTCAGTGTACTGACAACAACACCGCTGTGTGTATATCAGCTTCCCCAATGAATTACTGGTCCTTGTATACATGCATATTTGTCAGTATCAAATTGTGTTTTTATTGTAGAGCTCTAGTGAGTATTTCCAAGTTATTTATCATGTCAAATAAATTTCACACTACCGTGCTCTGAGCACAGAAATGGAAGAGTATGAATCCATATTGAAGTATGTTAAACGTAGTATGGAGGGCACTTCTCCGATGTTCACTCTGTGCATATTTTGAAGCATGCGGTGAGGCAAGCTTCAATGGAAAATATGTACAGAAATACGATGCAACCAGGTAAAAATTACTAAAAAACAATGGAGTCCATTATTTGAGCTTAAGCGAGGGAATATAAACTGACATATCAGTTTTCACATATCATATGTTGCCTGACTACTATATTTTATCTTGATACGTTAATAAATACTTACTGTGTTCATTTTGGTATGTTTACCTGCCTACAACACCCACTGTAGTGTTCGTAGCTCGCAAGCCCATAGTAAGTCAGTAGGGCGAACTGGCTAGCTACTACTGTTAGCTAGCTAGAAAGCCACGAAGTATTGACATCTACCTTGCATAACATTAGTTTAAGGTAATTTCTGCCTGTTAAACTATCTAGTTATTACGATTCACATATAGATAGCTGATAATTATGAAGTAAAACGTTTGCTTTGTGTATATCTTGTTTGGTCTCTATTGTTGTCATTGTCCTGACTGGAAGAAGGTTCAGAAAAGGAGAAGGTGCAGCGTGAGGTAATACAGTAGGGGGAGTGCTGCTCAGCGTGAGGTAATACAGTAGGGGGAGTGCTGCTCAGCGTGAGGTAATACAGTAGGGGGAGTGCTGCTCAGCGTGAGGTAATACAGTAGGGGGAGTGCTGCTCAGCGTGAGGTAATACAGTAGGGAGAGTGCTGCTCAGCGTGAGGTAATACAGTAGGGGGAGTGCTGCTCAGCGTGAGGTAATACAGTAGGGAGAGTGCTGCTCAGCGTGAGGTAATACAGTAGGGGGAGTGCTGCTCAGCGTGAGGTAATACAGTAGGGAGAGTGCTGCTCAGCGTGAGGTAATACAGTAGGGAGAGTGCTGCTCAGCGTGAGGTAATACAGTAGGGGGAGTGCTGCTCAGCGTGAGGTAATACAGTAGGGAGAGTGCTGCTCAGCGTGAGGTAATACAGTAGGGGGAGTGCTGCTCAGCGTGAGGTAATACAGTAGGGGAGTGCTGCTCAGCGTGAGGTAATACAGTAGGGGGAGTGCGGCTCAGCGTGAGGTAATACAGTAGGGGGAGTGCTGCTCAGCGTGAGGTAATACAGTAGGGGGAGTGCTGCTCAGCGTGAGGTAATACAGTAGGGCGGTGCTGCTCAGCGTGAGGTAATACAGTAGGGGGAGTGCGGCTCAGCGTGAGGTAATACAGTAGGGGGAGTGCTGCTCAGCGTGAGGTAATACAGTAGGGGGAGTGCTGCTCAGCGTGAGGTAATACAGTAGGGGGAGTGCTGCTCAGCGTGAGGTAATACAGTAGGGGGAGTGCTGCTCAGCGTGAGGTAATACAGTAGGGGGAGTGCTGCTCAGCGTGAGGTAATACAGTAGGG
>NC_138303.1:105440000-105525000 GCF_965601325.2 Salmo salar | reverse complement strand
GACAGGGCGAGGGGCTCTTCCCTTATGCCTGTCTGTGTGGGGGGATAAAGAGGACAGGGCGAGGGCTCTTCCCTTATGCCTGTCTGTGTGGGGGGATAAAGAGGACAGGGCGAGGGGCTCTTCCCTTATGCCTGTCTGTGTGGGGGGATAAAGAGATGACAGGGCGAGGGGCTCTTCCCTTATGCCTGTCTGTGTGGGGTGATAAAGAGGACAGGGCGAGGGGCTCTTCCCTTATGTCTGTCTGTGTGGGGGGATAAAGAGGACAGGGCGAGGGGCTCTTCCCTTATGCCTGTCTGTGTGGGGTGATAAAGAGGACAGGGCGAGGGGCTCTTCCCTTATGTCTGTCTGTGTGGGGGGAGAAAGAGGACAGGGCGAGGGGCTCTTCCCTTATGCCTGTCTGTGTGGGGGGATAAAGAGATGACAGGGCGAGGGCTCTTCCCTTATGTCTGTCTGTGTGGGGGGGATAAAGAGGACAGGGCGAGGGCTCTTCCCTTATGTCTGTCTGTGTGGGGGGGTAAAGAGATGACAGGGCGAGGGCTCTTCCCTTATGCCTGTCTGTGTGGGGGGATAAAGAGGACAGGGCAAGGGGCTCTTCCCTTATGTCTGTCTGTGTGGGGGGATAAAGAGATGACAGGGCGAGGGGCTCTTCCCTTATGCCTGTCTGTGTGGGTGGATAAAGAGAGGACAGGGCGAGGGCTCTTCCCTTATGCCTGTCTGTGTGGGGGGATAAAGAGGACAGGGCAAGGGGCTCTTCCCTTATGTCTGTCTGTGTGGGGGGATAAAGAGATGACAGGGCGAGGGGCTCTTCCCTTATGCCTGTCTGTGTGGGTGGATAAAGAGATGACAGGGCGAGGGGCTCTTCCCTTATGTCTGTCTGTGTGGGGGGATAAAGAGAGGACAGGGTGAGGGGCTCTTCCCTTATGTCTGTCTGTGTGGGGGGATAAAGAGATGACAGGGCGAGGGCTCTTCCCTTATGTCTGTCTGTGTGGGGGGATAAAGAGATGACAGGGCGAGGGGCTCTTCCCTTATGCCTGTCTGTGTGGGTGGATAAAGAGAGGACAGGGCGAGGGGCTCTTCCCTTATGTCTGTCTGTGTGGGGGGATAAAGAGATGACAGGGCGAGGGGCTCTTCCCTTATGCCTGTCTGTGTGGGGGGATAAAGAGATGACAGGGCGAGGGGCTCTTCCCTTATGTCTGTCTGTGTGGGGGGATAAAGAGGACAGGGCGAGGGCTCTTCCCTTATGTCTGTCTGTGTGGGGGGATAAAGAGATGACAGGGCGAGGGGCTCTTCCCTTATGTCTGTCTGTGTGGGTGGATAAAGAGAGGACAGGGCGAGGGCTCTTCCCTTATGTCTGTCTGTGTGGGGGGATAAAGATGACAGGGCGAGGGCTCTTCCCTTATGTCTGTCTGTGTGGGGGGATAAAGAGATGACAGGGCGAGGGCTCTTCCCTTATGTCTGTCTGTGTGGGGGGATAAAGAGATGACAGGGCGAGGGGCTCTTCCCTTATGCCTGTCTGTGTGGGTGGATAAAGAGAGGACAGGGCGAGGGGCTCTTCCCTTATGTCTGTCTGTGTGGGGGGATAAAGAGATGACAGGGCGAGGGGCTCTTCCCTTATGCCTGTCTGTGTGGGGGGATAAAGAGATGACAGGGCGAGGGGCTCTTCCCTTATGTCTGTCTGTGTGGGGGGATAAAGAGGACAGGGCGAGGGCTCTTCCCTTATGTCTGTCTGTGTGGGGGGATAAAGAGATGACAGGGCGAGGGGCTCTTCCCTTATGCCTGTCTGTGTGGGTGGATAAAGAGAGGACAGGGCGAGGGCTCTTCCCTTATGTCTGTCTGTGTGGGGGGATAAAGATGACAGGGCGAGGGCTCTTCCCTTATGTCTGTCTGTGTGGGGGGATAAAGAGATGACAGGGCGAGGGCTCTTCCCTTATGCCTGTCTGTGTGGGGGGATAAAGAGATGACAGGGCGAGGGCTCTTCCCTTATGCCTGTCTGTGTGGGGGGATAAAGAGATGACAGGGCGAGGGGCTCTTCCCTTATGTCTGTCTGTGTGGGGGGATAAAGAGAGGACAGGGTGAGGGGCTCTTCCCTTATGTCTGTCTGTGTGGGGGGATAAAGAGACGACAGGGTGAGGGGCTCTTCCCTTATGCCTGTCTGTATGGGGGGATAAAGAGATGACAGGGCGAGGGGCTCTTCCCTTATGTCTGTCTGTGTGGGGGGATAAAGAGATGACAGGGTGAGGGGCTCTTCCCTTATGTCTGTCTGTGTGGGGGGATAAAGAGATGACAGGGTGAGGGGCTCTTTCCTTACGCCTGACTGTGTGTGTGGGGGGGGGGGGGGGATAATCAGGCACACACCTCAGCTACTCCATCTCGTCTGCAGGGAGGAATCCTTGGGACCCCCCCGACGTCTGACGCACACCCTCCCCCCAGACACCCCCGCCCTCACCCATCCCCCCCAGACACACACACCCCCGCCCTCACCCATACCCCCCAGACACACACACCCCGCCCTCACCCATCCCCCCAGACACACACACCCCCGCCCTCACCCATCCCCCCAGACACACACACACACCCAGACACAAAGACACACACGGCACGCACCACGAATGCAGATGCGAACTCAGTGAGAGACAGTCAGACCTAGACACAAACCCAGACACTCAGATCCAGACATGGCTGGAGGTGAAGGCCCAGGGGATCAGTATTCACTTTGTGTGTGAGGTCAATTTCCCTAGTAGTCCCACCATTGAATCAAAAGATAACTGGGATAAGCCTAGATTTTTCATAGACCAAATCAGTAGCTGCAGTACTCACGTAGTCAGGCAGTACAGAGCTGTCGTCTGCCCCCCGGGGACCTCTCAGAGACTGGGTAGCCTGCTCCAAGACCTTGTTGTGCTTCTTGGACAGCAGTGCAAATAGACTGGAGGGAGAGAGGAAAAGGGGAGAGGAGAGGCAACAAGGGTATTTAGAGTCTTAACAGAGATCAGAGGATTCTGGTATCACATCCTGGTATCACAAGACTGGTATCACATCCTGGTATCACAAGACTGGTATCACAAGACTGGCTGCACTATTAAGGGCATTATATTTGTCATACTCTTCAATCCACGTAATCCAGACCAGGGATCATTATATAGTTTTTTTTTGTGCAAAAACTTTAAAAAAACACTTCTTTTTTTTTTTAGCTTTGTCATTATGGGTATTGGGTGTAGATTGATGAGGGGGAAAAAGTCAAGGGGTCTGAATACTTTCAGAATGCACTGTATGTTGACTCCAATGCTTCACACAGTTGTGTCAAGTTGGCTGGATGTTCATTGGGTGGTGGAGCGTTCTTGATACAAACGGGAAATTATTGAGTGTGAAAAACCCAGCAGCATTGCAGTTCTTGACACACTCAAACCAGTGCGCCAGGTACCTACTACCATACCCCGTTCAAAGGCACTTAAATCTTTTGTCTTGCCTTTTCACCCTCTGAATGGCGGACATACATAATCCATGTCTCAATCGTCTCAAGGCTTAAAAATCCTTCATTAGCCGGTCTCCTCCCCTTCATCTACACTGATTGAAGTGGATTCAACAAGTGACATCAATAAGGGATCACAGCTTCACCTGGATACACCTGGTCAGTTTATGTCATGGAAAGAGCAGGTGTTCCTAATGTTTTGAACACTCAGTGTTTATTGGCAAATGTTATGAACAGATCTCACACACAGACACATTTCAGTCTGAGAAAGATAGCATCACAGAAGAGATCTCACACACAGACACATTTCAGTCTGAGAAAGACAGAGACAGCATCACAGAAGAGATCTCACACACACACATTTCAGCCTGAGAAAGACAGACAGCGTCACAGAAGAGATCTCGCACACAAACACTAGCGTTGTGTCTGATGCCTGATTGATGTCCGATTTACACATACAGGGTCTTCTTCACAAAACAACACATTCCAAATGTGCCGAGGAAATACTGCAATTTCTCAAGAGCTCAAATGGCACCCTATTCCCTATATAGTGCACTACTTTAGACCAGAGCCCCTATGGCACCCTATTCCCTATATATAGTCCACTAGTTTAGACCAGAGCCCTATGGCACCAGATTCCCTAAATAGTGCACTACTTTAGATCAGAGCCCTATGGCACCCTATTCCCTATATATAGTCCACTAGTTTAGACCAGAGCCCTATGGCACCCTATTCCCTATATAGTGCACTACTTTTGACCAGAGCCTAATGGCACCCTATTCCCTATATAGTGCACTACTTTTCTTAGGGATAGGGTGCATATGGGACGCAGGAACAAGCTTCAGTTACGTACATGGATGGATTCTTCATGTGTACATGGATTCTGGAGATAACTCATTCTCTACATGGTTCTATTCAAACACCAATATATTTGTTTCTACCCATTAGCAGTCTCAACAAAATCATTCCAAACAGTGTGTGTGTGTGTGTGTGTGTGTGTGTGTGTGTGTGTGTGTGTGTGTGTGTGTGTGTGTGTGTGTGTGTGTGTGTGTCATTCCTAAGACATTATAACAGAAAAACAACCGGGGAATAAACAGCAGACAAATGAGCCTCACAATACAAGTGAAGCTAAATAGAATAGAACATAATAGAATCAAATAAAGTGTTGTGTGAAATATGTAGAGGACCGTGATGGATTAACGAAGGTAAAAGGACAGACTGCTGGCACTCAGAAGTGTGCAGATTGGCAAGGCAAGGTCGAAACAGACAAGCAAAAATCTGATCTATTTTCTTACTCTTAAGTGTTCCTGAAACCAGATACCAATAACACTTTTTAGAGTTGCTGACAATGTGGGTTGCTGTCTGATACTACAAAGACTGACTGCTAAACCATGCAGCTAAGCCAAGCTCTCAGACTGACTATACATGCAGCTAAGCCAAGCTCTCAGACTGACTATACATGCAGCTAAGCCAAGCTCTCAGACTGACTATACATGCAGCTAAGACAAGCTCTCAGACTGACTGCTAAACCATGCAGCTAAACCAAGCTCTCAGACTGACTGCTAAACCATGCAGCTAAACCAAGCTCTCAGACTGACTATACATGCAGCTAAGCCAAGCTCTCAGACTGACTATACATGCAGCTAAGCCAAGCTCTCAGACTGACTATACATGCAGCTAAGCCAAGCTCTCAGACTGACTATACATGCAGCTAAACCAAGCTCTCAGACTGACTATACATGCAGCTAAGCCAAGCTCTCAGACTGACTATACATGCAGCTAAGCCAAGCTCTCAGACTGACTATACATGCAGCTAAGCCAAGCTCTCAGACTGACTATACATGCAGCTAAGCCAAGCTCTCAGACTGACTATACATGCAGCTAAGCCAAGCTCTCAGACTGACTATACATGCAGCTAAGCCAAGCTCTCAGACTGACTATACATGCAGCTAAGCCAAGCTCTCAGACTGACTATACATGCAGCTAAGCCAAGCTCTCAGACTGACTATACATGCAGCTAAACCAAGCTATCAGACTGACTATACATGCAGCTAAGCCAAGCTCTCAGACTGACTATACATGCAGCTAAGCCAAGCTCTCAGACTGACTATACATGCAGCTAAGACAAGCTCTCAGACTGACTGCTAAACCATGCAGCTAAACCAAGCTCTCAGACTGACTGCTAAACCATGCAGCTAAACCAAGCTATCAGACTGACTGCTAAACCATGCAGCTAAACCAAGCTATCAGACTGACTATACATGCAGCTAAACCAAGCTATCAGACTGACTATACATGCAGCTAAACCAAGCTCTCAGACTGACTATACATGCAGCTAAGCCAAGCTCTCAGACTGACTATACATGCAGCTAAGCCAAGCTCTCAGACTGACTATACATGCAGCTAAGCCAAGCTCTCAGACTGACTATACATGCAGCTAAACCAAGCTCTCAGACTGACTATACATGCAGCTAAACCAAGCTCTCAGACTGACTATACATGCAGCTAAACCAAGCTCTCAGACTGACTATACATGCAGCTAAACCAAGCTCTCAGACTGACTATACATGCAGCTAAACCAAGCTCTCAGACTGACTATACATGCAGCTAAACCAAGCTCTCAGACTGACTATACATGCAGCTAAACCAAGCTCTCAGACTGACTATACATGCAGCTAAACCAAGCTCTCAGACTGACTATACATGCAGCTAAACCAAGCTCTCAGACTGACTATACATGCAGCTAAACCAAGCTCTCAGACTGACTATACATGCAGCTAAACCAAGCTCTCAGACTGACTATACATGCAGCTAAACCAATCATTCAGTTTTCTCCAAAACCATCAAATGTATTATTTATTTGGAACCAAAGTTGTCCTTTGATTTACGGGTACACTAGAGTCTCTCTAGTACCCTTAAAGTAAGTATGTAGGTGACATACTTGATTTGAGCTGCTGTCTAGGGGACTCCTGTCAGACACAGACCGGCCTTCATCCCCCAAACCAATACCCATTAGAAGGCTTCAATGACAGCAGCATGTGAATAAGGGTTCAATCATATCCTGTGCTAAATGTTCTATATTGTACACATCTCTATGATCTATCTGGTTGATGTGATGGAATGTTATGTCCGGAGCTTCTAGGAACTGACACCCCACAGGGCTCTGGTCAAAAGTATTATTTAGAAGGGATGTAACGATTCACATCGGTCCCTGGTTCAGATGTTTAAAATAGGAGAGCATCGGTCTGCTGGATCTGTCAGAAATCAATTCAAACATTACAAATCGTAGAAATGACTTTCTTTCTACCTTCAGAAAATACCTCATGCATCCTCTTCTTCAGTGTGGAACTGCATGTCACTGTGGTGACAGTCATTGAACTAAAAGTAATTCCGTATGCCGAACAACCCAAGGCAATATCAGCAGCCTCGTAGCACGCTGACCAACAAGGTAGAGCTATTCCTGATTTTGCACATGTTCAATCCGAGTGTCAAAACTTCCCAAATGGTCTAAACCATTCGATTATGAGACAGGGGTGAAATCCAAAGTTGTGTCATATCTAATTTGTAAACATAAATATTGATATATTACTAGCGCTAACACTTAATTAGAGAACGACCAACAAAGACTTTATAGTCCAGATGCCAATACCAATTTTTCGGGGTCAAGAAGGCAATGGGCAATATTCAATATCATTCAATTAGAAAATGTTGATGACATTTCCCAGAGACAGCCATGCATTCATTAATGCTTCAATTTTCAAATGTTTTTCACCAATCTAACTACATAACATAATGGTAATAATTGTATTTGAATGGGAAATCTCTTGATAACCTGGGTAAATGAAGACAGCATAGACCTACTTACAATACAGGTGAATGCATATTAAACAGCATTGAGTTATTGAGCTTGTTTTGGCTGATCAGTGGAGTCTATGGTGCTACAGATGACAATCTGTTTGTCTTCCATTTGGGACTTATATTAGCCTACTGATCAACAACATTTGCATAGAGGCATCAGTCCAGAATGTCACACCTGTAAGGAAGGTCACCATATAGGCACTGATGTTAGTTTGAGAATATAAAAGAACATCTATTCAATGCAAATGGGTCCAACGGCATGATGTATTGTTTAGTAACTTCCGTGATCGGGAAAACATATATATATTTTTTTAGCTGTCAGGACGCATTTCCAAAACAACTCATCTGCCAGGATGAAATTCAAATCAACTCAACTGGCGTTTCGTCTTTCTGTCTGGAAATGAGCGGGTTGTAACTTGATCGACTGCTCCAATAGGATAGAGCAAGGCTTTATCTCCGCTCGCTATCAGATTACCTCACATCTCTCTCCATTTCTCATATCACTTGCTGCGGGTTACTACTGCTACTACGATAACTAGTTATGTCGATGACACTATCTACCAACACATAAATGTGTATAATATCTAACAAGGAGAGCGAGGGTAGGAAAACGTATGAAACGACGATGAACGTTTTGGTCTGAATGACTCAAATCTGCCCATAGTTGGAGAAGTAGAAAGCTCACGCGCACTGATCTACAGCTTTCTTGGTCCATAAACATGAAGGAAGATTGTTAGGTCGCTAAACCTATTGCCAACCTTTATTTAGGTATTTTAAAACAATTCCCTTGTTCTCTATTACAACAATCATCTAATCCGACTATCAACATTACATGTATGAATATGATTGCGGCTGGTCAGATCAGCAAAGCAGTAAATAGATAACGTTACACAAAGTTAGATGTTGAAAATGATAACCAGCTAACGTTAGCTAGCTACTAGCTCCCATCTGATATCTTAGCACCATGTATATCTAGCCAGCTAGTGAGCATAGTAGCTAATATACCAGCTAGTGAGCATAGTAGCTAATATACCAGCTAGTGAGCATAGTAGCTAATATACCAGCTAGTGAGCATAGTAGCTAATATAGCTAGCTTGCTAACACCACAGATGATAGGGTTATTTATTGTAATCTTTGCTAACAGGTCACATAGTTATCTGCTTAGCTATTTAGCTAATAGGTCGGGATGATACCAGTATCGTGGCAAGGAAACAAAACACGAAGTGGAATTAACTTCTTTAGGAAAACAGCCCTAATGTTGGAAACAAACATTATGTTGTCATCCAGAGTTACATGTCATTATTTTCCAAGCTACAACACACAATATTTTACCCACAGCTGGTTTTTAAAGGACCAATGAGTTTGGTCAGCTTCGTGATTTCATGTTTGTCATAGAACAAATATTGTGATACTGGTATCGTCCCTGCCCTACTAGCTAGCGATCATTACTGTGTCATTTATAAGAAAATCAGTCCAGCTACGGCCATTACTGTGTCATTTATAAGAAAATCAGTCCAGCTACGGTCATTACTGTGTCATTTATAAGAAAATCAGTCCAGCTACGGCCATCACTGTGTCATTTATAAGAAAATCAGTCCAGCTACGGTCATTACTGTGTCATTTATAAGAAAATCAGTCCAGCTACGGCCATTACTGTGTCATTTATAAGAAAATCAGTCCAGCTACGGTCATTACTGTGTCATTTATAAGAAAAGCAGTTCAGCTACGGCCATCACTGTGTCATTTATAAGAAAATCAGTCCAGCTACGGCCATCACTGTGTCATTTATAAGAAAATCAGTCCAGCTACGGCCATCACTGTGTCATTTATAAGAAAATCAGTCCAGCTACGGTCATTACTGTGTCCTTTATAAGAAAATCAGTCCAGCTACGGCCATTACTGTGTCATTTATAAGAAAATCAGTCCAGCTACGGCCATTACTGTGTCATTTATAAGAAAATCAGTCCAGCTACGGCCATTACTGTGTCATTTATAAGAAAATCAGTTCAGCTACGGTCATTACTGTGTCATTTATAAGAAAATCAGTCCAGCTACGGCCATTACTGTGTCATTTATAAGAAAATCAGTCCAGCTACGGCCATTACTGTGTCATTTATAAGAAAATCAGTCCAGCTACGGCCATCACTGTGTCATTTAGAAGAAAATCAGTCCAGCTACGGCCATTACTGTGTCATTTATAAGAAAATCAGTCCAGCTACGGCCATTACCGTGTCATTTATAAGAAAATCAGTCCAGCTACGGTCATTACTGTGTCATTTATAAGAAAATCAGTCCAGCTACGTTCATTACTGTGTCATTTATAAGAAAATCAGTCCAGCTACGGTCATTACTGTGTCATTTATAAGAAAATCAGTCCAGCTACGGCCATTACTGTGTCATTTATAAGAAAATCAGTTCAGCTTCGGCCATTACTGTGTCATTTATAAGAAAATCAGTCCAGCTACGGTCATTGCTGTGTCATTTAGGGTTGCAAAGGGTCCGAAACTTTCCGGTAAATTGCTTAAATTCATCAAAAAAGTTTGCTTATAACAGTGAACCTTTTTTGTGGGATACACAAGGCAATTCTAGGACTTTTGGAATATCTTGGTAAAACTATCTACAATTCAATGGAATTGTAACCCTCTGCATGCGCAGTGCATTCTTCCATCACATGCGCAGTGCACTCTTCCATCACATGCGCAGTGCACTCTTCCATCACATGCGCAGTGCACTCTTCCATCACATGCGCAGTGCACTCTTCCATCACATGCGCAGTGCACTCTTCCATCACATGCGCAGTGCACTCTTCCATCACATGCACAGTGCACGCTTCCATCCCATGCGCAGTGCACTCTTCCATCACATGCACAGTGCATTCTTCCATCACATGCGCAGTGCACTCTTCCATCACATGCACAGTGCACTCTTCCATCACATGCACAGTGCATTCTTCCATCACATGCGCAGTGCATTCTTCCATCACATGCGCAGTGCACTCTTCCATCACATGCACAGTGCACTCTTCCATCACATGCACAGTGCATTCTTCCATCACATGCGCAGTGCATTCTTCCATCACATGCGCAGTGCATTCTTCCATCACATGCGCAGTGCACTCTTCCATCACATGCACAGTGCATTCTTCCATCACACGCACAGTGCATTCTTCCATCACACGCACAGTGCATTCTTCCATCACATGCACAGTGCATTCTTCCATCACATGTACAGCTGATTCTCAAGATCTTGCACACTAATGAGATGCTATTGAGCCCACACTACTACACTGTCTGAGCCAAGGACCACACGCTTTCTGGTAAGTTTTGTTTACAATGCTGGGTGGGGTGAATATATTTTATATGACATACATAATTTTTTGTTAACTAGTAAAGAGTAGCCAACAGCAAAGTGTGTTTAAATCATTTCTAACTTGTTAACAATTTCTGTTAGTTAGTTTTTGCTACCATGTGGGTTTTAGCTTGCTTGAGCCATGGGAAGTTCCCCAAAATGTGCAACCTTAGTCATTTATAAGAAAACCAGTGTAGCAACAATCATTACTGTAATGTTATTTATAAGCAGCCAGTTTCAACTGGTACACTATCGGCGCACAGCCACCATTTAATCAAACAACAATGTTTTCTGGCTACATTCCTGTAACCGCTGTCTTTGAACTGTACCTCAACAGACTGTGCTCAGCCTGGACCACAGAACAGATATCATCACATCAATTCAGCCCAGGCTCCTCATGCTGTCCACCGTATGCCCCATACACATGACAAATACAGTGTCCCAAATGGCACCTTATTTACAATACAGTGACTTGTTCCCCCTATGGGCCCTGGTAAAAAAATAGAGCACTACTTCCCCTCTATGGGCCCTGGTCAAAAGTAGTGCACTACTTCCCCCCTATGGGCCCTGGTCAAAAGTAGTGCACTATTTCCCCCCTATGGGCCCTGGTCAAAAGTAGTGCACTACTTCCCCCCTATGGGCCCTGGTCAAAAGTAGAGCACTATGCCTGCCCCCCCCCCAGGAACAGCAGATGGTTTCTGAAGCAATAATAACACACAGAGTGGAGTAAACCGCCGTGTGGGAACACATAGCTCAACACAGGCAGGAGCAAGGTACAGTAGGAACACACACACACACACACACTGGCTAGATGATACACCCCTCAACATTCAATGAGTCCTACACTATACGCGTGCACACACCCTCACTTTATTAACAATATTACTTTAAAATGGTGTAAGCAATTTTGTTGCTGGAATTTGACCGAGGTTAGAAGATGGTGAAATGGGTGACAGTTGGTTTAATATATGAAGAAAATAGTCAAATAGGTTCATAAAATGTACTGTAGTGTACAGCAACTAACGAGACAAAAGCTGCTGCTGATTATCGTGTTAGATGAACGTTCCCTCTCCTCAACACTAACTCATTAAGTCTGCCTGGTGAGAACAGTCTGGAACAGAAGTGGAGTAGATTGGAATTCCTTCCTGTTATTAGGCAGCAGCTGACCTGACTAATCCTCTTAGGACCTACCATGGTTCAAATCAAATCGAACAAAATGGAGTCTAACATCACTCGACAGGGACAATGACGACCAACATTTCTGTAAATGTGCCAGATTCAGCCAACCTGCTAAATTAACTGGATTCCTTTACCATATGGTGACACACTTTCTGTTTGGGTTGGATTTCTGGGCATTTTCATTCAGCCTTTAACAACATGGGTACGCGTGTTTCCAAACATAGACATACCCTGGGTGGGTACTATGACTGAGATCTGAGCACACTCTGATGCTCTGTGCTCTTTGAAACCCAATACAATGAAGGGGGGGAAAAAAACATCCTTTGTTATGTGCTCTCTGCGTGTCTGTTTATAAAAGTGATGGAACGGAGGGGCACATTTTGTTACTAATTGACCGACAGGACAGAGCCAAGCCGGGCGCTAGCTGCCATAGGCTATTGTTTTGGCATCATTGGCATGGCAGCCTGTTCCATTGGTCATGTTTAGTCTAGACAGTGCCTGGAAGCTGTGTCAGGTTGACCTACTGAAAATGGACGTGCGAGCGTGCACACACACACACACACACACACACACACACACGCACGCACGCACGCACGCACGCACGTACGTACAGGCGCCGACACACACACAAGGGCGTACAGTCAAACGCAAACATACACACACAGTCACACGCACGTACAGGTGCACGTGCGCACACCCCCACCCACACATTCATCAGCAGACTCCGATACAACAAGACCAAATGAGAATCTCCCAAACTGTTGCACAAAGAAACTAGCCAGATAAATGCAGTACTCAGAGACGTACACCTGTGCCACATGTCAGCACCATTCATCCAATGCAGGTCACCAAGGCCGTTTATCATTGGCTTTATGCGGTATGATTGAGCTACTGAAAGGTGTATTGAGATATGATTACCAGTGCTGGCAAAGAGGCCTGGGTCCGGGTCTGTCTGTAGGGTAACTTGGACTCTATGGGGTCTTTTGTAGACATGCTATTACTGAGACTGAGTGAGAGGCACACCTGGTGATCCCCACTAGCACAAAGACTCTCTGCCATACTGACTGACTGCAACCCTTCGGCCTAGTCTATAGCTCTGACAGACATGGAATTGTTTTCTTTTTTTCAAGGGGTGGATCAGCTTTAATATTGCGGATAGATTGTTGCTTCCATCAATGTAATTGTCTGCATCATTTCCAATCCCCCATATATTTTTTGGGTAAAAATACAGTTAGGTTGGAGTCTCGTTTTTCAACCACTCCACAAATTTCTTGTTAACAATCTATAGTTTTGGCAAGTCGGTTAGGACATCTACTTTGTGCATGACAAGTAATTTTTCCAACAATTGCTTACAGACAGATTATTTCACTTATAATTCACTTTATCACAATTCCAGTGTGTCAGAAGTTTACATACACTAAGTTGACTGTGCCTTTAAACAGCTTGGAAAATTCCAGAAAATGATGTCATGGCTTTAGAAGCTTCTGATAGGCTAATTGACATTTCAGTCAATTGGAGGTGTACCTGTGGATGTATTTCAAGGCCTACCTTCAAACTCAGTGTCTCTTTGCTTGGAATTATGGGAAAATCAAAAGAAATCAGCCAAGACCTCAGAAATTAAATTGTAGACCTCCACAAGTCTGGTTCATCCATGGGTGAAATTTCCAAACGCCTGAAGGTACCACGCTCATCTGTACAAACAATAGTACGCCAGTATAAACACCATGGGACCATGCAGCCGTCATACCGCTCAGGAAGGAGACGCGTTCTGTCTCCTAGAGATGAACGTACTTTGGTGCGAAAAGTGCAAATGAATCCCAGAACACAAGCAAAAGGACCTTGTGAAGATGCTGGAGGAAACGGGTACAAAAGTATCTATATCCACATTAAAACGAGTCCTATATCAACATAACCTGAAAGGCCGCTCAACAAGGAAGAAGCCACTGCTCCAAAACCGCCTTAAAAAAGACAGACTACGGTTTGCAACTACACATGGGGACAAAGATCGTACTTTTTGGAGAAATGTTCTTTGGTCTGATGAAACAAAAATAGAACTGTTTGGCCATAATGCCCATCGTTATGTTTGGAGGAAAAAGGGGGAGGCTTGCAAGCCGAAGAACACCATCCCAACCGTGAAGCACGAGGGTGGCAGCAGCATGTTGTGGGGGTGCTTTGCTGCAGGAGGGAGGTGCACTTCACTAAATAGATAGCTTCATGAGGAGGGAAATGTTGTGGATATATTGAAGCAACATCTCAAGACATCAGTCAGGAAGTTAAAGCTTGGTCGCAAATGGGTCTTCCAAATGGACAATGACCCCAAGCATACTTCCAAAGTTGTGGCAAAATGGCTTAAGGACAACAAAGTCAAGGTATTAGAGTGGCCATTACAAAGCCCTGACCTCAAGCCTATAGAAAATTTGTGGGCAGAACTGAAAAAGTGTGTGCGAGCAAGGAGGCCTACAAACCTGAGTGAGCTCTGTCAGGAAGAATGGGCCAAAATTCACCCAACTTCTTGTGGGAAGCTTGTGGAAGGCTACCTGAAACATTTGACCCAAGTTAAACAATTTAAAGGCAATGCTACCAAATACTAATTGAGTGTATGTAAACTTCTGTGATGAAAGAAATAAAAGCTGAAATAAATTATTCTCTCTACTATTATTCTGACATCTCATATTCTTAAAATAAAGTGGTGATCCTAACTGACCTAAAACAGGAAATTTTTACTAGGATTAAATGTCAGGAATTGTGAAACTGAGTTTAAATGTATTTGGCTAAGGTGTATGTAAACTTCTAACTTCAACTGTATGTGTATATGGGTATGTATGTGTGTGTGTGTGTGTATATATATATATATATATATATATATATATATATATATATATATATATATATATATATATATATATATATATATATATATACATATATACACATATATATACACACACACACACACACACACACACACACACACACACATACCCATATACACATACAGTTGAAATTTCACAAAATTTCTTAACCTATATACATTTTACAAACCCTGTATGTTTTACATTTATTATCTTGTTATTAGTCCCACCCTTCAGCTCCATTCAACCCCTCCCATCTCTCTCTTAACACCATCCATTTTGGATTTCTATTTTTCAACTGTGCTGTGATGCTTCACAAAAGTACTGAACCTTGCTATTCTCATAGCTTCTACAGATTGTAAATTAAAGATAAACATTTTTGCTAAAATTATTATTATATTATTGATCGATTGACTATGACTTTTCAAATCACCCAGTATTGCTATCTGCAGCGTTAGTTCTAAGTAAACGTTGTAATTCTTCAGCCATTCCTGGACCTGTGACCAAGAACGAGCTACATATGGACAGTACCAAAACAAATGATCTAATGATTCTGCCTCCTCGCAGCAAAATCTGCAGAGCTGGGAAGATTGTATATACAACATTCTACTGGTTGCAAGAACTTCGTATAATAATTTAAAGTTTTGAATCCGGCGTTGTTTTGCATATCAATTCATAAACCATGTGCCATGGAATCGGTTCATCATGGCTTTGCATGATATAACATATGCTTTGTAGAAAGTATTGCATTAGGGAAAGAGTGCCATTTTGGATGAAACCCGGGAGTCCAGTCCCCTATGCAGGCCTTATCCCATCATTAGAGCTCTGCCACCCGACCCGGGAGTCCAGTCCCCTATGCAGGCCTTATCCAGGCATTAGAACTCTGCTGTCCGACCCGGGAGTCCAGTCCCCTATGCAGGCCTTATCCCAGCATTAGAGCTCTGCCACCCGACCCGGGAGTCCAGTCCCCTATGCAGGCCTTATCCCAGCATTAGAACTCTGCCACCCGACCCGGGAGTCCACTCCCCTATGCAGGCCTTACCCAGCGTTAGAGCTCTGCCACCCGACCCGGGAGTCCAGTCCCCTATGCAGGCCTTATCCCAGCATTAGAGCTCTGCCACCCGACCCGGGAGTCCAGTCCCCTATGCAGGCCTTATCCCAGCATTAGAACTCTGCTGTCCGACCCAGGAGTCCAGTCCTCTATGCAGGCCTTATCCCAGCATTAGAGCTCTGCCACCCGACCCAGGAGTCCAGTCCCCTATGCAGGCCTTATCTCAGCATTAGAACTCTGCTGTCCGACCCGAGGCCAACGGGCCCTGACATTATACATTGTGTTAGGGCCGGGTAGGGCCATTTTTTCATCAATAGCTAGGATACAGGCAGAGCGCAGGTATCACAAAATTGATCTGCGCGCAGGGAGCGAGTGACAGACAGAGGGGAGCAGTTAACGGATTTACTAACAGAGGAAGTTATTTCTGATTTCAGGCTGGGCTGGGCTGGGCCGGGCCTTAAAATTGGCAGAAGCAATCGGGCCTTGGTATGGTAGGGCCTGAACGTTGTGGGCATGGGTAGGGCTCAGGCTTAAAATTCTCGCCTGTGCAGGGCTGTGCCAAGCAAACAGTCTGTGCGTATGCAGCAGTCAGAACGGAATGAAAAATCATAGAAACATGAAAAAGAAAGAAAGAAAGAAGCAGGGGAAAGGCAGCAAATTGGTAGGAATAGAGTCTGGTTTAACCTGGAAGCATAGGACTAGACTCTAGCTTAACCTGGAAGCATAGGACTAGAGTCTGGTTTAACCTGGAAGCATAGGACTAGACTCTAGCTTAACCTGGAAGCATAGGACTAGAGTCTGGTTTAACCTGGAAGCATAGGACTAGAGTCTGGTTTAACCTGGAAGCATAGGACTAGACTCTAGCTTAACCTGGAAGCATAGGACTAGACTCTAGCTTAACCTGGAAGCATAGGACTAGAGTCTGGTTTAACCTGGAAGCATAGGACTAGACTCTAGCTTAACCTGGAAGCATAGGACTAGAGTCTGGTTTAACCTGGAAGCATAGGACTAGACTCTAGCTTAACCTGGAAGCATAGGACTAGACTCTAGCTTAACCTGGAAGCATAGGACTAGACTCTAGCTTAGCCTGGCAGCATAGGACTAGACTCTAGCTTAACCTGGAAGCATAGGACTAGAGTCTGGTTTAACCTGGAAGCATAGGACTAGAGTCTGGTTTAACCTGGAAGCATAGGACTAGAGTCTGGTTTAACCTGGAAGCATAGGACTAGAGTCTAGCTTAACCTGGAAGCATAGGACTAGACTCTAGCTTAACCTGGAAGCATAGGACTAGACTCTAGCTTAACCTGGAAGCATAGGACTAGACTCTAGCTTAACCTGGAAGCATAGGACTAGACTCTAGCTTAACCTGGAATCATAGGACTAGAGTCTGGTTTAACCTGGAAGCATAGGACTAGACTCTAGCTTAACCTGGAAGCATAGGACTAGAGTCTGGTTTAACCTGGAAGCATAGGACTAGACTCTAGCTTAACCTGGAAGCATAGGACTAGAGTCTGGTTTAACCTGGAAGCATAGGACTAGACTCTAGCTTAACCTGGAAGCATAGGACTAGAGTCTGGTTTAACCTGGAAGCATAGGACTAGACTCTAGCTTAACCTGGAAGCATAGGACTAGAGTCTGGTTTAACCTGGAAGCATAGGACTAGACTCTAGCTTAACCTGGAAGCATAGGACTAGAGTCTGGTTTAACCCGGAAGCATATGTCTAGAGTCTGGCTTAACCTGAAAGCATAAGCCTAGAGTCTGGCTTAACCTCTCTGGTATCATTGGGACGCTAGCGTCCCACCTCGACAACAGCCAGTGAAATTGCAGGGCGCCAAATTCAAACAACAGAAATCCAATAATTAAAATTCCTCAAACATACAAGTATTATACACCACTTTAAAGATAAACTTCTTGTCAATCCAACCACGGTGTCCGATTTCAAAAAGGCTTTACAGCGAAAGCACACCATGCGATTATGTTAGGCCAGCGCCTAGCCACAAAACACCATACAGACATTTTCCAGCCAAGGAGAGGACTCACAAAAGTCAGAAATACCGATTAAATTAATAACTTACCTTTGATGATCTTCATCTGGTGGCACTCCCAGGACTCCATGTTACACTAAATGTTCGTTTTGGTCGATAATGTCCCTCTTTATGTCCAAAAACCTCAGTTTTGTTGGTGTGTTTAGTTCAGTAATCCGAAAGGCACAAAGCGCGCTCTCAACATCCAGACGAAAAGTCAAAAAATTATAATAAAATTCGTAGAAACATGTCAAACGATGTTTAAAATCAATCCTCAGGTTGTTTCTGTCATAAATAATCAATAATATTTCAACCGGACAAAAGCTTCGTCAATAGAAAAGGAGAAACAAGAAAGGTGCGCTCCCGATTGCGCTCTGGACTCATGTCTGGAAATTTCCACTGTCCACTCATTTAAAGTGCTGTATCTCCCTCATTTTTCAGAGTAAAACCCTGAAACAATGCCTAAAGACTGGCCACATGTAGAATAAGCCATAGAGATCGTGAACTGGGTCCTAAGTCTTTGTATGGTGGATAGGCTTTCAATGGAAAAACAGCCTTTCAAAATAATAGTACTTCCTGGATGGATTTTCCATATCAGTTCTGTTATACTCACAGACATTATTTTAACAGTTTTGGAAACTTTAGAGTGTTTTCTATCCAAATCTAACAATTATATGCATATCCTAGCCTCTGGGCCTGAGTAGCAGGCAGTTTAATTTGGGCACACTTTTCATCCAAAATTCCGAATGCTGCCCCCTACTCTAGTGACGTTAACCTTGAAGCATAGGACTAGTCAGGTTTAACCTGGATGCATAGAACTAGAGTCTGGTTTAACCTGGAAGCATAGGACTAGTCTCGTTTAACCTGGATGCATAGGACTAGTCTGGTTTAACATTTACATTTACATTTTAGTCATTTAGCAGACTTTAGCGACTTACAGTAGTGAATGCATACATTTCATACATTTTTTTTTTTTTTTTGTACTGGCCCCCCATGGGAATCGAACCCACAACCCTGGCGTTGCACACACCATGCTCTACCACTGAGCCACAGGGAAGACCTGACCTGTAGCATAACACTGTAGCTTAACCTGGAAGCATAACACTGTAGCTTAACCTGGAAGCATAACACTGTAGCTTAACCTGGAAGCATAGAGAATGAATAAGCAAGTGCAAAAGCTCCTCCCTTCGTGCGTTGCCCGCAGTGACCAGCCAGTGTTTGAGGGTACTGCACCTGGAGCGAGAGAAATACACTACGGTTCAAACGTTTGGGGTCACTTAGAAATGTCCATGTTTTTGAAAGAAAAGCTAATTTTTAGTCCATTAAAATAACATCAAATGGATCAGAAATACAGTGTAGACATAGTTAATGTTGTAAATGACTATTGTAGCTGGAAACGGATGATTTTTAATGGAATATCTACAGAGGCGTACAGAGGTCCATTATCAGCAACCATCACTCCTGTGTTCCAATGGCACATTGTGTTAGCTAATCCAAGTTTATCATTTTAAAAGGCTAATTGATCATTATAAAACCCTTTTGCAATTATGTTAACACAGCTGAAAACTGTTTTTCTGATTAAAGAAGCAATAAAACTGGCCATCTTTAGACTAGTTGAGTATCTGGAGCACCAGCATTTGTGGGTTAGATTACAGGCTCAAAATGGCCAGAAACAAAGAACTTTCTTTTGAAACTCCTCAGTCTATTCTTGTTCTGAGAAATGAAGGCTATTCCATGCGAGAAATTGCCAAGAAACTGAAGATCTCATTCAACACTGTGTACTACTCCCTTCACAGAACAGCGCAAACTGGCTCTAACTAGAATAGAAAGAGGATTGGGAGGCCCCGGTGCACAACTGAGCAAGAGGACACGTACATTAGAGTGTCTAGTTTGAGAAACAGACGCCTCACAAGTCCTCAACTGGCAGCTTCATTAAATAGTACCTGCAAAACAACAGTCTCAACGTCAACAGTGAAGAGGCGACTCCGGGATGCTGGCCTTCTAGGCAGAATTGCAAAGAAAAAGCCATATCTCAGACTGGCCAATAAAAATAAAATATTAACATGGGCAAAATAACACAGACACTGGACAGAGGAAGATTGGAAAAAAGTGTTATGGACAGACTAATCTAAGTTTGAGGTGTTCGGATCACAAAGAAGAACATTCGTGCAACGCCATGCCATACCCTGTGGACGGCGCTTAATTGGAGCCAATTTCCTCCAACAACAGGACAATGACCCAAAGCACAGCTCCAAACTATGCAATAATTATTTAGGGAAGAAGTAGTCAGCTGGTATTCTGTCTATAATGGAGTGGACAGCACAGTCACCGGATCTCAACCCTATTGAGCTGTTGTGGGAGCAGCTTGACCAGTATGGTACATAAGAAGTGTCCATCAAGCCAATCCAACTTGTGGGAGGTGCTTCAGGAAGCATGGGGTGAAATCTCTTCAGATTACCTCAACAAATTGACAACTAGAATGCCAAAGGTCTGCAAGGCTGTAATTGCTGCAAATGGAGGATTCTTTGATGAAAACTAAGTTTGAAGGACAATTATTATTTCAATTAAAAATCATTATATATAACCTTGTCAACGTCTTTACTATATTTCTTATTCATTTTGCAACTCATTTCATGTATGTTTTCATGGAAAACAAGGACATTTCTAAGTGACACCAAACTTTTGAACGGTATTATGCATATTGATATTGTACAGAACAGTATCTTTGTACAGAACAGTATCTCCTCATGTGGAGGCTGTCGCACCTGAAAGACAAGGGCAACAGAGGAGAGGGGAAAAAAGGAAAAAAAATATATATTTTGTCTGTTTTTTTGTGTGTTTTTTGTGTGTTTTTCTGGAAAAGAGCTTAGAATATGTTGTTAAAAAGGGTGGCATAGTAAAAGAGGTGAAAATGCAGCAAATTTGGGTTTTTAATTTGTAATATTACAGCCACAGTGACTGAGGTAGTCAAATGCATATTATAATAAACTGTTATATACAGTTGAAGTCAGAAGTTTACATACTTCTTAGCCAAATACATTTAAACTCAGTTTTTCACAATTCCTGACATTTAATCCCAATAAAAATTCCCTGTCTGAGGTCAGTTAAGATAACCACTTTACTTTAAGAATGTGAAACGTCAGAATAATAGTATCGAGAATGATTTATTTCAGCTTTTATTTCTTTCATCACATTCCCAGTGGGTCAGAAGTTTACTTTGACACAGTGAATTATAAATGAAATAATCTGTCTGTAAACAATTGTTGGAAAAATTACTTGTGTCATGCACAAAGTAGATGTCCTAACCGACTTGCCAAAACTATAGATTGTTAACAAGAAATTTGTGGAGTGGTTGAAAAACAGATTTTAATGACTCCAACCTAAGTGTATGTAAACTTCCGACTTCAACTGCATGTGATTGACCCAACTAAACTAGGCTCAGCAGACAGAAAATCCACTCCTTCTCTGTCGCACTAACATTGACATTAGCCTTGAGCATGCAGTAAAATCATTGGTATAGATGGGTGCATCAATGCTTTGCCCATGGATTGGAGTTGTAGACAGACTTAACATGCTCTTAGAATTTCCACAATAAGGTTATAATATTTGTTTGGGAAAACTACAGTGTAGCGTGATGATGAAAGGAGGCTTGGTGGTTGTTTGCAAAGCGCCTGAGATGCAGATATGAAGACAGTGTGAGGTATTATACAATGACAATAACATGCGTGTCTCCTTTCATCACAAGCGCCACACGTTCCTCTTACCAACTGACCCACAGGCAAATCTATCTGCGAGCTATTGACACATTCATGTCACTGCCCTTCTGGGAAGTAATAGAGAGATGAAGAAGGGAGTGTTCACTAACGTAGTGGAAAGCCCTTTCACCCTCTGCTGCCTCTGAATACATGGACCTAAAAAGTGATTTTTCTTTTAAGTGTCAATTAATAACAAAAAATCCTTGACAGAAAATGTGCAAATCTGACATTTGGAAATTCCCCTGAGAGCAAAATCCTGAATGTACTACATTACCTTCCCCACCCACCACCATGTCCCTAAACAGCCAAAATCATAAATGTACTACATTACCTTCCCCACCACTACATCCCTAAACAGCCAAAATGATAAATGTACTATATTACCTTCCCCACCACTACATCCCTAAACAGCCAAAATCCTAAATGTACTACATTACCTTCCCCACCACTACATCCCTAAACAGCCAAAATCCTAAATGTACTATATTACCTTCCCCACCACTACATCCCTAAACAGTGAAGACACGGACAATAGTGTCAGCAGGCTACTGTCTTAGTCATCATAAAACACGGTGGATTGTGTGTGTCCGCCTACGGAAAGAGTATTTCTGTTTCCACTTCCCCGTGGTCACGCAACAGCTTGAAATAATCCTGAAAGAATTGATGAGAGGAAGAGGAGTGCTCGTGTGGTCGTTCTGGTTAGCTGTCCCGTGACAGTGAGCGAGCATGGCCAGGAAGAGTGTGTTCCTAGCCAGGGTCCATCCGGTAAACTGGGCTGTGTGCTGGGTCAGTGACTCACTGGTCTGGCCCATCACAGTCTCATTCTTTCATACAGTTAAGTCTCCTAACCACAGAGAGCAGAGGAGAATCCTGTCCAAGCGTGAATCCTCCTTCCTTTCAACAGCTTGGAACCATTAGTGTTACCATCACTGACTGACTAACTGAGTGCTTCACAGCTGGAGAGTAGCCGCGAGACGTGATAATGTCTTTATTCAGAGCCAACCACAGACTGACAGCCAGTCTAGTGGTCTAACATGGAGGTATCATGAAGAATAGAGCGACAGCATTTCAAAGGCTGGACGACATTCTGATGCTACAGTGCAGAGATCTCAATGCTTAGGCTACTGCATGTATAAATGGAAAGATAAATATTTCACAAACTATGACTAATGTCTGTCTAATGACCAACTCGATTACATAATCAGGGTGGATTAAGTGTTAGAGTGAGTGTGTTTGTGTGCTTAGAGCTACCAAGGCAATCTGGAATATGTTGTTGTGTATCAAGTCATCAGGGCATTTAACCTCTTAAAATGTAGGGTCCCCTTGATATAAATGTTTAATTCAATGTCGTCTAAAATGAAAACGGTCGCCCCCCACCCGTGAATACAGGGTGTCTCCTGAAAGCTGGGGATCTTGGCTTTCTTCCCGTACCACACAATCTTTGGTGTGACTTAGTACCATATATGAGCATACGGCCATAGAAGGGCAGGCCACACCCACGAGCCCATTTCAAGATGGCTGCGACTCACAGTCCATTAGTGTGGAAAAGATAAAGCTATGTAAATCTTGAACAATGTTGATATGTGATTAAAGCATAGACTCCACAGATAATGATATGTTGTTTGATCGGCCTGTGACCTACCATTATCGATTCACAGCCCAGAGTCAAGGAGTCCAATTTATACTTTGTTTTCACTAAACAACAAACATCTTACAAGGTAAGCTTCCATGTGGTCTGTGTTTGAGCTACATGGTGTCAAATGAATCGTTAGGTTATTACGAACAAAAGTAGCCTAGTGTCAATGTTCTCCGATAATGTATGGCTGAACTAGCACATCAAATGTCCAGCCAGTGACTACATCTTTGAGCACAAAGTGTTGTTTTTATCTTTCGACTGAGGAGTGGGTAAAGTGAAAGATGGACAGTCGTGTAGCCAATAAGATAAGCTTTCCAGTCATATCAGATGACCTGGGTGGGACTTGTGTAGGACGGAGTAGCTCTGTAGCGTAATGCAAACAGTTGCTACCGGTATTTAGAAAGGACGCATCATAGTATTTTGAATGGATTCTTTCATCGCTTTGGCATAAAAATGGCTTATCAGGGATGTAAAAAGAAAGTGAAAAGCCAAGAAAACTACCCAACTGGGGGTAAATTGATGGCAAATGCCAGGAATACTGAGGAAGAGGCTTTGGAGGAAAATGTTAGTGAGTCAGACACAGATGCTGGGAGCTACCTATGACTCAGGTGGATACTTTTTTTCCCTCGAAGGATTAATATATATATATTTTTTTTTTCCCACCTTTATTTAACCAGGTAGGCCTGTTGAGAACAAGTTCTCAGTTACAACTGCGACCTGACCAAGATAAAGCAAAGCAGTCCGACAAAAACAACAAACGTACAAACAATCGTACAGTCAATAACACAATAGAAAAATCTGTATACAGTGTGTGCAAATGAAGTAAGGAGGTAAGGCAATAAATAGGCCAATAAGGGCAAAGTAATTACAATTTAGCAATTTACACTGGAGTGATATGTGCAGATGAGGATGTGCAAGTAGAAATACTGGTGTGCAAAAGAGCAGAAGAAAAAAAAATGTGGGGATGAGGTAGGTAGTTGGTTGGATGGGCTATTTACAGATGGGCTGTGTACAGCTGCAGCGATCGGTAACCTGCTCTGACAGCTGACGCTTAAAGTTAGTGAGGGAGAGATAAGTCTCCAACTTCAGTGATTTTTGCAATTCGTTCCAGTCATTGGCAGCCGAGAACTGGGAGGAAAGGCAGCTAAAGGAGGTGTTGGCATTGGGGATGACCAGTGGAATATACCTGCTGGAGCGCGTGCTACGGGTGGGTGCTGCTATGGTGACCAGTGAGCTGAGATAAGGCGTAGCTTTACCTAGCAAAGACTTCTAGATGACCTTGAGCCAGTGGGTTTGGTGACGAATATGTAGCGAGGACCAGCCAACGAGAGCATACAGGTCACAGTGGTGGGTAGTATATGGGGCTTTGGTGACAAAACGGATGGCACTGTGATAGACTGCATCCAATTTGCTGAGTAGTGTTGGAGGCAATTTTGTAAATGACATCGCCGAAGTCAAGGATCAGTAGGATAGTCAGTTTTACGAGGGTATGTTTGGCAGCATGAGTGAAGGATGCTTTGTTGCGAAATAGGAAGCCAATTCTAGATTTAACTTTGGATTGGAGATGCTTAATGTGAGTCTGGAAGGAGAGTTTACAGACTAGCCACACACCTAGGTATTTGTAGTTGTCCACATATTCTAAGTCAGAACCGTCCAGAGTAGTGATGCTAGGCGGGCGGGTGTGGGCAGCGATCGGTTGAAGAGCATGCATTTCGTTTTACTAGCATTTAAGAGCAGTTGGAGGCCACGGAAGAAGTGTTGTATGGCGTTGAGGCTCGTTTGGAGGTTAGTAAACACAGTGTCCAAAGAAGGGCCAGATGTATACAGAATGGTGTCGTCTGCGTAGAGGTGGATCAAAGAATCACCCTCAGCAAGAGCGAGTGTATATACAAAAGTATGTGGACACCTTCAAATTAGTGGATTCGGCTATTTCAGCCACACTCGTTGCTGACAGATGTATAAAATCGAGCACACAGCCATGCAAACATTGGCAGTAGAATGGACTTGCTGCTTCGTAACTTTCAACGTGGCACCGTAATAGGATGACACCTTTCCAACAAGTCAGTTCGTCAAATTTCTGCCCTGCTTGAGCTGCACCGGACAACTCTAAGTGCTGTTATTGTGAAGTGGAAACGTCTAGGAGCAACAACGGCTCAGCCGCAAAGTGGTAGGCCATACAAGCTCACAGAACGGAACCACCAAGTGCTGAAGCGTGTAGTGTTTAAAAAAAATCTGTCCTCGGTTGCAACACTCATTACCGAGATCCAAACTGCCTCTGGAAGTCGGGAACTTCATGAAATGAGTGTCCATGGCTAGGCAGCTGCACACAAGAGAACGCTACCTGCTTGAATGCATAGTGCCAACTGTAAAGTTTGGTGGAGGAGGAATAATGTTCTGGGGCTGTTTTTCCATGGTTCGTGCTAGGGCCCTTAGTTCCAGTGAAGGGAAACATTGCGAGCTACTAATATTTTTCTAGCTTTCAAATTGGCACATTCGTCTCTCCTGGAACTTTTCCCCGGGTCCTTAGTGTACAAGTGTTTGTCAACATACCTGGTAAATAATGTTTAATAAATAACTTTGAGGGCCCTATAAAAATCAGATTTTTTTTCTCCAAAATTTGGTTTTATATCTTCTGAGTTTTACTTTTTCTGGTTTTAGATTTGTTTAGTTTTTCACTCAAAACTACAATTATTGATAGAGAACAACGACACTGGATGTTCTGAGTCCATTCTGATGCTTAAATCACATCAGAAGTAAATTTCTTTGTGCAATTCCCTTGTTCTGCATCCTGTTGAATGTGGAATGAGGGAGAGCCCGGTTACTTTTTTTTGGAAAGTTTGTTGTTTTGGAAAGTTTTGAAAGTCTATTGAAACAATTAGGTTGCTAGCTAGCTATCTTTTGAGTTTGGATCCCGTGTCGCGGTTGGCATCAGTTGCTGGGACCGCTACGATCTGTCCAGTGATCCTGCTGACCAAGGCCAGGTAAGAGGAGCTGCTTGGCGTATTTATTTATTTTATTTAACCTTTATTTAACTAGGCAAACCAGTTAAGAACAAACTCTTATTTACAACGACGGCCTACCAAGGCTAAAACCTAACGCGAATGACGCTGGGCCACTTGTGCACCGCCCTATGGGACCCCCAATCATGGCCGGTTGTGATACAGCCTGGAATCAAACCAGGGTCTGTAGTGACGCCACTAGCACTGAGATGCAGTGTCTTAGACCACTGCACCACTCGGGAGCCCTAGCTGCTAGCTAGCTGCCTATCAAGCTAGCAGGGGTTTGAGGGCTTGAACGCAGCCCGTGACGCGGTTAGCCATTGTGTCTGAGAACGCGGATTGTCCCGTCTTGTGGCTGTCTAGATCCCTGCTGTTTGTTGTTTCCCATCTTCCCTGCAACCTGCCCTGTCTGGAACTGCAAGGAGTAACAGCGTAACCTACGTAGCTACCATGACAAACACCAAAGCCAGCAGGTGTACCATTGAGGACAGTGGTGTCTCTCCATGACAGGTGAAGGGTCTTTTAAATGAACAAAAATAGTTCTACCATCAGATACAATAACAAGAAAATAGCTTCAATTGTTGTGTCCAAATACTGGTGGAGTCAACTAATAATAGAATGAGAGGTCCAGGACCTGAAGACAAGTTTGCAGTTCTCCCAGGGTCAGGCCGGTGAGATTAAACAGGAGAACGGCAAGATGACAGCAATCTGTAAGTCACTGAGAGAGGACATCAGTTCTGTATGTGAATCCATGATAACAATGACAGAGAAATTGGATTATCTGGAGGGACAATCAAGGCAGAACAACATTGTTGTGGTTGGAATTCCGGAATCTCCACGAGACTTGGATGGAGTCTGAGGACAAAGTGAGGGAAATTATCTCAGAGATAATTTCAGGTCCACGAGACCTGAAATATGCACCACAAGAAGATTGAGGTGGAGCGTGCCCACAGGACTGGAAAACCTACCACCGGCCCAGGTGACAGACCCAGGCCGATAGTGGTCAAGTTCCTGAGGTTCAATGACAAGTTAGCTGTTCTGGAAAGAGCAAAGAACTTGAGAGGAACAAACATATTCCTCAATGAGGACTATCCTGAAGTTGTGTGCCATAAGAGGAAATAGGTTATCCCTACCATGAAAGCTGCCAGAGCACGTGGGGACATTGCTTTACATCCAGTATGACTGTCTCATTGTCCACCTTCCCTCCTGGAAGGGATGAGAGAGCCAAGCCTATGGGTTCCTAGCTTCAACCCTGCAGCACACAAACACATTTACACACACCAACTGAGTAATGGACTGCTGAATGTATATTTTTTATCTTGCTTTGTTTGCTCTTTTCCATATTATGTCTGTCTCTGATAAGCTACCCAGGAAAGGGCTGAAAATAGCCCATATTAATATAGGTAGCCTTAGAAATAAGATTCATGAAATCAATAACATCAGACAACATTCATATATTAGCCATTTCTGAGATTCACAAATGTAATTCATTTGATGATACAGCAGTAGCAATACAAGGATATAACATCTATAGAAGAGGCAGGAACACTTATGGGGGAGGTGTTGCTGTATATATTCAGAGCTATAACCCTGTAATGCTTAGAGAATATGTTATGTCAAGTGTTATTGAAGTCTTGTGGTTGCAAGTTCACCTGGCACATCTAAAGCCTTTTCTTTTGGGGTGTTGCTATAGGCCACCAAGTGTTAACACTCAGTATCTAAATAATATGTGTGAAATGCTTGACTGTTTACATTACATAGACTGAGAGGTTTACTTTCTTGGGGACCTGAATATTGACTGGTTATCATCAAGAAGAAGCTTTTCACTGTAACCAGTGCCTGTAATCTGGTTCAGGTTATTAATCAACCTACCAGGGTGTTTACAAACACTACAGGAGATAATCCACATGTATTGATCATATTTTTCCTAATATTGTAGAACTTAGTTCTAAAGCTGTATCCGTACCAAGTGATAGTGATCACAATATAGTGAGCAAAAGGAGTGGCCAGTAAGTCTGGCTGCCCATCGGACTGGCTGATTTAATGCAAATTCAAAAATTATGTGACTAAACTCAACAAAAAGAAGAAGAATTATTATGAAGCCAAGATCAATGACAAAGAAAGATGGGGGAAAAAACTTGAGTACTTAAAATTAAATTATGGGCAGAAAAACGAATTCAACTCCATCTTTCATTGAATCAGATGGTATATTAAATCACAAAAACATTTGATGTTGACAAATATTTTAAAGATAACTTAATTGGCAAAGTGGGAAAACTTAGGCAGGAAATGCCAACAAAGAACTGTGAGCCATTGTACTAAATGCATAAAAAAAGCTAATAACAAAAGAAAAGCTTTGTACGTTTGAATTTTGTGAAGTTAATGCAGGAGAGGTGGAAAATGTATTGTTATCGATCAATAATGACAAACCTCTTGGCATTGGCAAACTTAGATGAAAAGTTACTGAGGATGGTAGCTGACTCTGACATATCTATAATCTGAGCCTAGAGGAAAGTCTTTGTCCTCCGGCCTGGAGGGAAGCCAGTCATTTCGCTACCCAAGAGTGGTTGAGCAGCCTTTACTGGTTCTAACAGCAGACCTATCAGCTTGCTGCAAACGGTTGGAAAAATTGTGTTTGACCAAATACAATACCATTACTCTGTAAACAAATTAACAACAGACTTTCTACATGCTTATAGAGAAGGACACTCAACATGTACTGTACTGACACAAATGACTGTCGATTGGTTGAAAGAAATTGATAACAAGATTGTGGGAGCTGTACTGTTAGATTTCAGTGCAGCCTTTGACATTATTGACCATAACCTGTTGTTGAGAAAACGTATGTGTTATGGCTTTTCAACCTCAGCTCTGAATCCACGATATGGCAATCGAATAGAATTTAGAGGGTTTTCTTTAATGGAAGCTTCTCTAATGTCAAACATGTAAAGTGTGGTGTACTGCAGGGCAGCTCTCTAGGCCCTCTACTCTTTCCTATTTTTACCAATGACCTGCCACTGGCATTAAACAAAGCATGTGTGTCAATGTATGATGATGATTCAACCATATATGCATCAGCAACCACATATAATGAAGTCACTGAAACCCTTAAAGAGTTGCAGTCTCTTTTGGAATGGGTGGCCAGTAATAAACTGGTCCTGAACATCTCTAAAACTAAGAGCATTGCATTTGGTACAAATCATTCCCTAAGTTCAAGACCTCAGCTGAAGCATGTAATGAATGGTGTGACTGTTGAACAAGTTGAGGAGACCAAAGTTACTTGGTGTTACCTTAGATTGTAATCTTTCATGGTCAAAACATAGAGATTCAACGGTTGTAAAGATGAGTTGAAGTATGTCCGCAATAACGAGATGCTGTGCTTTTTTGACACCACACTCCACAAAGCAAGTCCTGCAGGCTCTAGTTTAATCTTATCTTGATTATTGTCCAGTCATATGTTCAAGTGCAGCAAAGAAGGACCTAGTTAAGCTGCAGCTGGCCCAGAACAGTGGCATATCTTGCTCTTCGTTGTAATCAGAGGGCTGATACTAATACTATGCATGCCAGTCTCTCTTGGCTGAGAGTTGAGGAAAGACTGACTGAGTCACTTCTTGTTATTATAAGAAACAATGTGTTGGAAATTCATTATTTTTTGCATAGTCAACTTACACACAGCACTGATACACACACTTACTCCACCCACCAGACATACCACCAGGGGTCTTTTCACAGTCCCCCAGGTCCAGAACAAATTCAAGCAAATGTACAGTATTATACAGAGCATGGAACTCCCTTCCATTTTATATAGGGCAAGTGAACAGCAAACCTGGTTTCAAAAATGAATAAAGCAACACCTTTCGGCACAACGCATAGATGCACACACACACACACACTACACGTTAAAATTTGTAAAATATATTTCAAATGTAAAGACTTTGGTCTGTAATGTCTTTTTCGTTATGTGTTTAGACCCCAGTAAGACTAGCTGGATCCCCCGTGGCGTCGGCTAATGGGGATTCTAATCAATGCCCCCCAAAATCTGTCCCTTTAATTGTGCATCTAGCGAGTGAGCAATGTGCTGGTCTAGCAATGGTTCTGTACTGCTGATGCTCAAATCATGGCAAAGTTCTCAAATAACCAATAATAGATACAAATGATATACAGTGCATTCGGAAAGTATTCAGACCTCTTCCCCTTTTCCACATCTAAAATTGATTAAATTAAATGTTTTCCTCATCAACCTACACACAATATCCCACAATGACAGAGAGAAAACAAGTTTCAGAAATGTTTATTACAAATAAAAAAACAGAAATACTTTAGTATTCAGACCCTTTGCTATGAGATTAGAATTTGAGCTCAGGCGCATTCTGTTTCCATTGATCATCCTTGAGATGTTTTCACAACTTGATGGAGTCCACCTGTGGTAAATTCAATTGATTGCACATGATTTGAAAAGGCACACACCTCTCTATATAAGGTCCCACAGTTGACAGTGCATGTTAGAGCAAAAACCAAGCCATGAGGTCGAAGGAATTGTCCGTAGAGCTCCGAGAGAGGATTGTGTCGAGGCACAGATCTGGGGAAGGCTACCAAAAGATGTCTGGAGCATTGAAGGTCCGCAAGAACACAGTGGCCGCCATCATTCTTAAATGGAAGAGGTTTGGAACCACAAACTCTCCCTAGAGCTGGCTGCCCGGCCAAAGTGACCAAGGGCCTTGGTCAAGGAGGTGACCAAGAATCCAATTATCACTCTGACAGAGCTCCAGAGTTTCTCTGTGGAGATGAGAGAACCTTCCAGAAGGACAAACAACTCTGCAGCACTCCACCAATCAGGCCTTTATGGTAGAGTGACCAGACAGAAGCCACTCCTCAGTAAAAGGCACGACAGCCCGCTTGGTGTTTGCCAAAAGCCACCTAGAGAACTTTCAGACCATGAGAAACAAGATTATCTGGTCTGATGAAACCAAGATTGAACTCTTTGGCCTGAATTCCAAGTGTCCCGTCTGGAGGAAACCTGGCACCATCCCAATGGTGAAGTGTGGTGGCAGCATCATGCTGTGGGGATGTTTTTCAGCGGCAAGGACTGGGAGACTAGTCAAGATCAAGGGAAAGATGAACAGAGCAAAGCACAAAGAGATCCTTGATGAAAAACTGCTCCAGAGTGCTCAGGACCTCAGACTGGGGCGAAGTTTCACCTTCCAATAGGACAACAACCCTAAGCACACAGCCAAGACAATGCTTACTCATTGCTCTTACTCACTTACTCATGCTATACTTCTGCTAGGTAAGCCTACTTTGCAGTTAACATTTCATTGGGAAGGTTTTGGGGAAAGGTTTTCTGTCAACCCACAAGGCTTACCTAGCAGAGGTATATCATGAGTAAGTACAGCGCATTCGGAAAGTATTCAAACCCCTCGACTTTTTCCACATTTTGTTACGTTATAGCCTTATACTAAAATTGATCACATCAACAGGCTGGCTAGACACGGAGTGATAGTCAAACGCGTTCACCAGAGACAGACGGGCAATTTTGCTGGAAATGAATTGGCAGATGGTGTTAGATTAGTTTTTTTAAGCCAATAGTGGATAACCAGGGTTGGGATAATGTTGCGCTGATTAGATAGTAGCTGGGAGTCTGCGGTGTCTGATACTCTGACAGTTTGTGGTGGAACACTTAAATTGCATGTACTTTGAGAATTGTTCGGCGAGCTACTCATAGGTAGGCTGGAGGCTACTGGTGGCTGGCGATCGACCCGTTGGAAGACACCTGCTCTAACCTAACACCAGGCCTGGCTGTACTCTGACCTGCTAAACCTTTTCAGTCTACAGTTGGCCAGTAGGCTATGGTTAGAGTAAAGAGCATATCAATACCAGTTAAAATGCTTTGGCCATACCAGTGTCTGTGCTGACAGTCAACACTAGTTCGACAGAGTGCCTACTAAACCTCACCTGATGATGCGCTGGGCAGCGTACTGGTGTAAGCAGCGGAACTGGGCTGACATATTGGCCAGGGCTGCCAGGCAGTTGGTGTGCAGGTACTTATCCTGGAAGAGAGGAAGTACAATGAAGAGATGTACAATGACCTTCCTGGAAGTCCATTGAGATGCGTACTAAGTATAGTTTCAAGTTTTATAATGTCACGTGCACAAGTACAGTGAAATGCCTTTCTTGCCAACTCTAAACCCTACAATGCAGTCATCTATATCAATGTAGTACTAAAAACAACATAAGGTTGAACAAAAACACATGAGAAATGAAAATCTGAAGTAGGCCTAAACAAAATATATGTGGTCATGTAGGTGTGTGTGTCCAGGGTTTTTTCTGCATATAAAAGTATTGGGGCGGGCCGGCCTAAGTGTTTTTTCGGGCCGTCTATGTCCAAATAGTAAAATTTGAAATGACTAAAACCAGATAAAAAGTATGTAGAAAATATAATTTATATATATTTTTTATAATCTCAGAACTAACCAAAATAAAAGGAGAATCTATATTGAACAAAAATAAAATGCAACATGCAACAATTTCAAAGATTTTACTGAGTTACATATCATATAAGGAAATCTGTTATTGAAATAAAATCATTAGGCCCTAATCTATGGATTTCACATGACTGGGAATACAGATGTGGATCTGTTGGTCACTGGTGTGGCCACCATTTGCCTCACGCAGCGTGACCCATCTCCTTCGCATAGAGTTGATCAGGCTGTTGATTGAGGCCTGTGGAATGTTGTCCCACTCCTCTTCAATGGCTGTGGAATGTTGTCCCACTCCTCTTCAATGGCTGTGGAATGTTGTCCCACTCCTCTTCAATGGTTGTGGAATGTTGTCCCACTCCTCTTCAATGGCTGTGCGAAGAACTGGATATTATCAGGAACTGGAACACATTGTCGCAAACATCGATCCAGAGCATCTCAAACATGCGCAATGGGGGACATGTCTGGTGAGTTTGCAGGCCATGGAAGAACTGGGACATTTTCAGCTTCCAGGAATTGTGTACAGATCCTTGTGACATGGGGCTGTGCATTATCATGCTGAAACATAAGGTGATGGCAGCGGATCAATGGCATGACAATGGGCCTCAGGATCTTGTCACGGTATCTCTGTTCATTCAAATTTCCATCAATAAAATGCAATTATGTTCATTGTGCATAGCTTATGCCTGCCCATACCATAACCCCACCGACACCATGGGGCACTCTGTTCACATTATCTGTGGTTCTGAAGCCGATTGGACGTACTGCTTAATTCTCTTAAACAACGTTGGAGACGGCTTATGGTAGAGAAATCATCATTCAATTCTCTGGCAACAACTCTGGTGGACATTCCTGCAGTCAGCATGCCAATTGCACGCTCCCTCAACACAATCTGTGGCATTGTCTTGTGTGACAAAACTGCACATTTTAGAGTGGCCTTTTATTGTCCTCCAGCACAAGGTGCACCTGTGTAATGACCACGCTGTTTAATCAGTTTACTGATATGCCACACCTGTCAGGTGGTTGGATTATCTTAGCAAAGGAGAAATGCTCACTAACAAGGATATAAACAAATTTGTGCACAACATTTGAGAGATAAGCTTTTTCTGAATATGGACCAACACTTTACATGTTGCGTTTATATTTTATTGCGTACAAATCTCTCTCTCAGCCTGATGGCAAAAATGTGTAGAAATGCAGGAAATTAGCCAACAGGACCACACCCATGGGCATGCCACAGCCACCACCTAAACCCCATTTTGATCCAGAAAAAACACTGTGTGCGTGCATGTGTGTGTGCGTGTGTCCATGCACTGCTTATGCATGTACATCCTTGTGTGTTTAACTCACCCTGGTCCGTGTCATGTTGTACTGGATGGTGCGTATGACCACCAGGATGAGTAGACTACCCAGAGAGATCTCTGTTAACTGACGTTCTGAATACCACTTTATGTTCTTCAATACCTGAGAGAGAGGGAGACAACATAAGAAATGGCTATGCAAATGGTAGCTACTACAGTAGGTAACACCCCAGAAGTAGATAGCAGCTACCACTGTTCCTTCCTAATCTCGTAGATAGGAGCTACCACTGTTCCTTCCTAATCTCGTAGACAGTAGCTACCACTGTTCCTTCCTAATCTCGTAGATAATAGCTACCACTGTTCCTTCCTAATCTCGTAGATAGTAGCTACCACTGTTCCTTCCTAATCTCGTAGACAGTAGCTACCACTGTTCCTTCCTAATCTCGTAGACAGTAGCTACCACTGTTCCTTCCTAATCTCGTAGATAGTAGCTACCATTGTTCCTTCCTAATCTCGTAGACACCACTGATTCATGAAATATTTAAACATCGACCAACATCCAAATCCTATCTCCCCCCAGATAACCTTTATCAATCAGGCAATGAGATTAAGACAGGAAGTATCAGGAGTTTCAAATGTATCAATGTTACGTCTCTCTTTCTGTCTCTGCATCTCAAATTACCCCTCTCTCTCTGGTTATGGCCACCATTTTGTGTAATGTCTGTCTGAGCTGAGGTTCCAGACTTGTTTGGGATAGAAAGCAGTTGCTTCGTGAGCCTGAAAATACATTTTCTAAGAGATTGATAGTTGGCATTCAGCAGTCAAAAGTATACCTTATTTACTTTGAAATACTACAAAATAGTGATTATGTCAGACAGCATAGACAGCAGCTCTAGAGAGATGAGATGATGACTTTGAATTAAATAATATAGTCATAAAATAAAACATTTTATTCAAGTAAAGTAACTTGGGTGACCGAGAGTTGTCTGTTCTTTCGACCAATTGATTGGTTGAAATGTTTAAAACGTATTTTTACATATACAACACCGCCTTCGGAAAGAATTCGAACCTCTTGACTTTTCCCACATTTTGTTATGTTACAGACTTATTCTAAAATTGAGCATTGTTTTTTTCCCTCATCAATCTACACACAATACCCCATAATGACAAAGGAATAACATTTTTGCAAGTGTATAAAAAAACTAAACTGGAAAATCACATTTACATAAGTATTCAGACCCTTTACTTTGTTGAAGCACCTTTGGCAGCGATTACAGCCTCGAGTCTTCTTGGGTATGACGCTACAAGCTTGGCACACATGTATTTGGGGAGTTTCTCCCATTCTTCTATGCAGATCCTTTCAAGCTCTGTCAGGTTGGATGGGGAGTGTCGCTTCAAAGCTATTTTCAGGTCTCTCCAGAGATGATTGATCAGGTACAAGTCCGGGCTCTGCCTGGGCCACTAAAGGACATTCAGAGACTTGTCCCAAAGCCACTCCTGCGTTGTCTTGGCTGTGTGCTTGGGGTCGTTGTCCTGTTGGAAGGTGAACCCTCGCCCTAGTCTGATGTCCTGAGTGCTCTGGAGCAGGTTTTTAATCAAGGATCTGTCTGTACTTTGCTCCGTTCATCTTTCCCTCGATCCTGACTAGTCTCCCAGTCCCTCCCACTGAAAAACATCCCTACAGCATGATGCTGCCACCACCATGCTTCACCGTAGGGATGGTGCCAGGTTTCCTCCAGATGTGAGGCTTGGCATTCAGGCCAAATAGTTACATCTTGGTTTCATCAGAACAGAGAATCTTGATCTGAGTCCTTTAGGTGCCTTATGGCAAACTCCAAGCGAGCTGTCATGTGCCTTTTACTGAAGTGGCTTCCGTCTGGCCACTCTACCATAAACGCCTGATTGGTGGAGGGCTGCAGAGATGGTTGTCCTTCTGGAAGGTTCTCCCATCTCCACACAGGAACTCTGGAGCTCTGTCAAAGTGACCACTGGGTTCTTGGTCACCTCCCTTACCAAGGCCCTTCACCCCGATTGTTCAGTTTGGCCGGGCGGCCAGCTCTAGGAAGAGTCTTGGTGGCTCCAAACTTCTTCCATTTAAGAATGATGGAGGCCTGTTCTACTAAGCCTACTAATGATACTGACTTTACTTATTATAATGACGATCATAACAATAATAGTAATAATAACAATAAGGAGATCTAGAAAAAGGAGGGTTATTATTCTAAATAATCATTCTAAATATATTTTTCTGACAATTTGGAACCGTGTAAACACTAAATAAATTGTAAGTGATATCAGAGAGGCTGTTCTAACAAAAAACAGTCTAAAACCTTAATTACAGCATAGCAAAGATTAAAACCAGACGAATTTGTGAAATTGTTTATATGACATGTGGTTGAGTGAAGCTTGGTGCTCACGGAATCAGTAGGCTATTAAACAAACACTCGAACAGGCAACAGAAACAGGATCCATCTTATTTCTGTAGACATACAGTTGAAGTCAGAAGTTTACATACACCTTAGCCATATACATTTAAACTCAGTTTTTCACAATTCCTGACATTTAATCCTAGTAAAAATTCCCTGTCTTAGGTCAGTTAAGATCACCACTTTATTTTAAGAATGTGAAATGTCAGAATAATAGTAGAGAGAATGATTTATTTCAGCTTTTATTTCTTTCATCACATTCCCAGTGGGTCAGAAGTTTACATACACTCAATTAGTATTTGGTAGCATTTCCTTTAAATTGTTTAACTTGGGTCAAGCGTTTCAGGTAGCCTTCCACAAGCTTCCCACAATAAGTTGGGTGAATTTTGGCCCATTCCTCCTGACAGAACCGGTGTAATTGAGTCAGGTTTGTAGGTCTCCTTGCTCGCACACACTTTTTCAGTTCTCCCCACAAATGTTCTATTGGATTGAGGTCAGGGCTTTGTGATGGCCACTCCAATACCTTGACTTTGTGGCCTTAAGCCATTTTCCCACAACTTTGGAAGTATTCTTGCGGTCATTGTCAATTTGGAAGACCCATTTGCGACCAAGCTTCAACTTCCTGACTGATGTCTTGAGATGTTGCTTCAATATATCCACATAATTGTGGATATAATGATTCCATCTATTTTGTGAAGTGCACCAGTCCCTCCTGCAGCAAATCACCCCCCAAAATGAGGCTGTTATCCCCGTGCTTCACGGTTGGGATGGTGTTTTTTGGCTTGCAAGCCTCCCCCTTTTTCCTCCAAACATAACGATGGTCATTATGGACAAACAGTTCTATTTTTGTTTCATCAGACCAGAGGACATTTCTCCAAAAAGTACGATCTTTGTCCCCATGTGCAAACCGTAGTCTGGCTTTTTTAAGGCGGTTTTGGAGCAGTGGCTTCTTCCTTGCTGAGCAGCCTTTCAGGTTATGTCGATATAGGACTCGTTTGACTGTGGATATAGATACTTTTGTACCTGTTTCCTCCATGGTCCCATGGTGTTTATACTTGCACACTATTGTTTGTACAGATGAGCGAGGTACCTTCAGGCTTTTGGAAATTGCTCCCAAGGATGAACCAGACTTTTGGAGGCCTACAATTTTATTTCTGAGGTCTTGGCTGATTTCTTTTGATTTTCCCATGATGTCAAGCAAAGAGGCACTGAGTTTGAAGGTTGGCTTTGAAATACATCCACAGGTACACCTCCAATTACCTCAAATGTTGTCAATTAGCCTATCAGAAGCTTCTAAAGCCATGATATCATTTTCTGGAATTTTCCAAGCTGTTTAAAGGCACAGTCAACTTAGTGTATGTAAATTGTGATACAGCGAAATAATCTGTCTGTAAACAATTGTTGGAAAAATTACTTGTCATGCACAAAGTAGATGTCCTAACCGACTTGCCAAAACTATAGTTTGTTAACAAGACATTTGTGGAGTGGTTGAAAAACAAGTTTTAATGACTCCAACCTAAGTGTATGTACATTTCCGACTTCAAATGTATATGGATGATTTAAAGGTTATTGATTATAGACCTGATTAAGTTGGGGTTTCTTATCTCCTCATTCTGCTGCTGCCTCAGCCACATTGTTCTGAACACCAATATGCTGGTTAACTTTGCATTTATACACATAGCAACACGGTCTAGGAAAAGGCGCCAATTCAACAGCGCACTGATCTTTCAGAACCGCGGACAGCGACTGCTATCAAACACGGGAGAATCTACGTGTTAAAAAATAATATTATTTTTTATTTAGTGTTGCACCATTGTCCTTAACCATGTACAATTTCAGTAGCACGTCTTAGTGATGGACTGTACCATCCCCACAGCCTCCACAATGGATTAGTCCACTCAGACAGGCGTGAATCAGACAGCTGTCTTGTACAGCATGAAATATTTATACATTTTTTGCTACTGCACGACTAAAGAAATCTCTGTCGACCACAGCCTAATCGACAAAACAATCGACCAGTTGACTAAATGTCCTGGGCAGGAATAAAGGAATATATTTCCTGAAGATGACAATAGCTAGATACATTTTGATAGCAACTGTAAATAAAGAGAGGAAGAAAGAGGGGGAGGGAATTCAGATTCAACTGGTGTACAGTAGCCTTCTGACCTCAGGGAATACAGATTAAACAGTAGCCTTCTGACCTCAGGGAATACAGATTAAACTGGTGTACAGTAGCCTTCTGACCTCAGGGAATACAGATTAAACAGTAGCCTTCTGACCTCAGGGAATACAGATTAAACTGGTGTACAGTAGCCTTCTGACCTCAGGGAATACAGATTAAACAGTAGCCTTCTGACCTCAGGGAATACAGATTAAACTGGTGTACAGTAGCCTTCTGACCTCAGGGAATACAGATTAAACAGTAGCCTTCTGACCTCAGGGAATACAGATTAAACTGGTGTACAGTAGCCTTCTGACCTCAGGGAATACAGATTAAACAGTAGCCTTCTGACCTCAGGGAATACAGATTAAACTGGTGTACAGTAGCCTTCTGACCTCAGGGAATACAGATTAAACAGTAGCCTTCTGACCTCAGGGAATACAGATTAAACTGGTGTACAGTAGCCTTCTGAGCTCAGGGAATACAGATTAAACAGTAGCCTTCTGACCTCAGGGAATACAGATTAAACTGGTGTACAGTAGCCTTCTGACCTCAGGGAATACAGATTAAACAGTAGCCTTCTGACCTCAGGGAATACAATCACCACACACTGGGATCAAAATGATGACCCCTCATTGGTCAGTCAGTAGACCTAGTATTGCAGAGGCTCATTGCTCTCTCAGGGATGTGACAAAGAACATCTGGAAAATAAGGATATTAGTTTCAGGGGAAGGTTATTGATGTAATCTTGTAGAAAAGTAGAAATTCCTCATTAATCAGGAAAAATGGCATCTCTGGATGGATAGAGGGGAGAGTAGAGAGAGCTGGCTGGCTGGCTGGCTGGGTGTGTGTGTGTGTGTGTGTGTGTGTGTGTGTGTGTGTGTGTGTGTGTGTGTGTGTGTGTGTGTGTGTGTGTGTGTGTGTGTGTGTGTGTGTGTGTGTGTGTGTGTGTGTGCGTGCGTGCGTGCGTGCGTGCGTGCGTGCGTGCGTGCGTGCGTGCGTGCGTGCGTGCGTGCGTGCGTGCGTGCGTGCGTGCGTGCGTGCGTGCGTGCGTGCGTGCGTGCGTGCGTGCGTGCGTGCGTGCGTGCGTGCGTGCGTGCGTGCGTGCGTGCGTGCGTGCGTGCGTGCGTGCGTGCGTGCGTGCGTGCGTGCGTGTCGTTCGTTCGTTCGTTCGTTCGTTCGTTCGTTCGTTCGTTCGTTCGTTCGTTCCCTGGCCCAGAACAGGCTCTGGTAAGCAAGTCAGTCAACAGCATTACAGTCATCTCACTCTGTGGATGGATAGAGGGGAGAGTAGAGAGAGAGGAGACCAAGGCAGAGCTGTGTCCTGTCCGGCCCAGCCTCTGGTCAGTCAGTCAGTCACTACACAGCCTCACCTCTCTCTGGATGGATAGAGGGGAGAGTAGAGAGAGAGGAGACCAAGGCAGAGCTGTGTCCTGTCCGGCCCAGCCTCTGGTCAGTCAGTCAGTCACTACACAGCCTCACCTCTCTCTGGATGGATAGAGGGGAGAGTAGAGAGAGAGGAGACCAAGGCAGAGCTGTGTCCTGTCCGGCCCAACCTCTGGTCAGTCAGTCAGTCACTACACAGCCTCACCTCTCTCTGGATGGATAGAGGGGAGAGTAGAGAGAGAGGAGACCAAGGCAGAGCTGTGTCCTGTCCGGCCCAGCCTCTGGTCAGTCAGTCAGTCACTACACAGCCTCACCTCTCTCTGGATGGATAGAGGGGAGAGTAGAGAGAGAGGAGACCAAGGCAGAGCTGTGTCCTGTCCGGCCCAGCCTCTGGTCAGTCAGTCAGTCACTACACAGCCTCACCTCTCTCTGGATGGATAGAGGGGAGAGTAGAGAGAGAGGAGACCAAGGCAGAGCTGTGTCCTGTCCGGCCCAGCCTCTGGTCAGTCAGTCAGTCACTACACAGCCTCACCTCTCTCTGGATGGATAGAGGGGAGAGTAGAGAGAGAGGAGACCAAGGCAGAGCTGTGTCCTGTCCGGCCCAGCCTCTGGTCAGTCAGTCAGTCACTACACAGCCTCACCTCTCTCTGGATGGATAGAGGGGAGAGTAGAGAGAGAGGAGACCAAGGCAGAGCTGTGTCCTGTCCGGCCCAGCCTCTGGTCAGTCAGTCAGTCACTACACAGCCTCACCTCTCTCTGGATGGATAGAGGGGAGAGTAGAGAGAGAGGAGACCAAGGCAGAGCTGTGTCCTGTCCGGCCCAGCCTCTGGTCAGTCAGTCAGTCACTACACAGCCTCACCTCTCTCTGGATGGATAGAGGGGAGAGTAGAGAGAGAGGAGACCAAGGCAGAGCTGTGTCCTGTCCGGCCCAGCCTCTGGTCAGTCAGTCAGTCACTACACAGCCTCACCTCTCTCTGGATGGATAGAGGGGAGAGTAGAGAGAGAGGAGACCAAGGCAGAGCTGTGTCCTGTCCGGCCCAGCCTCTGGTCAGTCAGTCAGTCACTACACAGCCTCACCTCTCTCTGGATGGATAGAGGGGAGAGTAGAGAGAGAGGAGACCAAGGCAGAGCTGTGTCCTGTCCGGCCCAGCCTCTGGTCAGTCAGTCAGTCACTACACAGCCTCACCTCTCTCTGGATGGATAGAGGGGAGAGTAGAGAGAGAGGAGACCAAGGCAGAGCTGTGTCCTGTCCGGCCCAGCCTCTGGTCAGTCAGTCAGTCACTACACAGCCTCACCTCTCTCTGGATGGATAGAGGGGAGAGTAGAGAGAGAGGAGACCAAGGCAGAGCTGTGTCCTGTCCGGCCCAGCCTCTGGTCAGTCAGTCAGTCACTACACAGCCTCACCTCTCTCTGGATGGATAGAGGGGAGAGTAGAGAGAGAGGAGACCAAGGCAGAGCTGTGTCCTGTCCGGCCCAGCCTCTGGTCAGTCAGTCAGTCACTACACAGCCTCACCTCTCTCTGGATGGATAGAGGGGAGAGTAGAGAGGAGACCAAGGCAGAGCTGTGTCCTGTCCGGCCCAGCCTCTGGTCAGTCAGTCAGTCACTACACAGCCTCACCTCTCTCTGGATGGATAGAGGGGAGAGTAGAGAGAGAGGAGACCAAGGCAGAGCTGTGTCCTGTCCGGCCCAGCCTCTGGTCAGTCAGTCAGTCACTACACAGCCTCACCTCTCTCTGGATGGATAGAGGGGAGAGTAGAGAGAGAGGAGACCAAGGCAGAGCTGTGTCCTGTCCGGCCCAGCCTCTGGTCAGTCAGTCAGTCACTACACAGCCTCACCTCTCTCTGGATGGATAGAGGGGAGACTTCTAATCTCAGGCTGAACAAACAGCCCCATGACACCAATAACACTAAAGCACCGCCACATAGATTGTTCTTTGTTGAAAAACTTCTGTCCGAACATTGAAAGATGTCTGACTTTGGTTGCCATTTAACCTAGTGGAAATTACATGTCAACGTCAAAGAGACCAATGTGAAATGGATTTTCATCTAAAACATATCGAGACTTAGAGGTCTGCTGGCAGCCACAGCTTCATGATTTCCTGCTGGGGGGGAGGGGGGCGCGAGAGAGAGCGAGAGAGACCCAAATGGCATCCTATCCCCATAGGGTTCTGGTACAAGGTAGTACACTACATAGAGAATAGGGTGCCATTTGGGACATAAGGAGAGAGACATATTCATATGCAGCCCAGGCAATGGACTGAAACTCCATAGGATAGAGAGAGAGAGAGAGAGAGAGAGAGAGAGAGAGAGGAGAGAGAGAGAGAGAGAGAGAGAGAGAGAGAGAGAGAGAGAGATTCATATGCAGCCCAGGCAATGGACTGCGGCTAGGGAGAGAGGGAATATATGAGAGAGATGGCTTTAAAATGTCAAAAATGATTCACAGAACTGAAGGTAACGACAGAGTGGAATGAGTCAATCACCGTGAGCTAAATGGTTTAACGGTTTTCTGTTCAAATACTCTGAATTCATTGACAAGCTGACCAATAATGAAGACTGAAATAGACAGAGGAGGAGGATGGGGAGCATTTCCAAATTACGGATAGTGACCATCAACGTACCATTCTTATCAGAAATGACAGGGTTGAGAAATCATTTTCAGAAATTACAGATCAGAAATCATAATACTGTTCTTATCTGAAATGGAACAGGTCCTGACGTTTGAGAAATCATCCTTCAGAGAAATGTCTGCCAAGTCTATAATCCGAATTTACTGAGAGGGAATTCATGTTGTTTGAGGTACTGTGTTTGTTTCAAATCCCGATCCCTACCCCGTTTCTGTTGAAGGTGTCGTCCTCAGTGAGGATGAGGAGGATGATGAGGGTTAGAGTGAGGGGTCAGTACTCACCACCTCGTGTATGGATCTGTTGAAGGTGTCGTCCTCAGTGAGGATGAGGAGGATGATGAGGGCCATGTAGACGTGATGAGAGTTCCTGTCTTCCACATGGTACAGGATCTCTAGGATGGGCACCACCTAAGGGAAGATAATTAGAGAATGAACATGTGTGTTGGGTACTAATATTGGTTTCATTTCATTTAGACAATTTATTCAACAATGATAATCCACTCAGAAATGCCACCGTTTTCCTTCCTGGTCTCCTGCATGTGTTCCTGCGGTGTGGGGCGGGACAGAGAGGGGGCGGTACAGAACAGAGAGGGGGTGGGACAGAGAGGGGGCGGGACAGAAAGGGGGCGGGACAGGAAGGGGGCGGGACAGGAAGGGGGCGGGACAGGAAGTGGCGGGCGGGACAGAACAGAGAGGGGGCGGGACAGAACAGAGAGGGGGCGGGACAGAACAGAGAGGGGGCGGGACAGAAAGGGGGTGGGACAGAAAGGGGGTGGGACAGAAAGGAGGTGGGACAGAAAGGGGGTGGTGTGGGGTGAGACAGAGGGGGTGCTGTGGGGTGGGGGCAGGAAGTGTGGCGGCCACCAGACCTCAACCAGAAGGCAAGCCCTGACACGCACCCAACATCCAACACACTGCATCCCAGACTAAAGAGACACTGGGAAACAGAGAGTGTTGTTCCACAGGGGAGCTGTGTGTGTTCCAGCATGGTTTCACTGTGTGTGGGAGTGATCCTCCTCCCCAACACATTTAAAACCTGCTGAGAAGTGACGTCACAGCACACCCCGCAGGACCAGCTGTCCATTGTGTGCCAACATGTCAGCTGGGAACAATGAGAAACTAAGACAAAGCGGATGACTAAGATGACTAAAGCCTTGTTCACATTGGAAGTTTGAAGTGACTAAAATAAAATAAAAATTGCATATCCGATTCAAATCTGTTATTTTTCTTAGTCTGAACAGCACATGGAATTGGATATTTGAAGACACATTTCAAACCACCCTGGCTGCAGCATACCACCCTGCATCCCACTGCTGGCAACTCTGAAGCTAAACAAGGTTGGTCCTGGTCAGCAGCATACCACCCTGCATCCCACTGCTGGCAACTCTGAAGCTAAACAAGGTTGGTCCTGGTCAGCAGCATACCACCCTGCATCCCACTGCTGGCAACTCTGAAGCTAAACAAGGTTGGTCCTGGTCAGCAGCATACCACCCTGCATCCCACTGCTGGCAACTCTGAAGCTAAACAAGGTTGGTCCTAGTTGGTCCCTGGATGGGAGACCAGATGCTGCTGGAAGTGGTGTTGAAGGACCAGTAGGAAGCACTCTTTCCTCTGGTCTAAAAAACAATATATCCCAGTGCCCCAGGGCAGTGATTGGGGACATTGCCTTGTGTAGGGTGGCATCTTTCAGATGGGACGTTAAACGAATGGGACTCTCTGTGGTCACTAAAGATCCCATGCCACTTATCGTAAGAGTAGGGGTGTTAACTCCGGTGTCCTGGATAAATTCCTGATCTGTCCCTCATACCATCATGGTCACCTAATCATCCCCAGCTTCCAAATGGCTCATTCATCCTCCTTCCTCTCCCCTGTAACTATTCCCCAGGTTGTTGATGTAAATGAGAATGAGTTCTCAGTCAACTTACCTGGTAAAATAAGGGACTTATATCTTTTTTCCTTCTACAAATCTGATTCCTGGTCAAGCGACTGGTGTCTGAACGGTCATTGGAAACACGTATCTTCCTCTATAATTTTCACTACTAAACATAGAAACGCGCCATTTTCCTACATGCTGATGTTGGGGTGGTGCTGGATGATCAACACTTTGAAATGTCCCTTTAATTGTTGACAAACAAATGAGTGAATGTGCTAGAAAGCTAAACAGCTACCTAGTTAGCTGACTGCTGTGGCTAGCTAGCTGACTGCTGTGGTAGTGGGGCGGCAAGTAGCCTAGTGGTTAGAGCGTTGGACTAGTAACCGAAAGGTTGCCAGATCAAATCCCCGAGCTGACAAGGATAGAAATCTGTCGTTCTGCCCCTGAACAAGGCAGTTAACCCACTGTTCCCCTGAACAAGGCAGTTAACCCACTGTTCCCCTGAACAAGGCAGTTAACCCACTGTTCCCCAGTAGGCCGTCATTGAAAATAAGAATTTGTTCTTAACTGACTTGCCTAGTTAAATAAAGGTAAAATATATATTTTTTAAATTTAACCAATGAGAATTGCCAGACCTCAACCAGAAGGCAAACGTATCTTCCTCTATCATTTTAACTACAAAACATTTCTCATGTGGTGATGTTGGGGTGGTGCTGGAGACAATGAATAGGTCGGTAGGTGAACCATTCTTCCCTTTATTTTTCCTTTAACTTACCAGGTTCTCCATGTCTGTGCGTGACAGCATGTAGTTCCTCATATTGGTGTTCTGATGCAGCAGCGTGTAGAGTAACAGCGTAGCCTGGTCAGACCTCTGTTGCTCACACAGAGCTGTGTACAGGCTGTTGAAGTTAATCTGGAACGTATGGTGCTGCTCTGTAGGGATGGATGACGTGTCTAAAGGAGGTCAAAACGCTTGTTAGATACTACTGCCATGTTGAAACACAAGCATTTCTCTACACTTGTTAGATACTACTGCCATGTTGAAACACAAGCATTTCTCTACACTTGTTAGATACTACTGCCATGTTGAAACACAAGCATTTCTCTACACTTGTTAGATACTACTGCCATGTTGAAACACAAGCATTTCTCTACACTTGTTAGATACTACTGCCATGTTGAAACACAAGCATTTCTCTACACTTGTTAGATACTACTGCCATGTTGAAACACAAGCATTTCTCTACACTTGTTAGATACTACTGCCATGTTGAAACAAGCATTTCTCTACACTTGTTAGATACTACTGCCATGTTGAAACAAGCATTTCTCTACACTTGTTAGATACTACTGCCATGTTGAAACACAAGCATTTCTCTACACTTGTTAGATACTACTGCCATGTTGGAGCTAGGAACACAAGCATTTCTCTACACCCGCAATAACATCTGATAAATATGTGTATGTGACCAATAACATTTGATTTGATATTAAAGCCATTTAGCAGACACTCCTATCAAAGGGTAAATTACAATGAGACACACATTCACCAATAGTTCCCTTTAAGTCTGCTTCTATTGGTATAATATATCATACGGTATGTAAACATATACATTTAGCAGACACTCTTATCCAGAGCGACTTACAGTTAGTGCATTCATCTTAAGATAGCTAGGTGGGACAAGCACATTTCACAGTAATAGTAAGTACATTTTTCCTCAATAAATTAGCTACCAGCAAAGGTCAGAGCTCGCGAGACCCTGGTCTCAGTTGGGATCCCTGATTAAATAAAAGTGGTTAAATAAAAAACAGTAAGGGAGAAACAGTGCGAGTGTTAATTCCCAAAATAGCTTATTTACCTCACTATTTACTGTACTTGACTATACTGTACAGTAGTCAAGCATTTTGCTATAGACATGTTGTTCTGATAATGAACAATAAAATGATATATTTTCAATAGATAAAACCAAATGCCTTAGCATTTAGACAGGTAGTGATAAGGGGAAAAATCGATACAGTTACATATCTCAATATTATTTTGGACGACATTATATACTTTGACTCAAAGTAACCCCCCCCAAACAAATAACGTTTGGTAGTATTTGCTAGCAATAGCAGGCTATACCTGCCACAAAAACTCCAGTATTTTTCGACCTATAACTTGTTGTCCCATCTTCTTCTTAAATATTGAGTCAACATGTTTTCAGCACTTATTTCCATGACTGATCAAAACTAGTTTTCTCGTGCTCCTGGGAACATCAATTTGCTATAAAATAGCAAGTATCAGATCACAATACATATCATATCAGCACCTAAGTATCAAATCAAATGATATGTCACGTACACAGTTTACATCTAAATGGACAGCTAACTGCTTGTGTGCTAGCTCCCTCAACATCACAGAACAATAACCAATATTCATAATAAAGAGTTTCATTAAAAACAACAACGTAACATGACAATATGGTATTGTGAGGTCCCCTGGAGATTCCCGGCCCCACAGTGTGTGTTTTTGAAGCAGGTGACAGCCTGTCTGTAAGGGGGGTGTGTGTGGGCATAAGTTGTGTGTGTAGGGCAGTACCTTGTGTGTTTTTGAAGCAGGTGACAGCCTGTCTGTAGGGGTTTGGGCAGTCGTTTGGTCCATCTGTCAGATTGGCTAGCACCAGGAGTAATAACAGGCTCTGATTGGATAAGGGAAGCGGGTTCTGTTCCTGCTCCAATCCTGGTTTACTGCTGGCTCCGCCCAGTGTGAACACACTCCACAACCCACCTGGAGGAAACGCATAGGTAGAGAATATTAATATTGGTAACACTTTCTATGAACACCCTCTTCCTAATGTCTTACAAGCTCATTTATAACACCTTATAAGCAATGTGAAATACATGACATAGGCGCTAGTAACTGCTCATAAATTACAATATAAAAAAAAGTTTAAATTCTTATTTTTTCTTTATGAAAATGGGACAAAAGTATATACATAAGGCCTGGTCTGGACAGAGAGGACTGTAAGGACAGGATTTCATACTCAACAAAAATAGAAATGCAACATGCAACAATTTCAAAGATTTTACTGAGTTACAGTTCATATAAGGAAATCAGTCAATTGAAATATATTCATTGGGCCCTAATCTATGGATTTCACATGACTGGGCAGGGGCGCAGCCATGGGTGGGCCTGGGAAGGCATAGGCCCACCCACTTGAAAGCCAGGTCCAGCCAATCAGAATGAGTTTTTCCCCCACAAAAAGGCTTTATTACAGGCAGAAATACTCCTCAACTAAAGACATCTGTGGAATTGTGTTGTGTGACAACTGCACATTTTAGAGTGGCTTTTTATTTTTCCCAGCACATGGTGAAACGTATAATGAACATGCTGTTTAATCAGTATCTTGATATTCCACACCTGTCAGGTCGAAGGATTATCTCGGCAAAGGAGAAATGCTCACTAACAGGAATGTAAAAACATTTGCTAAAATATGAGTGAAATAAGCTTTTTGCATGTATGGAATATTTCTGGGATCTTTTATTTCAGCTCATGAAACATGGGACCAACACTTTACATGTTGCGTTTATATTTTTGTTCAGTATAGATGTTGCTATTTTAAACTATTACTATGTTGTTCAGAAAATCATCATATTGTATTCTCTCTCAGAACGGTGCATTCTGGTTCGGCTAAACCTTACACTGTCTTGTTGTTTCTTCTCAGATTGTATCAGATCTGTCTCAAAGTGAAAAGAATTTGTCTCCATCTAGAGGTGAGAGACAGAACAGACAATAGTTTCCCAGCATGACCGATTGTGAAAGAAGAGCAGTCAATGTCAGTTATCAGCTCTGCTGTGGTCAATACAACGACCATGTTAAACCCACTGGTTATCAGCTCTGCTGTGGTCAATACAACGACCATGTTAAACCCACTGGTTATCAGCTCTGCTGTGATCAATACCCCATCCATGTTAAACCCACTGGTTATCAGCTCTGCTGTGATCAATACCCCATCCATGTTAAACCCACTGGTTATCAGCTCTGCTGTGGTCAATACCACGACCATGTTAAACCCACTGGTTATCAGCTCTGCTGTGGTCAATACCCCATCCATGTTAAACCCACTGGTTATCAGCTCTGCTGTGATCAATACCCCATCCATGTTAAACCCACTGGTTATCAGCTCTGCTGTGATCAATACAACGACCATGTTAAACCCACTGGTTATCAGCTCTGCTGTGGTCAATACCCCATCCATGTTAAACCCACTGGTTATCAGCTCTGCTGTGGTCAATACAACGACCATGTTAAACCCACTGGTTATCAGCTCTGCTGTGGTCAATACCACGACCATGTTAAACCCACTGGTTATCAGCTCTGCTGTGGTCAATACCCCATCCATGTTAAACCCACTGGTTATCAGCTCTGCTGTGGTCAATACCCCATCCATGTTAAACCCACTGGTTATCAGCTCTGCTGTGGTCAATACCACGACCATGTTAAACCCACTGGTTATCAGCTCTGCTGTGATCAATACCCCATCCATGTTAAACCCACTGGTTATCAGCTCTGCTGTGGTCAATACAACGACCATGTTAAACCCACTGGTTATCAGCTCTGCTGTGATCAATACCCCATCCATGTTAAACCCACTGGTTATCAGCTCTGCTGTGATCAATACCCCATCCATGTTAAACCCACTGGTTATCAGCTCTGCTGTGGTCAATACCCCATCCATGTTAAACACACTGGTTATCAGCTCTGCTGTGATCAATACCCCATCCATGTTAAACCCACTGGTTATCAGCTCTGCTGTGGTCAATACAACGACCATGTTAAACCCACTGGTTATCAGCTCTGCTGTGATCAATACCCCATCCATGTTAAACCCACTGGTTACCAGCTCTGCTGTGGTCAATACCCCATCCATGTTAAACCCACTGGTTATGAGCTCTGCTGTGGTCAATACCCCATCCATGTTAAACCCACTGGTTATCAGCTCTGCTGTGGTCAATACCACGACCATGTTAAACCCACTGGTTATCAGCTCTGCTGTGGTCAATACCCCATCCATGTTAAACACACTGGTTATCAGCTCTGCTGTGGTCAATACAACGACCATGTTAAACCCACTGGTTATCAGCTCTGCTGTGGTCAATACCCCATCCATGTTAAACACACTGGTTATCAGCTCTGCTGTGGTCAATACCCCATCCATGTTAAACCCACTGGTTATCAGCTCTGCTGTGATCAATACCCCATCCATGTTAAACCCACTGGCTATCAGCTCTGCTGTGATCAATACCCCATCCATGTTAAACCCACTGGTTATCAGCTCTGCTGTGGTCAATACCCCATCCATGTTAAACCCACTGGTTATCAGCTCTGCTGTGGTCAATACCACGACCATGTCCTTCTTCTATCTAATCGGTTAATGTTTTAGCCAATGTGCTTGGACAAAGATCTAAGGCACAGCCGTTTTTATTTTATTTTAATGAAAGATGGACAAATTGACTGGGGACCAGTGTGTCCTTGTACACAACTTTGTTTGACTCCGTCAGAACAGCAGAGCCATGGTCACTTCCCCTCTCTGGCCCCTCTGTCTCTGTCCGGTCCGTCCCAGTCCTCCCTCTGGGTCATTGGTGTGTTAGTGCCGCCTTAGCTCCAGCTAGGACTTCTTTCTCCCTCCCTTTCTCCTCTCCTCCCTCTCTCCTCTCCTCCCCTCCTCCCTCTCTCCTCTCCTCTCCTCCCGCTCTCCTCTCCTCCCGCTCTCCTCTCCTCCCGCTCTCCTCTCCTCCCGCTCTCCCTCCCTTCTCTCCTCCCTCTCTCCTCTCTCCTCTCCTCCCCTCCTCCCTCCCTTCTCTCCTCCCTCTCTCCTCTCCTCCCTCTCTCCTCTCCTGCCTCTCTCCTCTCCTCCCTCTTTCCTCTCCTCCCTCTCTCCTCTCCTCCCTCTCTCCTCTCCTCCCTCTCTCCTCTCCTCCCTCTCTCCTCTCCTCCCTCTGCCTTTCCCTCTTTTTTCGTCTCTTTCCCCCTCACGCTCTCCCAGCCCCCAGTCTGTGGCTAGCCCAGGGCCAGAGGATGTGAGCGGAGCATTTCTCTCTGGTACCGCTCAGCCACAAGCTCCGGGCATGCTCTGGCCAGCATTTTTCATTTCCTTCATCACTGTTCTTTGGATTAGGCATATTCTGTAGTATTTATTTAGCCTACCCCACCACTAATGCGCAGAGATGTTGATACGAGTCGACAAAGAAATAGGTCACAGCCTGTGTAATTGATGGCATGATAACCAATGGAGCAGCACCAGAGACTTTTAGATTTCTTTACAGGCTATTGTCAAAAAGAGTTCATAACAGTGCTAACTAAAGTTGTCTATCAAGTGTAAAATCTGAGCGCAACAGAGCCAGTTACAACTGAAGTATCCGATCATCAATAGATTAGTAGTGCTGAGCATTTAACCGACATTTCGGTTATTTTTCAGGTTTTTAAAACACTAATTGACCGAAGTCGGTTCAATTATTTAAATTCCATTTTGTTCTTTTTTTTTCTCTTCTGTGAGCTCGATGTAAAGTTTCTGTAAAGATAAATCAGATCAAGCCTGAACTGTGCGATGTAGTAGGGAGTATTCGTTTCCAACAGGCCAATATTCTAAATAGTTTAGCTCAGAAAATGTGGTAATTAACTACAATGACCATAATCCATTGCAGGCCCACATAAACTCGTCCGGTCTGTGCGGAGCAGGCACGGAGACTGCACGGTAAAGCAATGCACGAGTTGAAAATACTGAAGGTGTGCGGTACTCAGAACGCACCTCACCTCAGCCACCCCCAAAGCAACGTTGCTCCATTGACAATGCATGACTTCCGCCGGAACACAAAGAGTTTGATGCATTTGGTGGATATGAGGCGTGAGAGAAGAGAACGCGCGATCAAGAGGGATAGAAAAGCAGTTGCTCCGTGAGCCTGAAAACACATGATCTAAGTGATTGATAGTTGGCATTCAGCAGTCAAAAGTACACCATATTTACTTTGAAGAACTACTAAAATAGTGATTTTGTCAGACAGCAGCTCTGTAGAGATGATCTGATGACTTGGAATGAAATAAAGTCATCAAATAAAACATTTTATTAAAGTAAAGTGAATAAATTAGGACCCAAAAAAATCTTGGTCCAAATTGTCAAACTTATTTTTCCATATATAGACACATCTTATATGTTTTAATCAGCTATATGCACTGAGCTTGTCTGATGCTTTAAGGGCACTGTTTGATTAAATAATTATGACGTACAAATGACTAGAGGGAGTCCGACCGCAATTCATTTGAATGTGATGGGCCGGGCTCAGACTTGCTGCACAAAAACGTGACTGTGTGACTAGCACCCGTTGTCTTTCTCTCCTCCCAGCTGCAGCGAACACCACAGAACATCAAGTGTTTATCGTGCTGTCTGTGTTGCTGAAGCTGTAACATAATTACAGCCATTTCTGACTGAAAAGTTCTGTTACCAGAAATCCCTCATTTGTTTAGGAAAAACATTCTCTATTCCCGTAACGCTTGCTCTCTTTACGTGACATGTATGCATCGCATGCACATGACCAATAGGACATGACCTATAGCATGTCATAATCACATCAATAAACTCTGAACACAGTAACATGTGACAGCAAAATAGACACAGAGGACGTGACAAAAACTTGAAACCGGGGAATGTCTTATTTTTTATTTTCTTAGGGGTGGATCAGCTTAATATTGCAGAACAATATTAACGGGGGAATGTTTACTGGTTGCCCAGGAGGTAAAGGGGAAGTCAGATGTGTGGAACAAATTTGACTAGTTATGGAAAATACTGGAGATCAAGAAAAAGAAGGAGCAAGCGCTGTGTGTAAAATTTTTTCGACCGTTAGCAACAATGTATACAACACTAAATAAGAGTACCAGAGAGTCTGTTGTAAAACATTTTGTCAAGCCTTTATCAAATCAAATGTATTTATATAGCCCTTCTTACATCAGCTGATATATCAAAGTGCTGTACAGAAACCCAGCCGAAAACCCCAAACAGCAAGCAATGCAGGTGTAGAAGCACGGTGGCTAGGAAAAACTCCCTAGAAAGGCCAAAACCTAGGGAGAAACCTAGAGAGGAACCAGGCTATGAGGGGTGGCCAGTCCTCTTCTGGCTATGCCGGGTGGAGCTTATAACAGTACATGGCCAAGATGTTCAAATGTTCATAAATGACCAGCATAGTCAAATAATAGTAATCACATTACAGCAAAGACTAAAACCAGTCACATTCATTTGTGAATGCAATTTCCAAAATGGAATGGTTTATTTATTGTTTACATTAATCATTCAAGGGAGGCTTTATTTCATTTTAAAACTAAAATGCTTGATTGTATTTCAAATCATGAATGACTCGTACGCTGTGTGATGACCTGAACAAATTAATAATTGATTGATACAGTAGCCTACATAAGTATTGATATATATGCTTAAGTTATGTAATAATAACAATAAGGAGATCAAAAAAGTTATTATTTTTATCATTTGGAACAGTGTAAACGACACTAAATACATGATAAATAATACCAGAGGCTGTTGTAACGAAGAAAAAAAAGTCTAGAGCATTTATTACAGCATAGTAAAGATTAAAAACAGCCAAAAAATGTATCCGACATGTTGTGGTTGAGTGAAGCTTGGCGCTCACGGAATCAGTAGGCTATAAAAACAAACACTCGAACAGGCAACAGAAACAGGATCCATCTTATTTCTGTACAGCCAGGCACGTTTAACAGTTAGGTTATTAATTATAGACCTAATTAAGTTGGGGTTTCCGCTCTCCTCTCTTTTCTTAGACAATTAAGGCAAGGGCTGTTTTCTCATCTCCTCATTCCGCTGCTGCCTCCGCCGCATTGTTCTCAACACCAAAATGCTGATTAACTTTACTATTATGCACATAGCAACATGGTCTCTAGGAAAAGGCGGCAATTCAACAGCGCACTGATGTGTTTCAGAACCGCGGACAGCAACCGCACTTGAACACGGGAGAAAGCGCATCCGTTATAAAATATTATTTCGTATTAGTGTTGCACCATTGATCTTATGGAATATAACCATGTACAATTTCTGTAGCAAATGTCTTAAGAATGATGGACTCTGCCATCCCCACGGCCTCCACAATGGATTAGTCCAATCAGACAGGTGTCTTGTACACCTTGATTATATATATTCTTTTGCTATTGCTCAACTAAAGAAATCTCAGTCGACCAACAACCTATCGACCAAACAATCGAACAGTCGACTAAATGGGGTCAGCCCTAGAATAAATGGTTAATAAACGATAAGAATTGTGAAAGCATTCTACCCACATAATGCAATCGAATGTACCTCAAAAAGCTCTAATCGCTCACCACTATACACTAGAGAAAAAGCTATTTGTTTTTTAACACAGCAGCCACATATCATAAGACAGGCCCTGGTTCAGTAGCCTACGACCTGTTGTTGCAATGTTGAAGTGTCTTACGATGAAACCTACTTCAAAGCCAAATGGAACATAGTCACAAAAGCACAGTGTTTATTAAATGATATTTTTAAACCAAAAAAACGAAAGGACAAATTTAGAGCGGAAGTTTGTTTTCCTGTGAGTGTTGAGCTATTTTTTTGCAGAACGGTGAAAAGACGGTGAGCACCGCAGTGGTGCGTAAAGACCTCTCCGGTGAGCGATGAGTGGAATTTGGCCCACAGTGCTGCTCCGGCAGTCCTAATTCCCTGCATGGCGTCTAGCGGTGGCGGCCGGCAGCAGTAACCCAACAGAGCGGGGGAGAGAGGGAGGGGAGGAGCGGGGGAGATAAGCAGCCCTTGTGACTGAGCCCTGCTCATCACTGGCACCAGACCGGCTGGAGCAGACCCATTTCTGTCAGAGCACTGACCAGCAGAGCAGCATCCCAAATAGCACCCTATTCCCTATGTTTTGTACCCTACGGGCCCTGGTCAAAAGTAGTGCACTATATAGGGAATAGGCTGACATTTTGGACACAGTACAGAGCAGAGCCAGGTCCTGGCTGGCTGGCAGCATGGCTTCCTGACTCACTCCACTGACTCGCTCTTTATCCCCACAACACTGCCCTTCTCTCAATCCTCCAGCTCCCAGGCAATGATACTGACTCCAACAAGGCCATGCCATTTTAGAATTTCTCCTCAGCTATCACGCTTTCTATGGAAGAACCGTGTCTGTGTTAGGATGAATAATAGAGTCTGCAGTGGTCTACCACAGTGTGTGTGTGTGTGTGTGTGTGTGTGTGTGTGTGTGTGTGTGTGTGTGTGTGGTGTGTACACGTGTGTTCATGCATGTGTGTGTGTACGTGTTTAACTATACTTGTGGTGACCAGAAGTCCCCACAATAATTTTTAACAAACACAAATTTAACCAACTGGGGACATTTTGTTGGTCCCCACAAGTTCAACTGCTATTTATTTCTAGGGGGTTTAGGTTTAAGGTTAGAATTAGGTTTAAGTTTAGAATTAGGGTTAGGGTTAGGAGCTAGGGTTAGTTTTAGGGGTTAAGAGCTAGTTTTAGGGTAAGGGTACGGGTCAGGGAAAATAGGATTTTTAATGGGGCTGAATTGTGTGTCCCCACAAGGTTAGTTGTACAAGACTGTGTGAGTGTGTGTGGTGGGGCACAAGGGTTCAGCAGAACGTGGCTAACGGTCTGTGAGAATGCATCCAGACCGACCGCCATAATGGCCATCATGTGGTCTACAGACAGGACGTGACGTCATCATTAGGGGTAATAATGACAGACAGTAGTAGTTTGTGCAGTGAACCTTGTACTGTATCAAGTCTCTTTCACCCAGCATGCCATCTACACTATATATGCAAAAGTATGTAAACACCCCGTCAAATTAGTGGATTCGGCCTTTTCAGCCACACCGGTTGTTGACATGCAATCTCCATAGACAAACATTGGCAGTAGAATGGTGTTACTGTAGAACTCAGTGACTTTCAACATGGCACCGTCATAGGATGCCACCTTTCCAACAAGTCAGTTTGTCAAATTTCTGTCCTGCTAGAGCTGCCTTGGTCAACTGGAAGTGCTGTTATGGTGAAGTGGAAACGTCTAGGAGCAACAACGGCTCAGCCACGAAGTGGTAGGCCACACAAACTCACAGAATGGGACTGCAACACTCAGAATGGGACTGCAACACAGTACCGAGTTCCAAACTGCCTCTGGAAGAAACATTAGCACAATAACTGTTTGTCGGGAGCTTCATGAAATGGATTTCCATGGCCGACAGTCGCAGACAAGCCTAAGATCACCATGCGCAATGCCAAGCGTTAGTTGGAGTGGTGTAAAGCTCGCCGCCATCGGACTCTGGAAAGGCTTCACAGAAGAGTGGAGGCTGTTTTTGCAGCAAAGGGGGGACCAACTCCATATTAATGCCCATGATTTTGTAATGAGATGTTTAACGAGCAAGTGTCCACATACATTGTCATGTAGTGTGTCTACGTCTGTGAATCATCCTCTACAAGCTAACACCAACATGGACGAGACACTAGCATGACATCATAGACAGGACGTCATCCAGGAGTACTATCTGCTCAAACACCATCTGTACTGTTGATATGGGTCTGAGGCTAACGGTGGACGATAGGAAGACATCTGTACTGTTGATATGGGTCTGAGGTAAACGGTGGACGATAGGAAGACATCTGTACTGTTGATATGGGTCTGGGGCTAACGGTGGACGATAGGAAGACATCTGTACTGTTGATATGGGTCTGAGGCTAACGGTGGACGATAGGAAGACATCTGTACTGTTGATATGGGTCTGGGGCTAACGGTGGACGATAGGAAGACATCTGTACTGCTGATATGAGTCTGAGGACGATACGATAGGAGATGACCTCAACAACAAGTGATGGTGTCAGTAAAGCAGAAACAGCAGTAACATCAGCCTACAAACTCACAGCTTCCTTCCACACAAGATTGTATTAATATTTCTGACACCTTGGAAGTAGTTTGTTTACCAGGTCAACCTACCTACCTACCTACCTACCTACCTACCTACCTACCTACCTACCTACCTACCTACCTACCTACCTACCTACCATCTTCCAACCCAGCTCCTTGTCACAGCTCCCTCCCACACAAGTTGTATCACATTTCGTACACCAATGGTTTTGTTTACCTATTTGAGCTCCTACAGTGCCTTCGGAAAGTATTCAGACCCCTTAACTATTTCCACATTTTGTTCCGTGTTAGCCTTATTCTAAAATGCAATAAATAAATAAAACGTACTAAGAAATCTACACACTATACCCCATAATGACAAAGCGAAACCAGTTGACATTTTTACAAATGTATTAAACATAAAAAACAAATACTTTATTTACATAAATATTCAGACCCTTTGCTATGAGACTCGAAATTGAGCTCAGGTGCATCCTGTTTCCATTGATCATCCTTGTTTCTACAACTTGATTGGAGTCCACCTGTGGTAAATTCAATTGATTGGACATGATTGGTCAAGGCACACACCTGTCTATATAAGCTCCCACAATTGACAGTGCATGTCAGAGCAAAGGTTGAAGGAATGAGGTCAAAGGAATTGTCCAAGACAGGATTGTGTCAAGGCACAGATCTGGGGAAGGGTACCAAAACATGTCTGCAGCATTGAAGGTCCCCAAGAACACAATGGCCTCCATCATTGTTAAATGGAAGAAGTTTGGAACCACCAAGACTCTTCCAAGAGCTGGCTGCCGGGCTAAACTGAGCAATCAGGGGAGAAGTGCCTTGGTAAGAGAGGTGACCAAGAACCCAATGGTCACTCTGACAGAGCTCTAGAGGTCCTCTGTGGAGATGGGAAAACCTTCCAAAAGGACAACCATCTGTGCAGCACTCCACCAATCAGGCCTTTATGGTAGTGACCACACAGAAGCCACTCCTCAGTAAAAGGCACGACAGCCCGCTTGGAGTTTGCCAAAGGGCACCTAAAGACACTCAGAACATGAGAAACAAGATTCTCTGGTCTGATGAAACCAAGATTTAACTCTTTGGCCTGAATGCCAAGCGTCACGTCTTGAAGAAACCTGGCACCATCCCTACGGTGAAGCATGGTGGTGGCAGCATCATGCTGTGGGGATGTGTTTCAGCAGCAGGGATTGGAAGACTAGTCAGGATTGAGGCAAAGATGAACGGAGCAATGAAAACATTCTCCAGATCGCTCAGGACCTCAGACTGGGGTGAAGGTTCACCTTCCAACAGGACAACGAACTTAATCACACAGCCAAGACAACACAGGAGTGGCTTCGGGACAAGTCTCAATGTCCATGGGTGATCCAGCCAGAGCCCGGACTTGAACTCGATCAAACATCTCTGGAGAGACCTGAAAATATCTATGCAGCAACGCTTCCCATCCAACCTGACAGAGCTTGAGAGGATCTACAGAGAAGAATTGGAGAAACTCCCCAAATACAGGTGTGCCAAGCTTGTAGCGTCATACCCAATAAGACTCGAGGCTGTAATCGCTGCCAAAGGTGCTTCAACAAAGTACTGAATAAAGGGTCTGAATACTTATGTACATGTGATATTTCAGTTTTTATTTTTAACAACTTAGCAGAAATTTAAAAAAAAACTGTTTTTGTTTGTCATTATGGGGTATTGATGAGTGGGGAAAAAACGATTTAATCAATTTTAGATTAAGGCTGTAACCTAACAAAATGTGGAAAAAGCCAATGGGTCTGAATACTTTCCCGAAGGCAGCTTATAGACAGACGCTGTGAGGCTTGTAGCCGTGATGATAAACCAACGATAGGAGAAATATGCATAACATACCACGCCGTGCCGACCCATGGTAAATAAACAGCCTTCTGATAATGACACACACACACACACACACACCACACACACACACACACACACACACACACACACGTAGATAGAGTACACTCAGACACACACAAGATGTACACAGATGTGTGCACACAGTCCGACACACACACACTTACGGGCCCCCAGACCTCATGTCCTGTATATAGGCACTGTGGAGCCATAGGACCTCATGTCCTGTATATATGCACTGTGGAGCCATAGGACCTCATGTCCTGTATATATGCACTGTGGAGCCATAGGACCTCATGTCCTGTATATATGCACTGTGGAGCCATAGGACCTCATGTCCTGTATATATGCACTGTGGAGCCATAGGACCTCATGTCCTGTATATATGCACTGTGGAGCCATAGGACCTCATGTCCTGTATATATGCACTGTGGAGCCATAGGACCTCATGTCCTGTATATATGCACTGTGGAGCCATAGGACCTCATGTCCTGTATATATGCACTGTGGAGCCATAGGACCTCATGTCCTGTATATATGCACTGTGGAGCCATAGGACCTCATGTCCTGTATATATGCACTGTGGAGCCATAGGACCTCATGTCCTGTATATATGCACTGTGGAGCCATAGGACCTCATGTCCTGTATATATGCACTGTGGAGCCATAGGACCTCATGTCCTGTATATATGCACTGTGGAGCCATAGGACCTCATGTCCTGTATATATGCACTGTGGAGCCATAGGACCTCATGTCCTGTATATATGCACTGTGGAGCCATAGGACCTCATGTCCTGTATATATGCACTGTGGAGCCATAGGACCTCATGTCCTGTATATATGCACTGTGGAGCCATAGGACCTCATGTCCTGTATATATGCACTGTGGAGCCATAGGACCTCATGTCCTGTATATATGCACTGTGGAGCCATAGGACCTCATGTCCTGTATATATGCACTGTGGAGCCATAGGACCTCATGTCCTGTATATATGCACTGTGGAGCCATAGGACCTCATGTCCTGTATATATGCACTGTGGAGCCATAGGACCTCATGTCCTGTATATATGCACTGTGGAGCCATAGGACCTCATGTCCTGTATATATGCACTGTGGAGCCATAGGCAGTATAGTATTAATAGGTTGGTTTGGTCTCCTCTCAACGACGACACCAGGGGCTCTGGCTGCTATTCCAACTATTCACAGCCAGAGTCTCACAGAATTCATTTCTATATGTGTCCATGGGAGACAGACTATTCAACAGAGAGCATAATGACTATATTCTCTATACATACTGTATAGTCCGGGTCTTGGCAACAGTACTTCATTTACACTCATCGTTTCTGGTCGTAATTTACTCTGGATTATGTCAACCTATTTTATTCCTAGCCTACTTCTAAAACCAGATTAAATCTAGCTTCAGATGTGAAACAAAATGTCAAGCCACACATTACTAGATTGTTAAATTGCAGACATATAGTCTAACACAGTGGTCCATATAGTCTAACACAGTGGTCCCCACCCAGGGGTACTAGGACCCCTGAGGGTACTTGGTCTATCCACAGGGGGTACTTGAGAAGACTCATGAGACCATAGGTCTACTGGTAAAATGCACATGAGGGGGTACTTCAAGGGTACTCCGGACAGACCAAACTCAGTTGGTGGTACACGTACACACACACAGACAGAGCGCCACTTCCTTTGCCTCGACATTGTCAGCTGCTTTGTTCTGGACAGGAAGTTAGACAGGTGGCACTATGGTGCCGTGGGGCCAGTCTGGCGCGGACCGACACACACACACACACACACACACACACACACACACACACACACTGTGGGGCGAAACTGGCACAGTGACAAGCGAACACACAGACAGGTCTGTATATCCCTAATGACACCCTAATCCCTAAGTAGTGCTCTATGTAGAGAATAGGGTACCATTTGGAATGCAGAAACGCTGACGGGGAGACGGGCCTCAGCATGACTAAGCTCTGCTCCACTTCCTCAGGACAACCGTGAACTGGCAGACCAGGCACGACTCAACTTCACTAATAACCAGGATGAAATGTTTCCTCTTCCTTTCACTTTCCCTTTTCAGACCTTTTCTCTGAGGAAATCATGCTAAGTGACATCCAGTATGAAGGAAGTTAGGAGGTAGTTTCGCGAGCCAATGCTAACTAGCTTTAGCACAATGACTGGATGTCTATGGTAACAGCTAGCATGCTTCAAACTGCACGCAGAGACATACAAATGGTATCCACGAGTTCATCTGACTCTGGGAAAGTATTTATCTACCCCTGGGATTTGGCCAGTGCTTCAGATCACGGACCTGGTTTACCAACCCTCCTGACGCAGCAGAAATAAAATAAATGAGTAAGCAACTCTTCAGTAAACAAGGATTAAAACAGGTATTCCTGTAGAAATAGTTCTCAATAGCTTTACACTGTGCACTTTGTAAGGCAAACAAATACACAAAATACAATACAGCGCGCCAAACCCAGTTAAATCTCCGGCATCCCAACCAAACTCTAACGTGCATCTTTCTCTCTTTAGAGGCTACATTGGCAGCACTATACACAACATATTCAATAAATGTATGTGTATTTTCTAAACCAATGAACCATTCGCTACAACATCTGGTTGTTTAATATGTGAAGTCAGAATACAGGCACAGACCGGTACAGATGAACTACAACAAACACTACTACTGCAAGTCTGCCAGCATGGACGACCACGACTCAATAAATACAAAAGAACCGGAGCAACGGGATGAAAGCCACTGTATTACTGTACATGAATTCAGCCCAACCGTTTTCACTGCTGTTAGTAAGAGCTTATATAGTTTTTGTGGCAAGAAAGGGTGAATCCTAAATGGAACCCTAATTAGTGCACTACTTTGGACCAGGTCCATTGAAAAAAAAAATATTTATCTAGGCAAGTCAGTTAAGAGCAAATTCTTATATACAATGACGACCAGTGGGCCAGTAACAATGGGTTAACTGCCTTGTTCAGGGGCAGAACGACAGATTTTTACCTTGTCAGCTTGGGGATTCGATCTAGCAACCTTTCGGTTACTGGCCCAACGCTCAAACCACTAGGCTACCTGCCACCCCATTAGAAACAGGGTACCATTTGGAACGTCCTCTAAGCCAACTCCCAGTCAGACGATGTCTGGATGGAATCATCTTAGATTGTCATTTCTCACAGAGCATTGGAACATTAGGTAGCCTACAGTAATACAGTAAAAGGGGAAATTACAATGCAGTTGGTTGGAAGGCTTCAACAATCTCTTCTTTCTTTCCATGGAGACAAATAAGAGGGCTGATATAAAACTGGTTTGATGAATAGAGATTCATAGGTTGGCTACAGCCCTGCCTACAGACATCGTGTGACTGACTGAGGCAGGCTAAGGGACTGGCTGACAGAGATTTCCTGGGAATGCCCAACTGAAGATCATACAGACACAGGGCTATGAGTAAGACATCTTTAAGCATGCATGTACGTGCACGCGCCCACACACACACACAGTCCTGTGGCGGCATGTGAAACAGGATCATACGATCATGCTGGGGGTAAATGAGTGATGGGAAATTCTGAGGAAAGAATGCTTCAAACTGGAAAAAAGGGAGCCTTAACCAACCCGTCTGTCTGTCTGTCTGTCTGTCTGTCTGTCTGTCTGCCTGTCTGCCTGTCTGCCTGTCTGCCTGTCCGTCCATCCAGCCCTGCAGGGCATGTTAGCTCTGTCTGTCACATTACACAATTTGTTCCAATGTGGACACACCAGGCAGTTTCCAGTCTGTTCTCCAGTCATCTCAGTAAGGGGAGAGACAACGGTCTGTCCCAGCTGTGGACGTGACTGTCATGACTACAACCAGTCAGCCAACATCCTATATGGCGTCTATCCATCAGTGTGTGTGTGTGTCTGTGTGTCTGTGTGTGTGTGTGTGTGTGTGTGTGTGTCTGTGTGTGTGTGTGTGTGTGTGTGTGTGTGTGTGTGTGTGTGTGTGTGTGTAAGAGGGAGGAGACGAGGCAGCAGCAGACACTGAGGCTCTGGGGGATTACAGAGAGGACAAGGCATAACTCTGACCTCTGATAACGGTCAGACAGTAGTCGCACATACACACAAAGAGAAACACACACACACACACACACACACACACACACACACACACACCGTAGTCAGAGACAGAGACGGGCCGGCTTCTGATGGCCCGCTGATAGGCGTCTGCCACCAACAAAGAACACTTATCTATGGGAAACCGCTGACCGCCGATCCATTCAGACTCAGAGTCTCTCTCCCTCCATGTCCATAAAGGGCCTCTCTTCCTCTTGTTTTGTTTGACCATGGGCTCTTCTTGTTTTCCATTCAGACAGCCGGTCACTCACTCGCTCTGCCTCTCTCAATTCAATGGGCTTTACTGGCATGTTAACATACAATCACTCACTCGCTCTGCCTCTCTCAATTCAATGGGCTTTACTGGCATGTTAACATACAATCACTCACTCGCTCTGCCTCTCTCAATTCAATGGGCTTTACTGGCATGTTAACATACAATCACTCACTCGCTCTGCCTCTCTCAATTCAATGGGCTTTACTGGCATGTTAACATACAATCACTCACTCGCTCTGCCTCTCTCAATTCAATGGGCTTTACTGGCATGTTAACATACAATCACTCACTCGCTCTGCCTCTCTCAATTCAATGGGCTTTACTGGCATGTTAACATACAATCACTCACTCGCTCTGCCTCTCTCAATTCAATGGGCTTTACTGGCATGTTAACATACAATCACTCACTCGCTCTGCCTCTCTCAATTCAATGGGCTTTACTGGCATGTTAACATACAATCACTCACTCGCTCTGCCTCTCTCAATTCAATGGGCTTTACTGGCATGTTAACATACAATCACTCACTCGCTCTGCCTCTCTCAATTCAATGGGCTTTACTGGCATGTTAACATACAATCACTCACTCGCTCTGCCTCTCTCAATTCAATGGGCTTTACTGGCATGTTAACATACAATCACTCACTCGCTCTGCCTCTCTCAATTCAATGGGCTTTACTGGCATGTTAACATACAATCACTCACTCGCTCTGCCTCTCTCAATTCAATGGGCTTTACTGGCATGTTAACATACAATCACTCACTCGCTCTGCCTCTCTCAATTCAATGGGCTTTACTGGCATGTTAACATACAATCACTCACTCGCTCTGCCTCTCTCAATTCAATGGGCTTTACTGGCATGTTAACATACAATCACTCACTCGCTCTGCCTCTCTCAATTCAATGGGCTTTACTGGCATGTTAACATACAATCACTCACTCGCTCTGCCTCTCTCAATTCAATGGGCTTTACTGGCATGTTAACATACAATCACTCACTCGCTCTGCCTCTCTCAATTCAATGGGCTTTACTGGCATGTTAACATACAATCACTCACTCGCTCTGCCTCTCTCAATTCAATGGGCTTTACTGGCATGTTAACATACAATCACTCACTCGCTCTGCCTCTCTCAATTCAATGGGCTTTACTGGCATGTTAACATACAATCACTCACTCGCTCTGCCTCTCTCAATTCAATGGGCTTTACTGGCATGTTAACATACAATACTCTGAGTGTTGAAAACATTAAGACAGGGAATGGCTGTTTTCTTCTCCATAACGTATTTTTCATCCAAGAGGTCCATGAAATCGTCATATTTTCCGATGTGGTGCTTTATTTTCCCATGACAGACTGACCAGGTGAATCCCTGTTGATATCTTGTTAAATCCACTTCAAATCCATGTTGAATGTCCTGTCCTGTATGCTGTCTGTCTATTGCAGTTCATCTGTACCAGTCACAGAGCTGGTGTCAGGTTAAAGAAGGATTTTTAAGCCTTGAGACAATTGAGAATGTGTGCCATTCAGAGGGTGAATGGGCAAGACAAAATATTCAAGTGCCTTTGAACGGGATATGGTATTAAGTGGCAGGCGCACCAGTTTGTGTCAAGAACTGCAACGCTGCTGGGTTTTTCACGCTCAACAGTTTCCTGTGTGTATCAAGAATGGTCCACCACCCAAAGGACATCCAGCCAACTTGACACAACTGTGGGAAGCATTGGAGTCAACATGGGCCAGCATCCCTGTGGAATGCTTTCGGCACCTTGTAAAGTGTATGACCCGACAAATTGAGGCAGTTCTGCTGTTCTGAGGCCAAACTCGTTACATTACAGCATTATTCTAAAATTAATAATGATTAAATAGTGTTATTTACAAATCAATCTACACACAATACCCCATAATGATGACGCAAAAACAGGTTTTAGAAATGTATAAAAAAAAAATACATGGAAATATCACTTTTACATAAGTATTCAGTACTTTGTTGAAGCACCTTTGGCAGCGATTACAGCCTCGAGTCTTCTTGGGTATGACGCTACAAGCTTTGCACACCTGTATCCTTTCAAGCTCTGTCAGGTCTCTCCAGAGATGATTGATCAGGTACAAGTCTGGGTTCTGGCTGGGCCACTAAAGGACATTCAGAGACTTGTCCCGAAGCCACTCCTGTGTTGTCTTGGCTGTGTGCTTAGGGTTGTTGTCCTGTTGGAAGGTGAACCTACGTCCCAGTCTGAGGTCCTGAGCGCTCTAGAGCAGGTTTTCATCAAGGATCTCTCTGTACTTTGCTCTGTTCATCTTTGCCTCGATCCTGAACTCTGGAGCTCTGTCAGAGTGACCATCGTGTTATTGGTCACCTCCCTCCCCAAGGCACTTCTCCCTCGATTGCTCAGTTTGGCCGGGCGGCCAGCTCTATGAAGAGTCTTGGTGGTTACAAACTTCTTCCATTTAAGAATGATGGAGGCCACCGTGTTCTTGGGGACCTTCAATGCTGTAGACATGTTTTGGTACCCTTCCCCAGATCTGTACCTCAACACAATCCTGTCTCGGAGCTCTACGGACAATTCCTTCAACCTTTGCTCTGACATGCACTGTCAACTGCGGGACCTTATATAGGCAGGTGTGTGCCTTTCCAAATTATGTCCAATCAATTGAATTTACCACAGGTGCTCCAATCAGGTTGTAGAAACATCTCAAGGATGATCAATGGAAACAGGATTCTTCTGAGCTCAATTTCGAGTCTCATAGCAAAGGGTCTGAATACTTATGTTAAGGTATCTGCTTTTTTTTTTATAAATTTGCAAAAATTCCTAAAACATGTTTTTGCTTTGTCATTATGGGGAATAGTGTGTAGATTGCTGAGGATTTGTTTTATTTAATCCATTTTAGAATAAGGCTGTAACGTAACAGGGTACTGAGCGGCCCGGCTAGTAGTGGCCAGTAGTGGCTATTTCACAGTCTGATGTAGTAGTAGTGGCTAGTAGTGGCTATTTCACAGTCTGATGTAGTAGTAGTGGCCAGTAGTGACTATTTCACAGTCTGATGTAGTAGTAGTGGTTAGTAGTGGCTATTTCACAGTCTGATGTAGTAGTAGTGGTTAGTAGTGGCTATTTCACAGTCTGATGTAGTAGTAGTGGTTAGTAGTGGCTATTTCACAGTCTGATGTAGTAGTAGAGGCTAGTAGTGACTATTTCACAGTCTGATGTAGTAGTAGTGGCTAATAGTGGCTATTTCACAGTCTGATGTAGTAGTAGTGGCTAGTAGTGACTAGTAGTGGCTATTTCACAGTTTGATGTAGTAGTAGTGGCTAATAGTGGCTAGTAGTGGCTATTTCACAGTCTGATGTAGTAGTAGTGGCTAGTAGTGGCTATTTCACAGTCTGATGTAGTAGTAGTGGCTAGTAGTGGCTATTTCACAGTCTGATGTAGTAGTAGTGGCTAGTAGTGGCTATTTCACAGTCTGATGTAGTAGTAGTGGCTAATAGTGACTATTTCACAGTCTGATGTAGTAGTAGTGGCCAGTAGTGGCTATTTCACAGTCTGATGTAGTAGTAGTGGTTAGTAGTGACTATTTCACAGTCTGATGTAGTAGTAGTGGCTAGTAGTGGCTATTTCACAGTCTGATGTAGTAGTAGTGGTTAGTAGTGGCTATTTCACAGTCTGATGTAGTAGTAGTGGCTAGTAGTGACTATTTCACAGTCTGATGTAGTAGTAGTGGCTAATAGTGACTATTTCACAGTTTGATGTAGTAGTAGTGGCTAGTAGTGACTATTTCACAGTCTGATGTAGTAGTAGTGGCTAGTAGTGGCTATTTCACAGTCTGATGTAGTAGTAGTGGCTAGTAGTGACTATTTCACAGTCTGATGTAGTAGTAGTGGTTAGTAGTGACTATTTCACAGTCTGATGTAGTAGTAGTGGCCAGTAGTGGCTATTTCACAGTCTGATGTAGTAGTAGTGGCTAGTAGTGACTATTTCACAGTCTGATGTAGTAGTAGTGGCTAATAGTGACTATTTCACAGTCTGATGTAGTAGTAGTGGTTAGTAGTGACTATTTCACAGTCTGATGTAGTAGTAGTGGCCAGTAGTGGCTATTTCACAGTCTGATGTAGTAGTAGTGGCTAGTAGTGACTATTTCACAGTCTGATGTAGTAGTAGTGGCTAATAGTGACTATTTCACAGTCTGATGTAGTAGTAGTGGCTAGTAGTGACTATTTCAAAGTCTGATGTAGTAGTAGTGGCTAGTAGTGACTATTTCACAGTCTGATGTAGTAGTCGTGGCTAGTAGTGACTATTTCACAGTCTGGTGTAGTAGTTGTGGCTAGTAGTGACTATTTCACAGTCTGATGTAGTAGTAGTGGTTAGTAGTGACTATTTCACAGTCTGATGTAGTAGTAGTGGTTAATAGTGACTATTTCACAGTCTGATGTAGTAGTAGTGGTTAGTAGTGACTATTTCAGTCTGATGTAGTAGTAGTGGCTAATAGTGACTATTTCACAGTCTGATGTAGTAGTAGTGGCTAGTAGTGGCTATTTCACAGTCTGATGTAGTAGTAGTGGTTAGTAGTGACTATTTCACAGTCTGATGTAGTAGTAGTGGTTAGTAGTGACTATTTCAGTCTGATGTAGTAGTAGTGGTTAGTAGTGACTATTTCAGTCTGATGTAGTAGTAGTGGCTAATAGTGGTTAGTAGTGACTATTTCAGTCTGATGTAGTAGTAGTGGCTAATAGTGACTATTTCACAGTCTGATGTAGTAGTAGTGGCTAATAGTGACTATTTCACAGTCTGATGTAGTAGTAGTGGCTAGTAGTGACTATTTCAGTCTGATGTAGTAGTAGTGGTTAGTAGTGGCTATTTCAGTCTGATGTAGTAGTAGTGGCTAATAGTGACTACTTCAGTCTGATGTAGTAGTAGTGGCTAGTAGTGGCTAATAGTGACTACTTCAGTCTGATGTAGTAGTAGTGGCTAGTAGTGGCTAGTAGTGGCTATTTCAGTCTGATGTAGTAGTAGTGGCTAATAGTGACTATTTCACAGTCTGATGTAGTAGTAGTGGTTAGTAGTGGCTATTTCAGTCTGATGTAGTAGTAGTGGCTAATAGTGACTATTTCACAGTCTGATGTAGTAGTAGTGGCTAGTAGTGACTATTTCACAGTCTGATGTAGTAGTAGTGGTTAGTAGTGACTATTTCAGTCTGATGTAGTAGTAGTGGTTAGTAGTGACTATTTCAGTCTGATGTTGTAGTAGTGGCTAATAGTGACTATTTCACAGTCTGATGTAGTAGTAGTGGCTAGTAGTGGCCAGTAGTGACTATTTCACAGTCTGATGTAGTAGTAGTGGCTAGTAGTGACTATTTCACAGTCTGATGTAGTAGTAGTGGTTAGTAGTGGCTAGTAGTGACTATTTCACAGTCTGGTGTAGTAGTAGTGGCTAATAGTGACTATTTCAGTCTGATGTAGTAGTAGTGGTTAGTAGTGGCTATTTCAGTCTGATGTAGTAGTAGTAGTGGTTAGTAGTGGCTAGTAGTGACTATTTCACAGTCTGATGTAGTAGTAGTGGCTAGTAGTGGCTAGTAGTGACTATTTCACAGTCTGATGTAGTAGTAGTGGCCAGTAGTGGCTATTTCAGTCTGATGTAGTAGTAGTGGCTAGTAGTGACTATTTCACAGTCTGATGTAGTAGTAGTGGCTAGTAGTGACTATTTCACAGTCTGATGTAGTAGTAGTGGTTAGTAGTGGCTAGTAGTGACTATTTCGCAGTCTGGTGTAGTAGTAGTGGCTAGTAGTGGCAATTTCACAGTCTGATGTAGTAGTAGTGGCTAGTAGTGACTATTTCAGTCTGATGTAGTAGAAGTGGCTAATAGTGGTTAGTAGTGACTATTTCACAGTCTGATGTAGTAGTAGTGGCTAATAGTGACTATTTCACAGTCTGATGTAGTAGTAGTGGCTAGTAGTGGCCAGTAGTGACTATTTCACAGTCTGATGTAGTAGTAGTGGCTAGTAGTGACTATTTCACAGTCTGATGTAGTAGTAGTGGTTAGTAGTGACTATTTCAGTCTGATGTAGTAGTAGTGGCTAATAGTGACTATTTCACAGTCTGATGTAGTAGTAGTGGCTAATAGTGGCCAGTAGTGACTATTTCACAGTCTGATGTAGTAGTAGTGGTTAGTAGTGGCTATTTCAGTCTGATGTAGTAGTAGTGGTTTGTAGTGACTATTTCAGTCTGATGTAGTAGTAGTGGCTAGTAGTGACTATTTCACAGTCTGATGTAGTAGTAGTGGTTAGTAGTGGCTAGTTGTGACTATTTCACATTTTGATGTAGTAGTAGTGGCCAGTAGTGGCTATTTCAGTCTGATGTAGTAGTAGTGGCTAGTAGTGGCTATTTCACAGTCTGATGTAGTAGTAGTGGCTAGTAGTGACTATTTCACAGTCTGATGTAGTAGTAGTGGCTAGTAGTGACTATTTCACAGTCTGATGTAGTAGTAGTGGTTAGTAGTGGCTATTTCACAGTCTGATGTAGTAGTAGTGGTTAGTAGTGGCTATTTCACAGTCTGATGTAGTAGTAGTGGTTAGTAGTGGCTATTTCACAGTCTGATGTAGTAGTAGTGGCTAATAGTGGCCAGTAGTGGCTATTTCACAGTCTGATGTAGTAGTAGTGGTTAGTAGTGGCTATTTCACAGTCTGATGTAGTAGTAGTGGCTAGTAGTGACTATTTCACAGTCTGATGTAGTAGTAGTGGCTAGTAGTGGCTATTTCACAGTCTGATGTAGTAGTAGTGGCTAATAGTGGCTAGTAGTGGCTATTTCACAGTCTGATGTAGTAGTAGTGGCTAGTAGTGGCTATTTCACAGTCTGATGTAGTAGTAGTGGCTAGTAGTGGCTATTTCACAGTCTGATGTAGTAGTAGTGGCTAGTAGTGGCTATTTCACAGTCTGATGTAGTAGTAGTGGCTAGTAGTGGCTATTTCACAGTCTGATGTAGTAGTAGTGGCTAGTAGTGGCTATTTCACAGTCTGATGTAGTAGTAGTGGCTAGTAGTGGCTATTTCACAGTCTGATGTAGTAGTAGTGGCCAGTAGTGGCTATTTCACAGTCTGATGTAGTAGTAGTGGCTAGTAGTGGCTATTTCACAGTCTGATGTAGTAGTAGTGGCTAGTAGTGGCTATTTCACAGTCTGATGTAGTAGTAGTGGCTAGTAGTGGCTATTTCACAGTCTGATGTAGTAGTAGTGGTTAGTAGTGGCTATTTCACAGTCTGATGTAGTAGTAGTGGTTAGTAGTGGCTATTTCAGTCTGATGTAGTAGTAGTGGTTAGTAGTGGCTATTTCACAGACTGATGCAGTAGTAGTGGCTAGTAGTGGCTATTTCACAGTCTGATGTAGTAGTAGTGGCTATTTCACAGTCTGATGTAGTAGTAGTGGCTAATAGTGACTATTTCACAGTCTGATGTAGTAGTAGTGGTTAGTAGTGGCTAGTAGTGGCTATTTCACAGTTTGATGTAGTAGTAGTGGTTAGTAGTGACTATTTCACAGTCTGATGTAGTAGTAGTGGCTAGTAGTGGCTATTTCACAGTCTGATGTAGTAGTAGTGGCTAATAGTGGCTAGTAGTGGCTATTTCACAGTCTGATGTAGTAGTAGTGGCTAGTAGTGGCTATTTCACAGTCTGATGTAGTAGTAGTGGCTAGTAGTGGCTATTTCACAGTCTGATGTAGTAGTAGTGGCTAGTAGTGGCTATTTCACAGTCTGATGTAGTAGTAGTGGCTAATAGTGACTATTTCACAGTCTGATGTAGTAGTAGTGGCCAGTAGTAGCTATTTCACAGTCTGATGTAGTAGTAGTGGTTAGTAGTGACTATTTCACAGTCTGATGTAGTAGTAGTGGCCAGTAGTGGCTATTTCACAGTCTGATGTAGTAGTAGTGGCTAGTAGTGGCTATTTCACAGTCTGATGTAGTAGTAGTGGCTAGTAGTGGCTATTTCACAGTCTGATGTAGTAGTAGTGGCCAGTAGTGACTATTTCACAGTCTGATGTAGTAGTAGTGGTTAGTAGTGGCTATTTCACAGTCTGATGTAGTAGTAGTGGTTAGTAGTGGCTATTTCACAGTCTGATGTAGTAGTAGAGGCTAGTAGTGACTATTTCACAGTCTGATGTAGTAGTAGTGGCTAATAGTGGCTATTTCACAGTCTGATGTAGTAGTAGTGGCTAATAGTGGCCAGTAGTGGCTATTTCACAGTCTGATGTAGTAGTAGTGGTTAGTAGTGGCTATTTCACAGTCTGATGTAGTAGTAGTGGTTAGTAGTGGCTATTTCACAGTCTGATGTAGTAGTAGAGGCTAGTAGTGACTATTTCACAGTCTGATGTAGTAGTAGTGGCTAATAGTGGCTATTTCACAGTCTGATGTAGTAGTAGTGGTTAGTAGTGGCTATTTCACAGTCTGATGTAGTAGTAGAGGCTAGTAGTGACTATTTCACAGTCTGATGTAGTAGTAGTGGCTAATAGTGGCTATTTCACAGTCTGATGTAGTAGTAGTGGCTAATAGTGGCCAGTAGTGGCTATTTCACAGTCTGATGTAGTAGTAGAGGCTAGTAGTGACTATTTCACAGTCTGATGTAGTAGTAGTGGCTAATAGTGGCCAGTAGTGGCTATTTCACAGTCTGATGTAGTAGTAGAGGCTAATAGTGGCCAGTAGTGACTATTTCACAGTCTGATGGCCTGGAGATGGAAGCTGTTTTTCAGTCATTTAGTCCCAGCTTTGATGCACCTTTGCTGTCTCCGCCTTGTAGATGGTAGCAGGCCGTGGCTCAGGTGGCACAGGTTCTTGGTTATCCTCTAGGCCTTCCTGTAACACCAGCTGCTGTAGATGTACTGGAGGGCAGGCACTGTGCGCCACCCTCTGGAGAGATCTCCACCCTCATCGATGTGGATGGGGGCGTGCTCTCTCTGCTGTCCACGATCAGCTCCTTCGTTTTGTTGACTTTGAGAGAGAGGTTATTTTCCTGGCCCCACCCTGCCAGGGCCCTCACCTCCCTCTTCAGGCTGTCTTGTGGTAATCAGACCTACCACTGTTGGGTTGTATTTACAATGGTGTTTGTTCTTCACAGGTAGCCCTTGTGGCAACAGGTCACCAATATTGCTGCTGTGATGGCACACTGTGGTATTTCACCTAATAGATATGTGAGTTGATCAAAATTGGATTTGTTTACCAATTCTTTCTGTAATATGAGGGAAATGTCTCTCTTATATGGTCATACATTTGGCAGGAGGTTAGGAGGTGCAGCTCAGTTTCCATCACATTTTGTGGGCAGTGTGCACATAGCCGTCTTCTCTTGAGAGCCAGGTCTGCCTACGGCAGCCTCTCTCAAAAGCAAGGCTATGCTCACTGAGTCTGTGCACAGCCGTTTCCTCTCGTTCTGCTGTTTGATTGACTCATGGTTGTATCTCATCTCTTTAATAGATTTTCCTGTAATTGGTTTCATCCCTCTCTTCTCGTCTCTCTTGCCCCGTGTCGTGCCCCGTGTCGTGCCCCGTGTCAGGCTGAGAGATGAATGAGATCATCACTATATCTTTATGATCACAACAATGTTCTAAGCACTACATTTACATCATTCCCCTTTGCTTGATTTTGCCTGTCACGGTTTGCTGTTTCTTTTTTTATGTCATTCTGAAATAGGATCTTTCATGTACATAAAGTGCATGGGCCTAGGAAGAATTCAACAGTTCTAAAAAAGAAGAGGAAACATCTGAAAATAAAGCACCACACCAGGCAAATATGACAATTTCATGATCATGGACCTCTTGGATGAAAAAAGCATTATGGGAGAAGAAAACAGCCATTCCTTGTCTCTTTCACTCACTATCTATGTTTCTCCCCTCCCTCCCTCCCTCCCTCCCTCCCTCCCTCCCTCCCTCCCTCCCTCCCTCCCTCCCTCCCTCCCTCCCACAGAGCTCTGAGTAGCGGTCCCATCTCGTCTGATGAGGAGCGTTCCAACTGGCCCCTTCCTCCTTCCTGAAAGCCTTTCCTTCATGCTCCTTCGCTAGATTTCCCTGGCACAGGAGTGTGTGTGTGCGTGCATGCATAGCCAGGAAGAGCAGGAGGCGCAAGGGAGGCAGGAGAGCACAACATGCCAATACAAACCGTCTGATCCGAGGCCAAATCAGACCCTTAATAATAACCACAACACTGTTAACAGCCCAGTCCCCTGTGGTACCACCTACACATCCCTTCTGATTGTCCAGAGGACTATAGGCTGTCCTCTGCCGTACAAATACCATTCATTCTTCCGCTTGGCTGTCAGACAGAACAGGCTCGCTGTCCTACATAAAGACATCAGTGTGAGTAGTGTACTAAAGTCCTGATTTACAACCAGGGTGCATTGTAGACTGTGGTTAGCTGCAGCCATGGCACGTAGACAGACAGTAAATGGGTTTAGCTAGCTAGCTGCCATTCTAGAATGAGAGAGGACGTGGAAGAATCATAAAGCAGACAGAGGAAGTAAGTAATGAAGAGACTAGCACAGAAAGGCACCTGACTAGTCTGGCCAATGCTACAGTGTTGTCTGTCTATTTCTATGTATCTGTGAGCACACAGCCCTCTTTGGGACTGTGAATGGGAGACATTATGGGGCTATCTCAAGGAGGACTCGACAGACAGACCCACACACAGACAGGTCTGAGGATCCTTCACCGCTGGAAATCAACAAGACAGACTGGTCTGACCTCCTGCTGAACCCTACCCAGCAGCCACTAGTGGTCTGAGAAGAGCCTTGTGTGAAGAGAGACAGACTGGGGTAATGCAGAAGTGGACGATTGGAACGATGAAGAGAGTAAAAAACATCCACAAAACACTACAAAGAAAATGTCAAATACATTTCTTCCTTTTGGCCAAAGTCTCTCCAATCCATCTATGACTCAAATGTATTTTATAAAGCCCTTTTGCTTATACAGAAACCCAGCCTAAAACCCCAAACAGCAAGCAATGCAGATGTAGAAGCACAGTGGCTAGGAAAAACTCCCCAGAAAGGCAGGAACCTAGGAAGAAACCTAGAGGGGAACCAGGCTCTAAGGGGTGGCCAGTCTTCTTCTGGCTGTGCTTTGTTGAGATTATAAGAGTACTTGGCAATTAAGGCCAGATTATTATTTGACTCAGCTGGAAGAACAATCACAGTGGTTGTAGAGGGTGCAACAGGTCAGCACCTCAGGAGTAAATACACTAGCATTCAGTTCCAGGCCCTGAACCCGCAGGCCCCATCATCCCGATGACCCAGAGAGAGGGCTGGGTCTGGGGTCAGCTGGCTTCCTGGTTTCCCTGGCCAGGCCAACAAAACATTTCTTATGACAGTTTATCTTTTTATCGCAGGTTTCCACTCCAGCCCTTAGAGGAAGAGAGCGTCCTGTAGTTTTCCACAAGTGTGTCAGAGACCTAACCAGCTTCACCCTAACCAGCCTCACCCTAACCAGCCACATCCTAACCAGCCACATCCTAACCAGCCACATCCTAACCAGTCACATCCTAACCAGCCTCACCCTAACCAGCCACATCCTAACCAGCCACATCCTAACCAGCCACATCCTAACCAGCCACATCCTAACCAGCCACATCTCTGAGGATCCCACAGTTCAATCACCACAGGCAGAGGTCTGACTCTAAAGGAACCATCAATCAACGGTTTACTCTGCTGTAGTACTTTACTACTTCCCATTAAAACAACTGGCCTGCGTCCCAAATGGCACCCTATTCCCTATGTAGTAAACTACCCTATGGGTCCTGGTCAAAATAGTGCACTATATAGGGGAAAATATGCTATTTGGGCTGGAGGCCTGGAATCACAGAGCGAGGACTCAATATAAAAAACTAAGACATCACAAGTCATTACATACATTGATCAAATATCTAGACAGAGAAGAGGTCTAACATTACTGTCTTGGTCTGACAATGAGGAAACAACAGGCAACACAGCGTCTCAAAGCTGCTCATTAAAGTGAAATGCATCCTAGCTCTCTGGATATATATGTGAGAGAGAGAGAAAGACAGAGAGAGAGAGAGAGAGACAGAGAGCGATAGAGAAAGGAAAGTCTCTCTGGCGCTGTCCTCTGCCTCCACTACTAATGTCAGAGAGTCTGGGCTTACATCAGTACAATTACATTTGAACGTTCAAATGATGGGATGTAAACCGATTTTGTGATTTATGTGACGTATGTTGAGACGAGGGAGAGTATACAGTCAGGGAGGTTAGGTTCCCCTTGCTGATCAACCCTGTGCAGCTACAGTCATAGGTGTCCTCTCAGAATAACAGAACCTCACTACATATATAACACTGTGTGTGTGTGTGTGTGTGTGTGAATGACTGAGTTAGCGTGTTTGCGCGGCCGTGAGTTAGCGTGTTTGCGCGGCCGTGAGTTAGCGTGTTTGCGCGGCCGTGAGTTAGCGTGTTTGCGCAGCCGTGAGTTAGCGTGTTTGCGCAGCCGTGAGTTAGCGTGTTTGCGCAGCCGTGAGTTAGCGTGTTTGCGCGAGCGTGTTTGCGCGGCCGTGAGTTAGCGTGTTTGCGCGGCCGTGAGTTAGCGTGTTTGCGCGGCCGTGAGTTAGCGTGTTTGCGCGGCCGTGAGTTAGCGTGTTTGCGCGGCCGTGAGTTAGCGTGTTTGCGCGGCCGTGAGTTAGCGTGTTTGCGCGGCCGTGAGTTAGCGTGTTTGCGCAGCCGTGAGTTAGCGTGTTTGCGCAGCCGTGAGTTAGCGTGTTTGCGCGAGCGTGTTTGCGCGGCCGTGAGTTAGCGTGTTTGCGCGGCCGTGAGTTAGCGTGTTTGCGCGGCCGTGAGTTAGCGTGTTTGCGCGGCCGTGAGTTAGCGTGTTTGCGCGAGCGTGTTTGCGCGGCCGTGAGTTAGCGTGTTTGCGCGGCCGTGAGTTAGCGTGTTTGCGCGGCCGTGAGTTAGCGTGTTTGCGCGGCCGTGAGTTAGCGTGTTTGCGCGGCCGTGAGTTAGCGTGTTTGCGCGGCCGTGAGTTAGCGTGTTTGCGCGGGCGTGAGTTAGCGTGTTTGCGCGGGCGTGAGTTAGCGTGTCGTGAGTTAGCGTGTTTGCGCGGGCGTGAGTTAGCGTGTTTGCGCGGGCGTGAGTTAGCGTGTTTGCGCGGGCGTGAGTTAGCGTGTTTGCGCGGGCGTGAGTTAGCGTGTTTGCGCGGGCGGGGCGTGTGCGCGGGCGTGGGCTGTGCGCGGGCGTGGGGGTGTGGATCTGCATCCCTGTGCATGTTTGAGCTAGATTTGGGTGGTATACCGGGGTATTTTGAAATACCAACGGTATGATTTTCAACACAACAACAAGAAATACTTCCTGGATCCAGATCCCTGCTGTTTAATAATTGTTTTGTGTGTGCAGCAAACCTTTTGAGATAGCTGTATAACGTTATGAGCTGGGGTGTCTGTCCTTGCAATTAGTTTGTGTTTGATTGCGCTTGTTAACATTTAGCTAGCGTCCGCTATGGGAATTTGCATATTATTAAAAAAGATTTACGTTTGGAAAGAAATAGCGCCCCCTTGTGTGCACTGCTGATAATACTGTATAACCCTGTACAAACAGGATAACGGTACGAAACCCCAGTGTTCTCCTTGTACTTACTTGCTACCCCTGAGGCGAGGCCGTAGAGCAGGCCTCCACCGTCGGACTGCTGATCAAAGATGTGTGTGGCGGGAGGAGGACACTTCTCCTGTCTGATGAAGTTATACAGCAAGGTCTTCACTAACCGACTGGTCAGGGACACACTGGCAGAACAGAGACGAGGAGGTCAGTGACAGAAACTAAGTCACAGCATCACACAAAACAGGTCTGATTAATTTATACAGCAGGGTCTTCACTAACCGACTGGTCAGGGACACACTGGCAGAACAGAGACGAGGAGGTCAGTGACAGAAACTAAGTCACAGCATCACACAAAACAGGTCTGATTAATTTATACAGCAGGGTCTTCACTAACCGACTGGTCAGGGACACACTGGCAGAACAGAGACGAGGAGGTCAGTGACAGAAACTAAGCCACAGCATCACACAAAACAGGTCTGATTAATTTATACAGCAGGGTCTTCACTAACCGACTGGTCAGGGACAAGAGGACCACAGTCTGTAACAAAGTCAGACACAGCACCAGGAAACAGACCTGCTGGCAGTGGATGAACATGACTTTAACCATGAATGGTTGTCATCATAGGTCATCGTATGTTGTAACTGTTTCCTAAAAGCACCTATCTGAAGAAACAGGGGTGTTGTTTACTCTGTTTATTCTATTTATTTCCTGTCAGTGAACCAGAGGAGAGTTGTTCTCATCATCTCAAGACGGATGTTGAAATAATGAAATAGGTTAAAGGCCTCGAGAGACACGATGACTAGCCTTTCTGTGTTATTAATAATAATAATAGGTGTTTTCTGTTTTTGAATGTTTTTGTGGGAAACCAACGTTAAAACATGAAAATAGCTTGGACAGATACGGGAAAACTGCCCAAGAAAAGCACAACGTTTGTTGTGTTTAAAATGTGAGGAGAGAAACACAAACTCTATTGTGAGAGGCTGGTGTGTGAGAGAGGCTGGTGTGTGTGTGTGTGTGTGTGTGTGTGAGTCTGGTGTGTGTGTGTGTGTGTGTGTGTGTGTGTGGTGTGTGTGTGTGTGAGAGAGGCTGGTGTGTGTGTGAGAGAGGCTGGTGTGTGTGTGAGAGAGGCTGGTGTGTGTGTGAGAGAGGCTAAGTGTGTGTGTGTGTGTGTGTGTGTGGTGTGTGTGTGTGTGTGTGTGTGTGTGAGAGAGAGAGGCTGGTGTGTGTGTGTGTGTGTGTGTGTGTGTGTGTGTGTGTGTGTGTGTGTGTGTGTGTGTGTGTGTGAGTGAGAGAGGCTGGTGTGTGTGTGTGTGTGTGTGTGTGTGTGTGTTTGTGTGTGTGTGTGTGTGTGTGTGTGTGTGTGTGTGTGTGTGTGTGTGTGTGAGGCTGGCGTGTGTGTGTGTGTGTGAGAGGCTGGCGTGTGTGTGTGAGAGAGGCTGGCGTGTGTGTGTGAGAGAGGCTGGCGTGTGTGTGTGAGAGAGGCTGGCGTGTGTGTGTGAGAGAGGCTGGTGTGTATGAGAGAGAGAGGCTGGCGTGTGTGTGTGAGAGAGGCTGGCGTGTGTGTGTGAGAGAGGCTGGCGTGTGTGTGTGAGAGAGGCTGGCGTGTGTGTGTGAGAGAGGCTGGCGTGTGTGTGTGAGAGAGGGTGGCGTGTGTGTGTGTGAGAGAGGCTGGCGTGTGTGTGTGAGAGAGGCTGGCGTGTGTGTGTGAGAGAGGCTGGCGTGTGTGTGTGTGAGAGAGGCTTGTGTGTGTGTGTGTGTGTGAGAGAGGCTTGTGTGTGTGTGTGTGTGTGTGTGAGAGAGGTTGGTGTGTGTGTGTGTGAGAGAGGCTGGTGTGTGTGTGTGTGAGAGAGGCTGGTGTGTGTGTGTGTGTGTGAGAGAGGCTGGTGTGTGTGTGTGAGAGAGGCTGGTGTGTGTGTGTGAGAGAGGCTGGTGTGTGTGTGTGTGAGAGAGGCTGGTGTGTGTGAGAGAGAGAGGCTGGTGTGTGTGTGTGAGAGAGGCTGGTGTGTGTGTGTGAGAGAGGCTGGTGTGTGTGTGTGAGAGAGGCTGGTGTGTGTGAGAGAGAGAGGCTGGTGTGTGTGTGTGTGAGAGAGGCTGGTGTGTGTGAGAGAGAGAGGCTGGTGTGTGTGTGTGAGAGAGGCTGGTGTGTGTGTGTGAGAGAGGCTGGTGTGTGTGTGTGAGAGGCTGGTGTGTGTGTGTGAGAGAGGCTGGTGTGTGTGTGTGAGAGAGGCTGGTGTGTGTGAGAGAGAGGATGGTGTGTGTGAGAGAGAGAGGCTGGTGTGTGTGTGTGAGAGAGGCTGGTGTGTGTGAGAGAGAGAGGCTGGTGTGTGTGTGTGAGAGAGGCTGGTGTGTGTGTGTGAGAGAGGCTGGTGTGTGTGAGAGAGAGAGGCTGGTGTGTGTGTGTGAGAGAGGCTGGTGTGTGTGTGTGAGAGAGGCTGGTGTGTGTGTGTGAGAGAGGCTGGTGTGTGTGTGTGAGAGAGGCTGGTGTGTGTGTGTGAGAGAGGCTGGTGTGTGTGAGAGAGAGAGGCTGGTGTGTGTGTGTGAGAGAGGCTGGTGTGTGTGAGAGAGAGAGGCTGGTGTGTGTGAGAGAGAGAGGCTGGTGTGTGTGTGTGTGTGTGTGTGAGAGAGGCTGGTGTGTGTGTGTGTGAGAGAGGCTGGTGTGTGTGAGAGAGGCTGGTGTGTGTGTGTGTGAGAGAGGCTGGTGTGTGTGTGTGTGAGAGAGGCTGGTGTGTGTGTGTGAGAGAGGCTGGTGTGTGTGTGTGAGAGAGAGAGGCTGGTGTGTGTGAGAGAGAGAGGCTGGTGTGTGTGAGAGAGAGAGGCTGGTGTGTGTGAGAGAGAGAGGCTGGTGTGTGTGAGAGAGAGAGGCTGGTGTGTGTGAGAGAGAGAGGCTGGTGTGTGTGAGAGAGAGAGGCTGGTGTGTGTGTGAGAGAGGCTGGTGTGTGTGAGAGAGAGAGGCTGGTGTGTGTGAGAGAGAGAGGCTGGTGTGTGTGAGAGAGAGAGGCTGGTGTGTGTGTGTGAGAGAGGCTGGTGTGTGTGTGTGAGAGAGGCTGGTGTGTGTGAGAGAGAGAGGCTGGTGTGTGTGAGAGAGAGAGGCTGGTGTGTGTGTGTGAGAGAGGCTGGTGTGTGTGTGTGAGAGAGGCTGGTGTGTGTGTGTGAGAGAGGCTGGTGTGTGTGTGTGAGAGAGGCTGGTGTGTGTGTGTGAGAGAGGCTGGTGTGTGTGAGAGAGAGAGGCTGGTGTGTGTGTGTGAGAGAGGCTGGTGTGTGTGAGAGAGAGAGGCTGGTGTGTGTGTGTGAGAGAGGCTGGTGTGTGTGTGTGAGAGAGGCTGGTGTGTGTGTGTGAGAGAGGCTGGTGTGTGTGTGTGTGAGAGAGGCTGGTGTGTGTGTGTGTGTGAGAGAGGCTGGTGTGTGTGTGTGAGAGAGGCTGGTGTGTGTGAGAGAGAGAGGCTGGTGTGTGTGTGTGAGAGAGGCTGGTGTGTGTGTGTGAGAGAGGCTGGTGTGTGTGTGTGAGAGAGGCTGGTGTGTGTGAGAGAGAGAGCGCGCGAGAGAGAAGTGGACAGCTTAGAGAAACAGCTTGTGTGTTTTTGTGGGCGTTGTTTTTCGTCCGATGCTTCCTGTGTGCCCTGGCCAGTCTCCCACTGGACCCAAGACAGGGTCGGACCGTGTGTGTGTGTGTGTGTGTGTGTGTGTGTGTGTGTGTGTGTGTGTGTGTGTGTGTGCTACGCTCTGTGTGTATGTGCGTCTCTTTGTGAGTGTGTACGAACACCGTGCTCTCGCAACAAAACAACACTCCAGCATGGCGGCAGCCAGGCCAGGCAGGAACTCTGTAACCCTGAACCTTTGACACAACACTGACCAGAGCACTACCCCTGCCCGTCCTGTCCCGTATCCTTACGCCACAGACACAATCACTATGTGTTCTGCCTCCTCTTGACCCCTGGTTACACACTACCAGACGGGTTAGGGCCAGACCAACCCAAATGGCACCCTGTTGTCTATGTAATGCACTATTTTTGACCAGAGCTCCACAATGGGCCCTGGTCAAAAGCAGTGCACTAAATAGGTTATAGTGTCATTTGGGACGTACCGCTCTAGAACCACCAGGGAGATAACTGGCTCTCTGCTTAGTGCCTGAGACAGACAGATATCTAAGCTGGGCCACTTTTCACAGAAAGTGAGAGCTGAGAACATGTTACTCAGGAACCTTGAATCTGAAACAAATTTCCAAAGACTCATGAAGACTTGCTAAAGTTCCTTAGTTAGGTTCATGTGATAGTGTTGTTCTGGATATTCCCGTGCCAAGAGTCTAGGTTACTTTTAGATCATGTGATTGGGTCATTGTGTCAAGTAAGAGTAAATTGGGATGTCTGAGACTACAGCCACACCCCCATGTGTGTTGAGGTATGTAGCAGACCTGGGTTCAAATTCAATCAATCAATCAATCAATCAATCAATCACATTTATTTTTATATAGCCCTTCGTACGTCAGCTGATATCTCAAAGTGCTGTACAGAAACCCAGCCTAAAACCCCAAACAGCAAGCAAAGCATGTGAAAGAAGCACGGTGGCTAGGAAAAACTCCCTAGGAAAAACTCCCTAGAAAGGCCAAAAACCTAGGAAGAAACCTAGAGAGGAACCAGGCTATGAGGGGTGGCCAGTCCTCTTCTTGTATTTGATTTCTTTCAAATGTCTCCACACTCCAATCTTCCCTTCATCAGGTACTGGTAAATGAGTCCGTCTCAAAGGATCTGTGAGTGTGTAGATCCATGTCCCTACTCACCATCGTCCCTTCATCAGGTACTGGTAAATGAGTCCGTCTCAAAGGATCTGTGAGTGTGTAGATCCATGTCTCTACTCACCATCGTTCCTTCATCAGGTACTGGTAAATGAGTCCGTCTCAAAGGATCTGTGAGTGTGTAGATCCATGTCTCTACTCACCATCGTCCCTTCATCAGGTACTGGTAAATGAGTCCGTCTCAAAGGATCTGTGAGTGTGTAGATCCATGTCTCTACTCACCATCGTTCCTTCATCAGGTACTGGTAAATGAGTCCGTCTCAAAGGATCTGTGAGTGTGTAGATCCATGTCTCTACTCACCATCGTTCCTTCATCAGGTACTGGTAAATGAGTCCGTCTCTCAGCATCTCCTTGTGGAAGAGCTGGTAGGACAGTAACACCAACATGGTGGTCACAGCCTCAAACAGGATACTGTACGTGATGTCCCTGTGAGAGAGAGAGAGAGAGAGAGGGGGGCATCTCCAATCCAAAGTTAAATCTAGAATCGGCTTCCTATTTCGCAACAAAGCATCCTTCACTCATGCTGCCAAACATACCCTCCTAAAACTGACTATCCTACCGATCCTCGACTTCAGCGATGTCATTTACAAAATAGCCTCCAACACTCTACTCAACAAATTGGATGCAGTCTATCACAGTGCCATACGTTTTGTCACCAAAGCCCCATATACTACCCACCACTGCGACCTGTACGCTCTCGTTGGCTGGCCCTCGCTTCATACTCGTCGCCAAACCCACTGGCTCCAGGTCATCTACAAGTCTCTGCTAGGTAAAGCTCCGCCTTATCTCAGCTCACTGGTCACCATAGCAGCACCGACCCGTAGCACGCGCTCCAGCAGGTATATCTCACTGGTCACCCTCAAAGCCAATTATTCCTTTGGCCGCCTCTCCGTCCAGCTCTCTGCTGCCCAATGACTGGAACGAACTGCAAAAACACTAAAGCTGGAGACTCTTACCTCCCTCACTAGCTTTAAGCACCAGCTGTCAGAGCAGCTCACAGATCACTGCACCTGTACATAGCCCATTTGTAAATAGCCCATCCAATCTACCTCATCCCCCATACTGTATTTATTTATTTATCTTGCTCCTTTGCACCCCAGTACCTCTACTTGCACATTCATCTTCTGGACATTCTACCATTCCAGTGTTTAATTGCTATAATTTAATTGCTATCCTACCTCATTTGCACATGATGTATATAGATTTGTCTACTGTATTATTGACTGTATGTTTTGTTTATTCCATGTGTAACTCTGTGTTGTTGTATGTGTTGAACTGCTTTGCTTTTCTTGGCCAGGTCACAGTTGTAAATGAGAACTTGTTCTCAACTGGTCTACCTGGTTAAATAAAGGTAAATAAAAACAGCCTACATACCAAAGAGTAAGCAGAAACAGAAAAACAGAGGGATCAGGAAAGGACACATTTGTACTGTAACATACACCAGACTCCTGTACTGTAACACACACCAGACTCCTGTACTGTAACATACACCAGACTCCTGTACTGTAACATACACCAGACTCCTGTACTGTAACATACACCAGACTCCTGTACTGTAACATACACCAGACTCCTGTACTGTAACATACACCAGACTCCTGTACTGTAACATACACCAGACTCCTGTACTGTAACATACACCAGACTCCTGTACTGTAACATACACCAGACTCCTGTACTGTAACATACACCAGACTCCTGTACTGTAACACACACCAGACTCCTGTACTGTAACATACACCAGACTCCTGTACTGTAATACACACCAGACTCCTGTACTGTAACATACACCAGACTCCTGTACTGTAATACACACCAGACTCCTGTACTGTAACATACACCAGACTCCTGTACTGTAATACACACCAGACTCCTGTACTGTAACATACACCAGACTCCTGTACTGTAACATACACCAGACTCCTGTACTGTAACATACACCAGACTCCTGTACTGTAACATACACCAGACTCCTGTACTGTAACATACACCAGACTCCTGTACTGTAATACACACCAGACTCCTGTACTGTAACATACACCAGACTCCTGTACTGTAACATACACCAGACTCCTGTACTGTAACATACACCAGACTCCTGTACTGTAACACACACCAGACTCCTGTACTGTAACACACACCAGACTCCTGTACTGTAACACACACCAGACTCCTGTACTGTAACACACACCAGACTCCTGTACTGTAACACACACCAGACTCCTGTACTGTAACATACACCAGACTCCTGTACTGTAACATACACCAGACTCCTGTACTGTAACACACACCAGACTCCTGTACTGTAACACACACCAGACTCCTGTACTGTAACACACACCAGACTCCTGTACTGTAACACACACCAGACTCCTGTACTGTAACACACACCAGACTCCTGTACTGTAATACACACCAGACTCCTGTACTGTAACATACACCAGACTCCTGTACTGTAACATACACCAGACTCCTGTACTGTAACATACACCAGACTCCTGTACTGTAACATACACCAGACTCCTGTACTGTAACATACACCAGACTCCTGTACTGTAACACACACCAGACTCCTGTACTGTAATACACACCAGACTCCTGTACTGTAACATACACCAGACTCCTGTACTGTAACATACACCAGACTCCTGTACTGTAACACACACCAGACTCCTGTACTGTAACACACACCAGACTCCTGTACTGTAACACACACCAGACTCCTGTACTGTAACATACACCAGACTCCTGTACTGTAACATACACCAGACTCCTGTACTGTAACATACACCAGACTCCTGTACTGTAACATACACCAGACTCCTGTACTGTAACATACACCAGACTCCTGTACTGTAACATACACCAGACTCCTGTACTGTAACATACACCAGACTCCTGTACTGTAATACACACCAGACTCCTGTACTGTAACATACACCAGACTCCTGTACTGTAACATACACCAGACTCCTGTACTGTAACATACACCAGACTCCTGTACTGTAACACACACCAGACTCCTGTACTGTAACACACACCAGACTCCTGTACTGTAACATACACCAGACTCCTGTACTGTAACATACACCAGACTCCTGTACTGTAACATACACCAGACTCCTGTACTGTAACACACACCAGACTCCTGTACTGTAACACACACCAGACTCCTGTACTGTAACATACACCAGACTCCTGTACTGTAACATACACCAGACTCCTGTACTGTAACATACACCAGACTCCTGTACTGTAACATACACCAGACTCCTGTACTGTAATACACACCAGACTCCTGTTCTGTAATACAAACCAGACTCCTGTACTGTAATACAAACCAGACTCCTGTACTGTAACACACACCAGACTCCTGTACTGTAACATACACCAGACTCCTGTACTGTAACATACACCAGACTCCTGTACTGTAACATACACCAGACTCCTGTACTGTAACATACACCAGACTCCTGTACTGTAATACACACCAGACTCCTGTACTGTAACATACACCAGACTCCTGTACTGTAACATACACCAGACTCCTGTACTGTAACATACACCAGACTCCTGTACTGTAACACACACCAGACTCCTGTACTGTAATACACACCAGACTCCTGTTCTGTAATACAAACCAGACTCCTGTACTGTAATACAAACCAGACTCCTGTACTGTAATACACACCAGACTCCTGTACTGTAACATACACCAGACTCCTGTACTGTAACATACACCAGACTCCTGTACTGTAACATACACCAGACTCCTGTACTGTAACATACACCAGACTCCTGTACTGTAACATACACCAGACTCCTGTACTGTAACATACACCAGACTCCTGTACTGTAACATACACCAGACTCCTGTACTGTAACATACACCAGACTCCTGTACTGTAACACACACCAGACTCCTGTACTGTAACATACACCAGACTCCTGTACTGTAACATACACCAGACTCCTGTACTGTAATACACACCAGACTCCTGTACTGTAACATACACCAGACTCCTGTACTGTAATACACACCAGACTCC
>NC_138303.1:105345000-105435000 GCF_965601325.2 Salmo salar | reverse complement strand
CTCTATCCCTCCCACTCTCTCTCTATCCCTCCCACTCTCTCTCTATCCCTCCCACTCTCTCTCTATCCCTCCCACTCTCTCTCTATCCCTCCCACTCTCTCTCTATCCCTCCCACTCTCTCTCTATCCCTCCCACTCTCTTTCTCTCTATCCCTCCCACTCTCTTTCTCTCTATCCCTCCCACTCTCTTTCTCTCTATCCCTCCCACTCTCTTTCTCTCTATCCCTCCCACTCTCTTTCTCTCTATCCCTCCCACTCTCTTTCTCTCTATCCCTCCCACTCTCTTTCTCTCTATCCCTCCCACTCTCTTTCTCTCTATCCCTCCCACTCTCTTTCTCTCTATCCCTCCCACTCTCTCTCTATCCCTCCCACTCTCTCTCTATCCCTCCCACTCTCTTTCTCTCTATCCCTCCCACTCTCTTTCTCTCTATCCCTCCCACTCTCTTTCTCTCTATCCCTCCCACTCTCTCTCTATCCCTCCCACTCTCTCTCTATCCCTCCCACTCTCTTTCTCTCTATCCCTCCCACTCTCTCTCTATCCCTCCCACTCTCTTTCTCTCTATCCCTCCCACTCTCTTTCTCTCTATCCCTCCCACTTTCTCTCTATCCCTCCCACTCTCTCTCTATCCCTCCCACTCTCTTTCTCTCTATCCCTCCCTCCCCCCTAATTTTTCCTCTGCTTCCTGTAACCCCTGCTCTTCTAGTTCCGTAGAACAGACTGTGATATCACAAGGCAGTGATGCCTTACTCTTTCAGAGACACACAGGGTTCTATTTCCTGGTTCTGTTATACCACTGCCTGGTATTGATACATACACTGAGGGAGGAAGGGAAGAGAGTCCTAGTCTTCCTCTTGGCATTAGACTGAATGACTGGCATTCAGCGATTAAACGGTCTGTAAAACACAGCCGGGCCAGTTACCGGTTCACCTTCCTGTTCAGTTTCATTTTAACAGAAAGGCTACCATGGAAAAAATATCAAAATGGCGGGTGACTGTCCAAGCTGCTGCACTCGGTCACTGTTGTAGCTTAGCGACTGCACATAGTTGTGCACGTGTCATTTTTGTTACTGAACAACCAACCCGTCTATTGACAACGACAGCCTACATTACCTGCCCCCCCAAAACAAATATGAGAGTGGTAGATGTCTAGTCTCCCGTATGGCTCTAATCTGATAGTGGTAGTGGGGTGGTAGATGTCTAGTCTCCCGTATGGATCTAATCTGATAGTGGTAGATGTCTAGCCTCCCTTATGGCTCTAATCTGATAGTGGTAGTGGGGTGGTAGATGTCTAGTCTCCCGTATGGATCTAATCTGATAGTGGTAGATGTCTAGCCTCCCTTATGGCTCTAATCTGATAGTGGTAGTGGGGTGGTAGATGTCTAGTCTCCCGTATGGATCTAATCTGATAGTGGTAGATGTCTAGTCTCCCTTATGGCTCTAATCTGATAGTGGTAGTGGGGTGGTAGATGTCTAGTCTCCCGTATGGATCTAATCTGATAGTGGTAGATGTCTAGTCTCCCGTATGGCTCTAATCTGATAGTGGTAGTGGGGTGGTAGATGTCTAGTCTCCCGTATGGATATAATCTGATAGTGGTAGTGGGGTGGTAGATGTCCCATTATGGCTCTAATCTGATAGTGGTAGTGGGGTGGTAGATGTCTAGACTCCCTTATGGCTCTAATCTGATAGTGGTAGTGGGGTGGTAGATGGCTAGTCTCCTTTATGGCTCTAATCTGATAGTGGTAGTGGGGTGGTAGATGTCTAGTATCCTTTATGGCTCTAATCTGATAGTGGTAGTGGGGTGGTAGATGTCTAGTCTCCTTTATGGCTCTAATCTGATAGTGGTAGTGGGGTGGTAGATGTCTAGTCTCCCTTATGGCTCTAATCTGATAGTGGTAGTGGGGTGGTAGATGTCTCCATTATGGCTCTAATCTGATAGTGGTAGTGGGGTGGTAGATGTCTCCCTTATGGCTCTAATCTGATAGTGGTAGTGGGGTGGTAGATGTCTAGTCTCCCTTATGGCTCTAATCTGATAGTGGTAGATGTCTAGTCTCCCTTATGGCTCTAATCTGATAGTGGTAGTGGGGTGGTAGATGTCTCCATTGTGGCTCTAATCTGATAGTGGTAGATGTCTAGACTCCCTTATGGCTCTAATCTGATAGTGGTAGTGGGGTGGTAGATGTCTAGTCTCCTTTATGGCTCTAATCTGATAGTGGTAGTGGGGTGGTAGATGTCTAGTCTCCTTTATGGCTCTAATCTGATAGTGGTCGTGGGGTGGTAGATGGCTAGTCTCCATTATGGCTCTAATCTGATAGTGGTAGTGGGGTGGTAGATGGCTAGTCTCCTTTATGGCTCTAATCTGATAGTGGTAGTGGGGTGGTAGATGTCTAGTCTCCTTTATGGCTCTAATCTGATAGTGGTAGTGGGGTGGTAGATGTCTAGTCTCCTTTATGGCTCTAATCTGATAGTGGTAGTGGGGTGGTAGATGTCTAGTCTCCCTTATGGCTCTAATCTGATAGTGGTAGTGGGGTGGTAGATGGCTAGTCTCCCTTATGGCTCTAATCTGATAGTGGTAGTAGGGTGGTAGATGTCTAGTCTCCATTATGGCTCTAATCTGATAGTGGTAGATGTCTAGCCTCCCTTATGGCTCTAATCTGATAGTGGTAGTGGGGTGGTAGATGTCTAGTCTCCCTTATGGATCTAATCTGATAGTGGTAGATGTCTAGCCTCCCTTATGGCTCTAATCTGATAGTGGTAGTGGGGTGGTAGATGTCTCCATTATGGCTCTAATCTGATAGTGGTAGTGGGGTGGTAGATGTCTAGTCTCCCTTATGGCTCTAATCTGAGAGTGGTAGATGGCTAGTCTCCCTTATGGCTCTAATCTGATAGTGGTAGTGGGGTGGTAGATGTCTAGTCTCCCTTATGGCTCTAATCTGATAGTGGTAGTGGGGTGGTAGATGTCTAGTCTCCTTTATGGCTCTAATCTGATAGTGGTAGTGGGGTGGTAGATGGCTAGTCTCCCTTATGGCTCTAATCTGATAGTGGTAGATGTCTAGTCTCCATTATGTCTCTAATCTGGTAGTGGTGTGGTAGATGTCTAGTCTCCCTTATGGCTCTAATCTGATAGTGGTAGATGTCTAGTCTCCATTATGGCTCTAATCTGGTAGTGGGGTGGTAGATGGCTAGTCTCCCGTATGGCTCTAATCTGGTAGATGTCTAGTCTCCTTTATGGCTCTAATCTGAGAGTGGTAGATGTCTAGTCTCCCTTATGGCTCTAATCTGATAGTGGTAGTGGGGTGGTAGATGTCTAGTCTCCCTTATGGCTCTAATCTGATAGTGGTAGTGGGGTGGTAGATGACTAGTCTCCCTTATGGCTCTAATCTGATAGTGGTAGTGGGGTGGTAGATGTCTAGTCTCCCGTATGGCTCTAATCTGATAGTGGTAGTGGGGTGGTAGATGTCTAGTCTCCATTATGGCTCTAATCTGATAGTGGTAGTGGGGTGGTAGATGGCTAGTCTCCTTTATGGCTCTAATCTGATAGTGGTAGTAGGGTGGTAGATGTCTAGTCTCCATTATGGCTGAGATCACATGCCTACATAGTATACACTATAGACATGCATCATTCACACAAACACCCAGCTCAGAGAGGCCCAGCTCGGAGAGGCCCAGCTCAGAGAGTCCCAGCTCAGAGAGGCCCAGCTCAGAGAGTCCCAGCTCAGAGAGTCCCAGCTCAGAGAGGCCCAGCTCAGAGAGGCCCAGCTCAGAGAGGCCCAGCTCAGAGAGGCCCAGCTCAGAGAGGCCCAGCTCAGAGAGTCCCAGCTCAGAGAGTCCCAGCTCAGAGAGGCCCAGCTCAGAGAGGCCCAGCTCAGAGAGTCACAGCTCAGAGAGTCACAGCTCAGAGAGTCCCAGCTCAGAGAGGCCCAGCTCAGAGAGGCCCAGCTCAGAGAGGCCCAGCTCAGAGAGGCCCAGCTCAGAGAGGCCCAGCTCAGAGAGGCCCAGCTCATGAGCTCCATCAGCAGCAGATTTTCATTTAGAATGGAAAATTAATGTGTTGGTGCATCAAATGTTGTGCATCGAATCGTATCGATTTTCCATCACACGCTTTTCCATCCCGAAAAATTAATGATATATTCACACACACACTCTCTCTCTCCACCCCCGACCCATTAACCCTGACCTATACGACACTGCTCTGTAGCCACGGTAACCAGCTCTGTATTGATGTTGTGTTGGTATTAACAGTTGATCATCAACTCTGCTCTGTAAATTAGTAGGTAGTGGCAGTCACAGAACACACAAACCCAGATGCGCACAGACAGACAGAGACACACAAAACCCAGCAGGACGTACAGGTAACTGGCTAAATAAAACACCAAATGATGGAATTTCTCATGGAAGAATGGTATGAGTTCCAGACACTTGTAGAATCTATTGAAGCTGTTCTGGCTCGTGGCGGCCCAACGCCCTATTAACACACTTGATTTAGGTGTTTCCTTTATTTTGCCAGTTACCTGTAGAGTGTCACACTCGAACAGAACAGACAGTCAATCGTGCCTGAGTGTGGGTGGGTAACACTGACAACTCTAGTTCACATACACTACATGAACAAAAGTATGTGGACACCTTCTTGTCGAATATCTCATTCCAAAATCATGGGCATTAATATGGAGTTGGTCCCCCCTTTGCTGCTATAACAGCCTCCAGGTTTCTGGGAAGGCTTTCCACTAGATGTTGGAACATTGCTGCGGGGACTTGCTTCCATTAAGCCACAAAAGCATTAGTGAGGTCTGGCACTGATGTTGGGCAGATAGGCCTGGCTCACAGTCACCGTTCCAATTCATCCCAAAGGTGTTCGATGGGGTTGAGGTCAGGGCTCTGTGCAGGCCAGTCAAGTTCTTCCACACAGAAAACCATTTCTGTATGGACCTCGCTTTGTGCACGGGGGCATTGTCACGCTGAAACAGGAAAAGGCCTTCCTCAAACTGTTGCCACAAAGTTGGAAGTACAGAATCGTTTAGAATGTCATTAGCATCTGTAGCGTTAAGATTTCCCTTCACTGGAACTAAGGGGCTGAAAACAGCCTCAGACCATTATTCCTCCTCCACCAAACTTAACAGTTGGCACTATGCATTTGGGCAGGTACCCTTCTCCTGGCATCCACCAAACCCAGATTCGTCCGTCGGACTGCTAGATGGTGAAGCGTGATTCATCACTCCAGAGAAGGTGTTTCCACTGCTCCAGAGTCAATCAATCAAATTCAATCAAAAGCCATTTTCACATCAGCCGATGTCACAAAGTGCTGTACAGAAACCCAGCCTAAAACCCCAAACAGCAAGCAACGCAGATGAATCCAATGGTGGAAAGCTTTACACCACTTCAGCCGACACTTGGCATTGCGCATGGTGATCTTAGGCTTGTGTGTGGCTGCTCGTCCATTGAAACCCATTTCATGAAGCTACCGGCGAACAATTATTGTGCTGACGTTGCTTCCAGAGGCATTTTGGAACTCGGTAGTGAGCGTTGCAAGCTAGGACAGGCGATTTTTACAAGCTACACGCTTCAGCACTCATCTGTTCTGTGAGGTTGTGTGGCCTACCTAATTTGAAGGCATGTCCACATACTTTTGGCCATATAGTGTGTGTGTGTGTGTATATATATATAAAATAAATAAAATAGTGTATTAATTATAATTGTATCATATTTACACTGTTTGGACTTAGGCGACCAGCCCAAGCATTTCAATGGCAGAAAAATCCTGTGTGTGCATGTGAAGGTGACTGTCACACACTCCTCAATCCCTATCCTCCTTCTCTTCGCCCTCCTCCTCCTCATCATCATCATGGCTCATATGTTCCGGGCATGACGGTCACACGGAGGAGGAACAGAACACAAGGACATTCTGAGAACATTCCACGGAACATGGACGTCGCTGATGCATTTATATTAGTGAGTGTTCTGAGGGAGGTGCCTGTGCCTGGAGCATGGCCAGACTCATCACACACTCATCACACACAGAGAGAGGGAGAGTCAGGCTTTCAGCAGACACTTCCACAGACCTTGAGGAGTGTATGGCATGCCAAAATAATAGTTGTGATTTTACAGACACACACACCTCTGTGTGTTGGAGAAGCACAAAGGCGACAGAGGACAGAGAGACAGGACGGAGGCGAAATGGAAAAATGCCTTTGAAATGTACACCAGCGCTAGCCATGCCGGCCCAAATCTGGGCCGACTCAACAAGACCCACCCGGCGCCACAGAACCCAACAAAGCCCAGAGCCAAAGCAAGATGCCCAATCAGCACAGCAGAGACTGCGTCCCAAACAGCATCCTAGTCCAATAGGACTCAGGTCATAAGTAACGCACTATATAGGGAAAAGGATATCATTTGGAACACAGCCATAGACACACTGACCATCCTGTCCCTCCGCTCCCTCCCCAGGACATTGGCTCTGTGTCCCACCCCCAAACAGAGGACTGTAATCCAGCCAACCAAGGGGGCTCCTCTCCCTTTACCGCCCAGCTCTCGCCTCTCCCTTTGACCCTCCCTGTCTCTCAACTGCCCCCTCCTTACTCACTGTGTGTGTGTGTCCTCCTCCCACCAGATGGCCCATGAACCCATGCTGCAATAGGAACCCAGCGATCCAGTAACCCTTTGCCTCTGAACCTTTGCCAGAGACCTCTATTCCATCTGATAGGGATAAGGGGGGGCTTATTCTCACTGAATAGAGTTATCAGGACGGAATTTCAATTGACACAATACATACACTTATCAATTGACAATAGTGACGGGAACGTCACGAGCCGAGAGAGGGTTTGGTTGACGTTCTCAAAAGTACCGTGAATGTCACAGTAGCCACTAGCCAGGAGGAGAACCAGTGCAAACTATTCTACTAGCTAATGTTAAAGGGAGATGTAAAATGTTAATCTTTATATTCATCATCTCCAGCACCACCCCAACCTCAACATATGAGAAAATGACGCTTTTCTGTATTATGTTGTGAAATATATGTTTTAATTTGTTTGTTTTTAATTTAACCTTTATTTAACTAGGAAAGTCAGTTCAGAACAAATTCTTATTTACAAATGACGGCCTACCCCGGCCAAACCCGGGCCAATTGTGCACCGCCCTATGGGACTCCCAATCACGGCCAGATGTGATGCAGCCTAGATTTGAACCAGGGACTGCAGTGACACCTCTTGCACTGAGATGCAGTGCCTTAGACCGCTGCGCCACTCGGGAGATATGTGTTTCCAATAACATTAACCAATTAATAGGCAATTAGTATGCAATGCCTTTTCATAATTGGTTAAAATCACACATTGCACACCGATGATGAATTCGAAACATCTTCCTCTATATTTTTAACTACAAAACATAGAAAGCGCCATTTTCACATATGTTGACGTTGGGGTGGTGCTGGAGATTATGAATTTTGAAATGTTCCCTTAAGCAAGCAACTCTTCCATATTACACTCTTGAAAAAAAGCAACAATTCACAAGCATGTACAGACAATTAAAGGGTTTCAGGGCCTAAAATGTACTTTTTGTTCACCAGCCACTGTGGCAGGTAGATAAAAAGAAATCTGCATGCCACTAAGATTTTTTTACCAGCCAAAATATTTTTGTGCCATAATTGCATAAAAAAAAAACTGATAACCATGTTTTATGTTTCTAAAACAAGAAATGTAGTAAGAAGTAATGTGGTATATTGCTCAATTTCATAAACATTTTTGTGACTTGAGTCATATAACCAAAATGTTCAGCTACCCCTTTAAGGGCAGGAGGATACCGTGGTAACTGGGTTCACACGAGTCATGTCACGTGTGTGTGAGATTTGGGATGTGACTAGTAGTAAGTAGACAACGTCTACAGCAGCGTTTCCCAAACTCGGTCCTCGGGGGACTACATTTTGGTTTTTGTCCTAACACTACACAGCTGATTCAAATGGTCAAAGCTTGATGATTAGTTGATTATTTGAATCAGCTGTGTAGTGCTAGGGCAGAAATCTAAACGTGCATCCCTCGGGGTCCCGGAGGCAGTTTAGAAAACAAGCTCTTCGCTATCAGTTGAAGCAGCAGATTCAAACCAACTTTAAAAAACAATGAAGCTTCTGAACTAAACAATGTAAATAGCCAAGAAACACTTGGACAAAGTCTTACTTTGCTGACTTGGGTCATTTAGACTAAATGTTATGCCTGTGCCAGCGCCTCCAATCAGCAGCTATGAAACGAAACAGCAGAAATACTTTGACCGGCTACTAAATCGCAACTCGCACAGATTACACAGACTACAAAATGTCGCCAACAGAGATGGTCACCTCGCTTCGAGTCCTTAGGAAACTATGCAGTATTTTTATTTTATGTATTATTTCTTACATTGTTGATCCAGGAAATCTTAAGTCTTATTACATACAGCCGGGAAGAACTATTGGATATAAGAGCGATGTCAACTTACCAACATTACGACCAGGAATACGACTTTCCCGAAGCGGATCCTCTATTTGGATCACCACCCAGGACAATGGATCTAATCCCAGAAGCCAACCCAAAACAAAGGCGCCGCAGAAGGGGCAGACGGAGCGGCCTCCTGCTCAGGCTCCGCAGACATGCACATCGCCCACCACTCCCGAGTATACTACTCACCAATGTCCAGTCTCTTGACAACAAGGTAGACAAAATTCAAGCAAGGGTTGCCTTCCAGAGAGACATCAGAGATTGTAAAATTATCTGTTCCACAGAAACATGGCTCTTTCGGGATATGTTGTCAGAATCGGTTCAGCCGCCGGGATTCTCCTTGTATCACGCCGACAGAGATAAACACCTCTCTGGGAAGGGGAAGGGCGGGGGTGTATGCTTCATAATTAACGACTCATGGTGTAATCATAACAACATACAGGAACTCAAGTCCTTCCGCTCACCCGACCTAGAATTGCTTAATCAAATGCCGGCTATATTACCTCCCGAGAGAATTCTCATCAGTTATCTTCACAGCTGTGTACATTCCCCCTCAAGCAGACACCATGACAGCCCTCAAGGAACTTCACTGGACTCTCTGTAAACTGGAAACCATATATCCTGAGGCTGCATTTATTGGAGCTGGGGATTTTAACAAAGCAAATTTGAGAACAAGGCTACCTAAATTCTATCAGCATATTGACTGCAGTACTCATGGGAGGTAATACACTCGATCACTGCTACTCTAACTTCCGCGATGCATACAAAGCCCTCTCCCGCCCTCCCTTCGGCAAATCCGATGCCATCTTGCTCCTACCGTCTGAAAGGCAGAAATTTAAACAGTGACAAGAACCATTCAATGCTGGTCTGACCAATCGGAATCCACGCTTCAAGATTGTTTTGATCACGCGGCCTGGGATATATTCTGGTCAGCCTCAGAGAACAACATCGATCTATACGCTGACTTGGTGAGTGAGTTTATAAGGAAGTGCATTGGAGATGTTGTACCCACTGCGACTATTAAAACCTACCCTAACCAGAAACCGTGGATGGATGGCGGCATTCGCTCAAAACTGAAAGCGCAAACCACCGCATTTAACCATGGAAAGAGGTCTGGGAATACGGCTGAATATAAACAGTGTAGTTATTCCCTCCGCAAGGCAATGAAACAAGCGAAATGCCGGTACAGGGACAAAGTGGAGTCGCAATTCAACTTCTCAGACACGAGGCGTAAGTGGCAGGGTCTACACGAAATCACAGACTACAAAAAGAAAACCAGCCATGTCACGGACACCGATGTCGCGCTTCCAGGCAAACTAAACACCTTCTTTGCCCGCTTTGAGGATAACAGTGCCCCCGTCATGGCCCGCTAACAAGGACTGCCCCCCCCCTCCTTCTACGTTGCCGGCGTGAGTAAAACGTTTAGACGTGTTAACCCTCGCAAGGCTGCTGGCCCAGACGGCATGCCTAGCCGCGTCCTCAGAGCATGCGCAGACCAGCTGGCTGGAGTGTTTACGGACATATTCAATCTCTCCCTATCCCAGTCTGCTGTCCCCTCATGCTTCAAGATGGCCACCATTGTTCCTGTACCCAAGAAGGCAAAGATGAACTAAACTGAACTAAATGACTACCGCCCCATAGCACTCACTTCTGTCATCATGAAGTGCTTTGAGTGAATAGTCAAGGATCATATCACCTCCACCTTCCCGGCCACCCTAGACCCACTTCAGTTTGCATACCGCCCCAACAGGTCCACAGACGATGCAATCGCCATCACACTGCCCTATCCTATCTGGTCAAGAGAAATACCCATGTAAGAATGCTGTTCATTGACTACAGTTCAGCATTCAACACCATAGTACTCTCCAAGCTCATCATCAAGCTGGAGTCCCTGGGTCTCAACCCCGACCTGTGCAATTGGGTCCTGGACTTTGACGGGCCGCACCCAGGTGGTGAAGGTAGGAAACAACGTCTCCACTTCGCTGACCCTCAACACTGGGGCCCCACAAGGGTGCGTGCTCAGCCCCCTCCTGTACTCCATGTTCACCCATGACTGAGTGGCCATGCACGCCTCCAACTCAATCATCAAGTTTGCAGACGACACAACAGCAGTAGGCTTGATGACCAACAATGACGAGACAGCCTACAGGGAGGAGGTGGTGTCACTCGGAGTGTGGTGTCTGGAAAACAACCTCTCATTCAACGTCAACAAAACAAAGGAGATGATAGTGGTCTTCAGGAAACAGCAGAGGGAGCACCCCCCCTATCCACATCGAAGGGACAGCAGTGGAGAAGGTGGAAAGTTTTAAGTTCCTCGGCGAACACGTCACAGACAAACTGAAATGGTCCACCTAAACAGACTGTGTGGTGAAGAAGGTACAACAGCGCCTCTTCAACCACAGGAGGCTGCAGAAATGTGGCTTGTCACCCAAAACCCTGACAAACTTTTACAAATGCACAATCGAGAGCATCCTGTCGGGTTGTATCACCGCCTGGTTACAGCAACTGCACCGACCTCAACCACAAGGCTCTCCAGAGGGTGGTGCGGTCTGGACAACGCATCACCGGGGGCAAACTACCTGTCCTCCAGGACACCTACAGCACCCGATGTCACAGGAACGCCAAAAAGATCATCAAGGACAACAACCACCCGAGCCACTGCCTGTTCACACCACTATCATCCAGAAGGCGAGATCAGTATGGGTGCATCAAAGCTGGGACCGAGAGACTGAAAAACATCTATCTCAAGGTCATCAGACTGCTAAACATCAATCACTAACTCAGAGGCTGCTGCCTACATTGAAACCAAATCACTGGCCACTTTAATAAATGGATCACTAGCCACTTTAAATGATGCCACTTTACTCATATCATATGTATATACTGTATTTTATACCATCTATTGCACCTTGCCTATGCCGCTCGTCCATCGCTCATCCATATATTTATACGAACATATTCTCATTCACCCCTTTAGATTTGTGTGTATTAGGTAGTTGTTGGGGAATTGTTAGATTACTTGTTAGATATTAGTGCACTGTCGGAAATAGAAGCACAAGCATTTCACTACACTCGCATTAACATCTGCAAACCATGTGTATGTGACCGATAAAATTTCATTTGATTCTCATACTTGACTTTTGACTCTGTTTATTCACTGTAGAGTCATCCACCAACGTGGCTAGTGAAATAGACATTCTTACCCACCAATACCTAAATCTACCCGCATTTGGTGGGTGGCAGGTTTTAATTTTATGCCCTAAAGGGTTTATTTTCTAATCTGTACACTCATTACATTTTAGCTTCAAAACAATATCACGGTTACCGCTAGCTAAGGCTAACATGTCTTTATCAAGTAACGTCAGCCTATCAAAATGTAACGATTACCCCTTTAATACGAATATAAAAGTACAGTAGGTCTACCTTATAACATACCAAATTATTAGGTTCAGGCTACATCTTGTAAAAAAAAAAACATTGTGACTTAACGTGGGTAGGCTATAATTCACCGGGGAGTTGAAATGTTCAGCTGCTATATATGGAAAGCCATTACTGCCACCTAAAAATAAAATACATACTGTACACATAGAAATACATAGGTTATGTTTCTTCATTTGTAGCATTGTGTGGCGATTTTCATCTATCCATGTTGCAGAGATCAGCACAGCAAACATTTGGCAAACATTTGGCCAGCTGGCATTTCCCCCAGTACTTTTGATTTGGTTTCATAAAAAATATTGACACAAAAGTGTTGAAAAGAGGGATAAAGTATTGTTGTTTAGACTGATTAGCCTCATGATTTGTTTGACAGGATTGTGATGTTTTCATTCTCCCATCATAGCCCATATAAAAACATTTTTTTGAAATCTGATTTATTACTATGTCATATCCAGAGTTTTACCTGGTTAGGTTAGCTTACCAGATCAGGAAAAACTCTGAGCCCCATCAAAATAATCCCCCACCACCACTCTGGGACCTGTGGTGCCACCTCTGAAATCGCCAAGCAATGTTACAAATTAAAGAAAAAGTATATATTTGTATGATCTACCATCTCAAAATGTTGACTTACGTTTCTGAAAATGTTGACTTTCATATGTCAACCCTTTGAGATAGTATAAACATTTTACTTTTTTTTATGTTGGTGCAAGGAACCGGTTTCCATAGTTTCCGTGGCTAAGAGTAGCAATCAGCTACCGCAACATTTCCAGAATGTAACAGGGTGTTACTGCAACTATAAGGAAAATATCTATACATTGCAGAAATATTGCTCTGCTATGACCATTTATACTGTAGAAGTCTTGAACACAACGAGACTCTGTTCACACTGCCCTGCGGGGGGCGACAGTTGGGCGCAACCTCGAGAGGTAGCGCTACAGATGGGATAATTTCGCAAGTTTACACAACAGTATAAAAGAGCCTTAAAAAAGAAAAGAGGCTGGCTTGTTGACTGGCACAGACAGAGCCAGAGAAGAATGATGACCTGGAGCTACTGGCCCATTCACACTGGAGCTCTATATTCAACCTGACCTGGAGCTACTGGCCCATTCACACTGGAGCTCTATATTCAACCTGACCTGGTTCTACTGGCCCATTCACACTGGAGCTCTATATTCAACCTGACCTGGTCCTACTGGCCCATTCACACTGGAGCTCTATATTCAACCTGACCTGGTCCTACTGGCCCATTCACACTGGAGCTCTATATTCAACCTGACCTGGTTCTACTGGCCCATTCACACTGGAGCTCTATATTCAACCTGACCTGGTCCTACTGGCCCATTCACACTGGAGCTCTATATTCAACCTGACCTGGTTCTACTGGCCCATTCACACTGGAGCTCTCTATATTCAACGTGACCTGGAGCTACTTGGGGGGGAGCAGGTACAGAAGACAGGATCATCCCCCCCCCCCCAAAATGCTAACTGATGACCCAGTCGGTGTGTGGAGATCAAATATTTCAATGCAGCAGGTATCTAGAATACCTGCAGTTTGTAGAGCTGGCCTTTCATTTATCACCATCCAAGAGCCCATTAAAACAGCTGGAGGAGGCCAGACGGGCTCCAGACTCAGTGCCCATCCATACCCCTCTGCACCAATCCCTCACAGCAGGGGCGCCTCCACGGCCAGGTGAACCCCTCACCCTCCACCCCAGGTGGGAGCCATAGGGGGTCCAGACTCAGTCCACCCACTCCCCTCCAAGGTACTCACAGCAGGGGCACCTCCACGACCAGGTGTACCAGGTTACACATCAGCTCCTCCAGCAGATCCTCTCTCCCCGTGTCTGCAGAATGAAAGAGAGAGAGAGAGAGAGAGAGAGAGAGAGAGAGAGAGAGAGAGAGAGAGAGAGAGAGAGAGGAGAGAGAGAGAGAGAGAGAGAGAGAGAGAGAGAGAGAGAGAGGGAGGGAGAGAGAAGAGAGAGAGAGAGAGAGAGAGGGAGGGAGAGAAGAGAGAGAGACAGAGACACAGAGAGAGAGAAGTTTAGCCAATTACCTAGCCTGTCTCTGCTTTCAACCACCTTTCAATTAGACCAGCCAATAGCTACACTGACCCCCTACTTGACTACAAAGAGTACTTTGTGTCCGTTTGGGTTCAATGGAAAAACGTGGAGAGTGGAGACCCAAGCTCACCTCACAGGAAAACCTACACACATAAGACCCCAAGGCACAGTGGGGTGGCTCTGTTGGATGCATGGCCTTGATAGCTATTAAATATACACTCAGTGGCCAGTTTATTAGGTATAGTACTGGGTCGGACCCCCTTTGCCATCAGAACAGCTTGATTTCTTCTGGTAATGGAAACATTGCTCAGTTGGTATCAAGGGAACTAACATTCCCCACACCATTACACCACTGCCACCAGTCTGTACCATTGACACCAGGCAGGATGGGGCCATGGACCAGGGCCTAAAATTGACACCCGCCAGCTGCGGGTAGATTTTGGCATTGGTGGGTAAAACGTCTATTTCACCAGCCATGTTGGCGTGTGGTCAGTGCTTCACAGTGCGAGTGTTCCACTCTCATCTGTGAATAGAAAGTCAAGAATGATCACATTTATAGTAACATAAATGCTGCAGTAGCTGTTTTCAAAGTATTTCTGGTGTTTTGTTTCATAGCTGGTAAATAATCGTACAAAGTCAAAGAACTAGGAAGTCTATATTGCCTATGCCACCTCACTCAGCCACACTGCCTGGCTGGGGGGCTGTGCGCACGTGAAGAGCTGAGGGAAATATTCATTTTTTAGAAGCGCTGTGCACAGGCTTAAAAGTTGGTCTAATTTACTTGGAACTAAAGTCTACTCATGTCATCCAAAAAATGATAGTTGACTCATCTGTCCATAGAACATTCTTCCAAGAGCCTTGAAAAACTTGAGTCAACTTTTTGGACGAGACGGGTCTCATTATGTCTGGTGAAAACCAAACACTGCATTCCACAGTAAAAACCTCATACCAACGTTCAAGCATGGTGGTGGTAGTTTGATGGTTTGGGGATGCTTTGCTTCCTCAGAACCTGGATAATTTCTCTTTATAGAAGGAACCATGAATTCTGCTCTGTATCAGAGACTTCTACAGGAGAATGTCAGACCATCTGTCTGTGAGCTGAAACTGAAGTGCAGCTGGGTCATGCAGCAAGACAATGATCCAAAACACGCAATCAAGTCTACATTGAAATGGTTAAAAGGCAACAAATTTGAAGTTTTGGAATGGCCTTTTCAAAGTCCAGACCTAATCCCAATTGAGATGTGGCAGGACTTAAAACGACCAGTTCATGCTTGAAAACCCACAAATGTCGCTGAGTTAAAGCAGTTCTGCATGGAAGAGTGGGACAAAATCCCTTTACAGTGACGTGAGACTGACCAACAACTACAGGAAGCGTTTGGTTGGAGTCGTTGCAGCTAAAGGTGGCACAACCAGTTATTGACTGTAAAGGGGGCAATTACTTTTTCACACAGGGGAATTGGTTGTTGCATAACATTTTTACTAAATAAATAAAATCAGATTATTTTTTGTTGTTGTAAACTCAGGTTCCCTTTATCTAATATCAGGTTTTACTGAAGATCTGACAACATTCAGGAGAAAAAAATATGAAAAAGAGAAAATCAGAAAGGGGAAAAAAATACTTCACAGCACTGTACCACATTACTTCATACTTCTTCACAGCACTGTACCAAATTACTTCATACTTCTTCACAGCACTGTACCAAATTACTTCATACTTCTTCACAGCACTGTACCACATTACTTCATACTTCTTCACAGCACTGTACCACATTACTTCATACTTCTTCACAGCACCGTACCACATTACTTCATACTTCTTCACAGCACCGTACCACATGACTTCATACTTCTTCACAGCACCGTACCACATGACTTCATACTTCTTCACAGCACCGTACCACATGACTTCATACTTCTTCACAGCACCGTACCACATGACTTCATACTTCTTCACAGCACCGTACCACATTACTTCATACTTCTTCACAGCACCGTACCACATGACTTCATACTTCTTCACAGCACCGTGCCACATGACTTCATACTTCTTCACAGCACCGTACCACATGACTTCATACTTCTTCACAGCACCGTACCACATGACTTCATACTTCTTCACAGCACCGTACCACATGACTTCATACTTCTTCACAGCACCGTACCACATGACTTCATACTTCTTCACAGCACCGTACCACATGACTTCATACTTCTTCACAGCACCGTACCACATGACTTCATACTTCTTCACAGCACCGTACCACATGACTTCATACTTCTTCACAGCACCGTACCACATGACTTCATACTTCTTCACAGCACCGTACCACATTACTTCATACTTCTTCACAGCACCGTACCACATTACTTCATACTTCTTCACAGCACCGTACCACATTACTTCATACTTCTTCACAGCACCGTACCACATTACTTCATACTTCTTCACAGCACCGTACCACATTACTTCATACTTCTTCACAGCACTGTACCACATTACTTCATACTTCTTCACAGCACTGTACCACATTACTTCATACTTCTTCACAGCACTGTACCACATTACTTCATACTTCTTCACAGCACTGTACCACATTACTTCATACTTCTTCACAGCACTGTACCACATTACTTCATACTTCTTCACAGCACTGTACCACATTACTTCATACTTCTTCACAGCACTGTACCACATTACTTCATACTTCTTCACAGCACTGTACCACATTACTTCATACTTCTTCACAGCACTGTACCACATTACTTCATACTTCTTCACAGCACTGTACCACATTACTTCATACTTCTTCACAGCACTGTACCACATTACTTCATACTTCTTCACAGCACTGTACCACATTACTTCATACTTCTTCACAGCACTGTACCACATTACTTCATACTTCTTCACAGCACTGTACCACATTACTTCATACTTCTTCACAGCACCGTACCACATTACTTCATACTTCTTCACAGCACCGTACCACATTACTTCATACTTCTTCACAGCACCGTACCACATTACTTCATACTTCTTCACAGCACCGTACCACATTACTTCATACTTCTTCACAGCACCGTACCACATTACTTCATACTTCTTCACAGCACCGTACCACATTACTTCATACTTCTTCACAGCACCGTACCACATTACTTCATACTTCTTCACAGCACCGTACCACATTACTTCATACTTCTTCACAGCACCGTACCACATGACTTCATACTTCTTCACAGCACCGTACCACATGACTTCATACTTCTTCACAGCACCGTACCACATGACTTCATACTTCTTCACAGCACCGTACCACATGACTTCATACTTCTTCACAGCCCTGTACCACATTACTTCATACTTCTTCACAGCCCTGTACCACATTACTTCATACTTCTTCACAGCACTGTACCACATTACTTCATACTTCTTCACAGCACTGCACCACATTACTTCATACTTCTTCACAGCACTGTACCACATTACTTCATACTTCTTCACAGCACTGTACCACATTACTTCATACTTCTTCACAGCACTGTACCACATTACTTCATACTTCTTCACAGCACTGTACCACATTACTTCATACTTCTTCACAGCACTGTACCACATTACTTCATACTTCTTCACAGCACTGTACCACATTACTTCTACTTCTTCACAGCACTGTACCACATTACTTCATACTTCTTCACAGCACTGTACCACATTACTTCATACTTCTTCACAGCACTGTACCACATTACTTCATACTTCTTCACAGCACTGTACCACATTACTTCATACTTCTTCACAGCACTGTACCACATTCTTCTACTTGTAAAACATTTGTTTTAGAAACATTACAAAGCATGCTCATCCTTTGTGTTTTTTGTTGGTTTAATTTGTGTAAAAAAATGTCTTGTATTTTATTTTTTTCATCTACCTGCCACTGTGGGGGCTGAACCAAAAAGTACAATTTGGACTCTGCCATCAGCATGACACAACAGGAAGTGGGATTTGTCAGACCAGGCCATGTTTTTCCACTCCACAATTGTTTACATTTACATTTTAGTCATTTAGCAGACACTCTTATCCAGAGTGACTTACAGTAGTGAATGCATACATTTTTTCCGCACTGGTCCCCCGTGGGAATCGAACCCACAACCCTGGCGTTGCAAACACCATGCTCTACCAACTGAGCCACACGGGACTTGTTGATCGTTGACTGGAGCTAGTTCTTACTGTTTTTAGCTGATAGGAGTGAAATCCAGAGTAGTCGTCTGCTGCAATAGCCCATCTGTGACAAGGACCGGCGAGTTATGCGTTTCCGAGATGCCGTTCACGCGCTGGTACTTACCGCGCTCAAAGACACTTAGGTCAATAGTTTTGCGCATTCTAGCGTTCAATCGAACAGTCACAATGCCTGTCTGCCGGCTTTATACATCAAGCCACGGCCACGTGACTCACTGTTTGTAGGAGCGAACCATTTTTGTCAATGGGCTGGTGTACCTAATAAACTGAGAAGTGAGTGTAAAGATGCTCTGAGCTATGGCAACAGAGACGAGAACCGGGCGGTCTTGTAGATTGTTTTATCATGGCAAACGTCCATTTATCGTTTACCTGTTCTGATTGACCATAGGGGTGTCTGGATATATTAGGGATGTGCATCTCTCCCTTTCAAGACGACTCGATACGTATAGATGAGCTCCAATACAGGAACGATTAGTTTGAAACGATTCAGTTTGATTGGAGAACGAATTAATGCGATAGTGCATCGAATTGTATCATTTATTGGAGAAAAACATTCATTTTCCATTCTAAATTCAAATCTGCCGCTGATGGACCTCATGAGCTGGGTCTCTCTGAGCTGGGTCTCTCTGAGCTAGCTTTTTTTCCTCTCTCTCTGTGTATGTGTGTAATTGATGTATGTACTATGTAGGCCCTAAACGGAGCCATAAAGGAGACTACTACCAGATTGGGGGGGGGGGGTAATGTAGCCTGTCTTTTTTGTTCCCCCCCCACTTTGGTTCTGAAATCACTATCACCCACTAATTTACTTGTCATTTTTGCAGATTGTGTTTCAGCTAGTAATGTATCAATATTTATCTTTAGAAATGAGCTATGAAATATAGCACAACTTTGGATTCCACCCGTCTCATAATCGAATGGTTTTGACCGTTCGGGAGTGATTTTCTCTTCTCCTCCGTGATGTCTGTCCTCGTTATGAAATTATCATCTTTACCCTGTATAGTATATTTACAAAAATGACCATATACACTGATTGTTTTAAGCAACACTTTCAAAACTATTGCTGATGGTGAACCTGAACAATCCAAATAAAATCTATTGTCAGCCTCATTCAGCAGCTGTAGCCAGATGACTTGTCTCTCTGGAAGCTAACCTTTATTCTGGAAAAACACCATTTTCAACAACGCATAGATAACAATAACGTAGAAAATTACACAGGTTGCCACTCAACTAATACAGCCTAATATCAAGCAAGCCATTTTAGCATTTGTAGCAGGCCACCTACCTCACGTTAGATTGGGAACAGTGCACAGTTTGAATAGGCTACTGATATTGCCTGGGGTTGTTCAGAATGCAAAATGACTTGTAGGTCAATGAACGTCAACACAGTTACATGGTTAGTTTGACACTGAAGGAGAGAAAGCATCAGTTGTCACAGAAGATTAGAGGTATTTTCGGAAGGTAGATAGAATGTAAGATGAGCAAAACATTTTAGAGAACCGGCAAGTCGTAACTTTTGAATCGATTTTCTGACCGATGCATGTTACATTTGGATCGGTTTGGGGTCCACGGACCGATGCACTTGTATCTTAAACATTTTGAATCAGGGACCGATGCGTATTGGTGAATCGTTACATCCCCAGGATATACAGTACCAGTCAAAATGGACACACCTACTCATTCAAGGTTTTTCTTTATTTTTTACTTTTTCCTACATTGTAGAATAACAGTGAAGACATCAAAACTATGAAATAACACATATGGAATCAGGTAGTAACCAAAAAAAGTGTTAAACAAATTAAAATATATTTTAGATTCTTCAAAGTTGCCACCCTTTGCCTTGAAGACAGCGTTGCGCACTCTTGGCATTCTCTCAACCAGCTTCATGAGGTAGTCACCTGGAATGCATTTCAATTAACAGGTGTGCCTTGTTAAAGGTTAATTTGTGGAATTTCTTTCCTTCTTAATGCGTTTAAGCCAATCAGTTGTGTTGTGACAAGGTAAGGGTGGTATACAGAAGATAGCCGTACTTGGTAAAATACCAAGTCCATATTATGGCAAGAACAGCTCAAATAAGCAAAGAGAAACGACAGTCCATCATTACTTTAAGACATTAAAGGTCAATCAATGCAGAAAATATCAAGAACTTTGAAAGTTTTTTCAAGTGCAGTCGTAAAAACCATCAAGCACTATGATGAAACTGGCTCTCATGAAGACCGCCACAGGAAAGGAAGACCCAGAGTTAAGTTGCAGAGGATAAGTTCATTAGAGCTACCAGCCTCAGAAATTGCAGCCCAAATAAATGCTTCACAGTGTTCAAGTAACAAACACATCTCAGCATCAACTGTTCAGAGGAGACTGTGTGAATCAGGCCTTCATGGTCAAATTGCTGCAAAGAAACCACTACTAAAGGACACCAATAAAAGAAGAGACTTGCTTGGGCCAAGAAACACAAACAATGGACATTAGACCGGTGGAAATCTGTCCTTTGGTGTGATGGAGTGCTGCATCAGATGACCTGGCTTCAACAATCACCACCCTCAACCCAATTGAGATGGTTTTGGATGAGTTGGACTGCAGAGTGAAGGAAAAGCAGCCAACAAGTGCATAGCATATGTGGGAACTCCTTCAAGACTGTTGGAAAAGCATTCCCGGTGAAGCTGGTTGAGAGAAAACCCAAGCTTGTGCAAAGCTGTCAAGGCAAAGGGTGGCTACTTTTACAAATATAAAATATATTTTGATTTGTTTAACACTTTTTTGGTTACTACATGATTCCATGTGTTATTTCATTGCTTTGATGTCTTCACTATTATTCTACAATGTAGAAAATAGTAAAAATAAAGAAAAACCATTGAATGAGTAGGTGTGTCCAAACGTTTGACTGGTCCTGTATGTTTTGTTATCTTTACAGTTCACTTCCAATTGACCTTGTAATGGACACAAGTACCAAACACTTTTATAAAGCATACTATGTATATTCAATGTTACTCTGCATGTTTAATTTCCTGTGATTACTAGACTATTCTTTGTCTACACATTCATCAGTCTGTGCTATAGAACAGCAACATAGACAGGCAACATAAATCACAAGCAGAAAAACAAAAACAACTGTCTCTGCTCTGTGTCAGTTTTGGTCCCTGCATAACCCCTGGCAATACACCATTGGCATTTTCCTCTTCTTCCCTTCTATCCCTCCCTCTTCTCTTTTCTTTCCTTCTCACACACTCCATTTTTTTCCTCCCTCCTTCCCTCTTTCAGGGTGAGAGGGATGGAGAGAGAGAAACCGAGAAAGACACACACAGTGGAGGGTGAAGACAGCCTGTTGGCACAATCTCCTCCTCTGTCTGCAACAACTTCCAATTAAGCGTGTTTCCAGCCCTCCTCTCCTCTTCCCACGAACGTCTTCCTCTGCTCTGTCCTCCGTTCTTCTCTTCCCATTAAACACCCTCCTCCCTTCCCACTCTCTTTCTCCCCCCTCTCGCTGGTCCAGCCCAACCCTGTGAACCGAGGGCTTAATGGAAAGCCCTTCGAGAGTGCAGAGCAGATATTAACTCTGATGGGATGGGATGCCATTTTTCCACATTTCTCTCCTCTCTCTCTCTCCCATCCCTCTCTCTCTCTGTGACAATGGAAGGGTTACCTACAGTACCCAGCTGCTGACGACAATACCAGATGAGGAAATGGAGTGATGAATCATGGAAAATGGGGCTATAAACTGTGGCAGCTTCAGATTGTGTGTTTAAGAAATCATCAGTCTCTACATTCTCTCAGATTGTATGTATGCCTGTGCAAATGTTTTCCCTTTCATAGATCTCAGTAAAAACACAACAATTTCCTAATAAGTCACTCAACAATTAGGATGTTTTCCCTTTTGTATGTGGTTTTAGTGTAAAGCTTAACATTCCTCACAATACAGGTTGACCGTCTTATCACCGCAGTCTCTATATTTCACTCAGATGGGCTAGCTTGGTTATGTGATCTGTGGAAATGTGCTCTTTATCATAGGCCTGGAGTATAACAAATATCATAATCATTGACTCTTAGTGACATGGATGAAAAAGAAAAAGGTGGCCACCCGCTAATGATGCTCTCATAACGCATCCGCCCAACTACATGTGATGAAGTGAACATCTGAGGCCTACCCCTGGCCCTAACCCACTAATATACAAAATACAGTCAGAGACGCTACAACGATTTGATGACAGGGTGTGCAGGATTTCTTTTGTCTGATCAAGATTATAGTCAGAGATTTTAGGCTATTTGAATATAATTAGATACATGTAGCTTCTCTTCAGTTTTCAGTCAAGACAAAATGAACACTCGTTCACCAGAATATCATAAAATCCGGGGAGAAAATGCTATAACAATAACAGTTTAACCGGTTGTAAGGAAATAGAAAGCTGTGTAAACGACGCCAACATGTTTCTGATAAGATTTCAGTTCTGATTGGATGCATATTTAATGTGGTTGAAATACTATCAGCTTTTATGATGCTGATAAATATAGCACCTCTACAGACGGTATCTAACTGACCATTCACGTTCTCTCAAGATACTGAAATAAATCATATTTCTCTACTCCTGTTCCCCAGTAATAATTTAACCTACATTTGGTGTATAATCTTACTGCAATAAATGTTTAGTTCTGCAGGAGTTAACATTAAGGCTATGTGAGAGGTTATAGACCTACAGTCAGTGTCCAGATTTCAGTGTCCATTTAACCCATCTGAACAGTAGGCTACAGTTCCCTTGACGTGTCATTGGCCTATTTGAAGTGCGATCTTGTGACTGTTGAATTTGTATAGCGCCTCACAATCACCACACATAACACTGTTATCATCCTCTTTTACCACTTCATCAAATCTTTCCCAAACATTACTTTCTGGTCCTCCCTTCTCTTTATTTTCAACTCTACATTTCACAGCTTTTCTCTTACTGAATTAAACTCCGACATTGTACTTTTTGCCTCCGTGGATCGACATTCACTTTTTCTGCTCGTTCTCAAAAGCATTTGGCGATTAGCACGTAGCTATTTCGTGATTAACTTGTAGGCAATTTGGTGATTAGCGCGTAGGCTATTTGGCGATTAGCGCGTAGGCTATTTGGCGATTAGCGTGTAGGCTATTTGGCGATTAGCGTGTAGGCTATTTGGCGATTAGCGTGTAGGCTATTTGGCGATTAGCGTGTAGGCTATTTGGCGATTAGCATGTAGGCTATTTGGCGATTAGCGTGTAGGCTATTTGGCGATTAGCGTGTAGGCTATTTGGCGATTAGCGTGTAGGCTATTCAGGGGGGTGTACAGTTAGGCCCTAAGGTTTAGGCTTATGCACTAATGCTAGAAACTTTTTTATTTGATTATTTTAGGCTAAATGTAGAATATAGATATAAATTGCACAACAATGACATGTTTATGGATTTTTAAGGTATCATTTCATCATTATTCAACCCAGCCGCCCTTCATGACCCTAAATCCCAGCCGCCCTTCACCACCCTAAATCCCAGCTGCCCTTCACCACCCTAAATCCCAGCTGCCCTTCACCACCCTAAATCCCAGCTGCACTTCACCACCCTAAATCCCAGCTGCCCTTCACCACCCTAAATCCCAGCTGCCCTTCACCACCCTAAACTCGGGTCGCCCCGCAGATATAACCATGGGGATTGCAGGTTATGAGTCAACGCCGAGCATCACTACTAACCGCAGTTCACTGTGTGGTACCTTCAGACTGTTTAGGACATTGTCAGTCTCTCTATGAGTTATATGCAATTCACTATTTGCCTCAGAGTGAATCATAACATTACAGCGTCATATAATTAACATGTTTAATCTCTTTTTCGCTGGTTTAACTGTAAAGAAAATAATCTCCCAATTTCCACCACTCTCTCCTCCCTCCCATCTGCAAGGACACACTGTCCTGGCTGTGCTTCAGTATAGGAAATGGATGTATGTATGCATGTATGTGTGCGTGGAGGGATACAGGTCTGGAGCTAGAGATGGAGGGATACAGGTCTGGAGCTAGGGATGGAGGGATACAGGTCTGGAGCTAGGGATGGAGGGATACAGGTCTAGAGCTAGGGATGGAGGGATACAGATCTGGAGCTAGGGATGGTGGGATACAGGTCTGGAGCTAGGGATGGAGGGATACAGGTCTGGAGCTAGGGATGGTGGGATACAGGTCTGGAGCTAGGGATGGTGGGATACAGGTCTGGAGCTAGAGATGGAGGGATACAGGTCTGGAGCTAGAGATGGAGGGATACAGGTCTGGAGCTAGGGATGGAGGGATACAGGTCTGGAGCTAGGGATGGAGGGATACAGGTATAGAGCTAGGGATGGAGGGATACAGGTCTGGAGCTAGAGATGGAGGGATACAGGTCTGGAGCTAGGAATGGAGGGATACAGGTCTGGAGCTAGGGATGGAGGGATACAGGTCTGGAGCTAGGGATGGAGGGATACAGGTCTGGAGCTAGGGATGGAGGGATACAGGTCTGGAGCTAGGGATGGAGGGATACAGGTCTGGAGCTAGGGAGGAGGGTCGGCGGAGCGGGATGGAGGGCAGGTCTGGAGCTAGGGATGGAGGGATACAGGTCTGGAGCTAGGGAGGAGGGTCGCGGAGCGGGGAGGGTACAGGTCTGGAGCTAGGAGGGAGGGTCGGCGGAGCAGGATGGAGGGCCAGGTCTGGAGCTAGGGATGGAGGGATACAGGTCTAGAGCTAGGGATGGAGGGATACAGGTCTGGAGCTAGGGATGGAAGGATACAGGTCTGGAGCTAGGGATGGAGGGATACAGGTCTGGAGCTAGGGATGGTGGGATACAGGTCTGGAGCTAGGAATGGAGGGATACAGGTCTGGAGCTAGGGATGGAAGGATTTCTCACCGCAGGAGCCTGGCGCCCTCTCCTGGTAGGAGAACTGTAGGTGAAGCTCCTCTTCTGGCATCTCACTGATGAAGACTTTGAGCAGGCAGCGGATCATAAACAAGGCATTGTGGGCCTGCCAGATAAACAGCTGACTGGAGAGGAGAAAAGAAGAGCAACATTTACTTTGTTATTTGAGACTTTATGAAGACAAGAGAAATCTATCATACATAGACTAGCACTGTTGGAGGAACACAAGCATTCTGATACAACATATTTAGCAGATGTTATTGCAGGTGTATGTGACCAATAACATTTCATTTAGCCTACTACACATAAAGACAAGACCAGGGAGGAATAGCCATGGAGCCAGGCTCCCAAACGGCAAGTTATCCACTCTCCAATATGCTCAATGTTGACATAAAGTGATTTGGTTGGATATCCCAGAGTCCGGTATATCAGAGTCCGGTATACCAGAGTAGGGTTTTGAGGGGAACTGAAGTCACTGAATGGGGTAGTAAACAACCCTGTCATAATAACTGGTGGCTAAGAGATGTTGTCAGGGCAACAGAAGGGGGACCCTGTGGCAACCAGATACTTTCATCCTTATATCCTGTGGCCCGTCCGCTTGTCCGAGACTGACTGGATCCTGCAGGTCTACAGCGGGTCCGGTGACAGCAGCAGTGTGTGTGTGTGTGTGTGTGTGTGTGTGTGTGTGTGTGTGTGTGTGTGTGTGTGTGTGTGTGTGTGTGTCTCAACCGTTCACTAAAGAGACACGACACGCAGCAGCCTTGACTACCAGTCATGTGCGGTCTCTCTCACAGCCACAGACACTGGGTCCTGCAGGGTAACAACCGTTGTTGTGACTCGTGACACATCCGCTATAGAGACGTGCAGTAGCCTGGACTATGCTCACAGTCACAGACAGGAAGGATGAGCCTCTGACCTCTGGTCTGATCATACATATGGACCAGCAGTTCATGAAAGCACACCATTCAACACTAACATAAACACACACCAATCGACACACACACACCAATCAACACTAACAAACACACACTCAAACAACACTCACATTAAAGCCAAAACATGAATAAAGTAAAAGCATTGTTTAACTATATGGGCAATGATGAGTTCATAAACGCACACCAACACACACCTTCAACCAATGTAGCTCTATTACTTACAACCATGCACACCAACACTCCTATTAACACACATTCAAGCCCCTAGTATGACCATCATAATGGCTTCCCTTGTAACTGTGGTGAGCTTCTATGTGAACGTGAACCCCGGTGTTTGATGAGAAGCAGGGTAGGTTCACAGACACCTTTCCACCGCGCATTTCATCTTTGTCAGATCTAGCTGGCAAACTTTGAGCCGCCCTGACTCCACTAATTACTAAGAGGCTAAGCCTGGTGACTCTCTTGCCTTGCTAGAGGCTGGTCTGCTTTGGGAAATAGTTTTTTTTTATAGTACCGGTGAAAGGTTGACACACCTACTCATTCCTGGGTTCTCTAGTTTTACTATTTTCTACATTGTAGAATAATAGTGAAGACATCAAAACTATTTATTACGTTTGCAATCACAACAAATAATCTGCTCAGACCCCAATCAAGGAGCATCAAAAGTCGTGCTATAAATTCTCAGACAACCCAAAGATTCCTTGATGCCCTTCCAGACTCCCTCTGCCTACCCAAGGACGTCAGAGGACAAAAATCAGTTAACCACCTAACTGAGGAACTCAATTTAACCTTGCGCAATACCCTAGATGCAGTTGCACCCCTAAAAACTAAAAACATTTGCCATAAGAAACTAGCTCCCTGGTATACAGAAAATACCCGAGCTCTGAAGCAAGCTTCCAGAAAATTGGAACGGAAATGGCGCCACACCAAACTGGAAGTCTTCCGACTAGCTTGGAAAGACAGTACCGTGCAGTATCGAAGAGCCCTCACTGCTGCTCGATCATCCTATTTTTCCAACTTAACTGAGGAAAATAAGAACAAACCGAAATGTATTTTTGATACTGTCACAAAGCTAACCAAAAAGCAGCATTCCCCAAGAGAGGATGGCTTTCACTTCAGCAGTAATAAATTCATGAACTTCTTTGAGGAAAAGATCATGATCATTAGAAAGCAAATTACGGACTCCTCTTTAAATCTGCGTATTCCTCCAAAGCTCAGTTGTCCTGAGTCTGCACAACTCTGCCAGGACCTAGGATCAAGGGAGACACTCAAGTGTTATAGTACTATATCTCTTGACACAATGATGAAAATAATCATGGCCTCTAAACCTTCAAGCTGCATACTGGACCCTATTCCAACTAAACTACTGAAAGAGCTGCTTCCTGTGCTTGGCCCTCTATATTGAACATAATAAACGGCTCTCTATCCACCGGATGTGTACAAAACTCACTAAAAGTGGCAGTAATAAAGCCTCTCTTGAAAAAGCCAAACCTTGACCCAGAAAATATAAAAAACTAAATCGGCCTATCTCGAATCTCCTATTCCTCTCAAAAATGTTAGAAAAAGCTGTTGCGCAGCAACTCACTGCCTTCCTGAAGACAAACAATGTATACGAAATGCTTCAGTCTGGTTTTAGACCCCATCATAGCACTGAGACTGCACTTGTGAAGGTGGTAAATTGCCTTTTAATGGCGTCAGACCGAGGCTCTGCATCTGTCCTCGTGTTCCTAGACCTTAGTGCTGCTTTTGATACCATCGATCACCACATACTTTTGGAGAGATTGGAAACCCAAATTGGTCTACACGGACAAGTTCTGGCCTGGTTTAGATCTTTTCTGTCTGAAAGATATCAGTTTGTCTCTGTGAATGGTTTGTTGTCTGACAAATCAACTGTAAATTTTGGTGTTCCTCAAAGTTCCGTTTTAGGACCATATATATATATATATATATCTTGGGGATGTCAATCGAAAACATAATGTTAACTTTCATTGCTATGTGGATGACACAGAGCTGTACATTCCAATGAAACATGGTGAAGCCCCAAAATTGCCCTCACTGGAAGCCTGTGTTTCAGACATAAGGAAGTAGATGGCTGCAAACTTTCTACTTTTAAACTCAGACAAAACAGAAATGCTTGTTTTAGGTCACTGGCTTACTGGTGCTCTTCCATGCCATCCCTAGGAGGGGTGCGTCACTTGAGTGGGTTGAGTCACTGACGTGGTCTTCCTGTCTGGGCTGGCGCCCCCCCTTGGTTGTGTCATGGCAGAGATCTTTGTGGGCTATACTCGGCCTTGTCTCAGGATGGTAAGTTGGTGGTTGAAGATATCCCTCTAGTGGTGTGGGAGCTGTGCTTTGGCAAAGTGAGTGGGATTATATCCTGCCTGTTTGGCCCTGTCCGGGGGTATCATCGGATGGGGCAACAGTGTCTCCTGACCCCTCCTGTCTCAGCCTCCAGTATTTATGCTGCAGTAGTTTATGTGTCGGGGGGCTAGGGTCAGTCATATCTGGAGTATTTATCCTCTCTTATCCGGTATCCTGTGTGAATTTAAGTATGCTCTCTCTAATTCTCTCTCTTTCTTTGTCTCAGAGGACCTGAGCCCTAGGACCATGCCTCAGGACTACCTGGCATGATGACTCCTTGTTGTCTGCAGTCCACCTGGCCGTGCTGCTGCTCCAGTTTCAACTGTTCTGCCTGTGGCTATGGAACCCTGACCTGTTCACTGTGATTACTATTATTTGACCATGCTGGTCATTTATGAACATTTGAACATCTTGGCCATGTTCTGTTATAATCTCCACCCGGAACAGCCAGAAGAGGACTGGCCACCCCTGTTTCCTGGTTGCTCTCTAGGTTTCGGCCTTCCTAGGGAGTTTTTCCTAGCCACCGTGCTTCTACACCTGCATTGCTTGTTGTTTGGGGTTTTAGGCTGGGTTTCTGTACAGCACTTTGAGATATCAGCTGATGTAAGAAGGGCTATATAAATAAATTTGATTTGAAATAACACATATGGAATCATGTAGTAACCAAAAAAGTGTTCAATCAAAACATAGTTTAGATTTTTCAAAGTAGCCACCCTTTGCCTTGATGACAGCTTTGCACACTCTTGGCATTCTCTCAACCAGCTTCACCGGAAATGCTTTTCCAACAGTCTTGAAGGAGTTCCCACATACAGTCAGGTCCATAAATATTTGGACATTGACCAAGTTATTACTACTTTAGCTGTCTACCACAGCATATTGGATTTGAAATTAAATATGAATTAAATATGAGCTGAACGTGCAGACTTTCAGCTTTAATTTGAGGGCATTTACATCCAAATTGGGTGAACAGCGTAGAAATTACAGCACATGTGGTCCCGCCCTTTTTAAGGGACCAAAAGTAATTGGACAACTGGCTGCTCAGCTGTTCCATGGCCAGGTGTGTGTTATTCCCTCATTAGTTCATTTACAAGTAAGCAGATAAAAGTTCGAGTTGATTTCAAGTGTGGCATTTGCATTTGAAATCTGTTGCTGTTAACCCTGAATATGAACTCCAGTGAAGCAAGCCATCATTAGGCTGAACAATCAAAACAAAAAACATTAGGTGTGGCCAAATCAACTATTTGGTACATTATTAACAAGAAAGAAAGCACTGGTGAGCTCAGGAACACAAAAAGGCCCAGAAGACCACGGAAAACAACTGTGGTGGATGACAGAAGAATTCTTTCCCTGGTGAAGAAAAACCCCTTCACAACAGTTGGCCAGATCAAAAACACCCACCAGGAGGTAGGTATATCTGTGTCAAAGTCAACAATCAAGAGAAGACTTCACCAGAGTAAATACAGAGGGTTTGCCACAAAATTGTAAACCATTGGTAAGCCTCAAAAACAGGAAGACCCCTTTAGAGTTGAAAACTTTTTTTTAACCTCTCTGGGACATGTGGGACACATCTATTCAACAGCCAGTGAAATAGCAGGGCGGCAAATTCAAAACAAAAATCTCATAATTCAAATTTCTCAAACATACACTTCTCGTTAATCCAACCACATTGTCCGATTTCAAAAAGGCTTTACGGCGAAAGCATAACAGATTATGTTAGGACAACGCCTAAAGAAGAAAAACCACACAGCCATTTTCCAAGCAAGGAGAGGCGTCACAAAAACCAGAAATACAGCTAAAATTAATCACTAACCTTTGATGATCTTCATCAGATGACACTCCCAGGACTCAATGTTACACAATACATGTATGTTTTGCTCGATAAAGTTCATATTTATATCCATAAACCCCATTTTACATTGGCGCGTGATGTTCAGAAAATGTATTGCCTCCAAAACTTCCGGTGAATGAGCACATCAAATGACAAAAATACTCATCATAAATGTTGAAAAAAATTTACAACAGTTATTGAAAGAATTATAGATACACTTCTCCTTAACGCAACCGCTGTGTCAGATTTCAAAATAGCTTTACGGCGAAAGCACATTGTACTGAGAATATTGAACAGAGCTCAGCCATCAAAGCAAGCTATATAGTTACCCGCCAAGTTCTGGAGTCAACTAAACTCAGAAATAGTATTATAAATCTTCACTTACCTTTGCTGATCTTCGTCGGAATGCACTCCCAGGACTCCCACAAGAAATGTTTGTTTTGTTCGATAAACTCCATATTTATGTCCAAATACCTCCGTTTTGTTTGCGCGTTCAGATCACTAATCCTCCATGTTTCATGGTGGGAACCACACATGCGGAGATCATCCGTTCACCTACTCTGCGTCTCACAAAGACACGGCGGTTGGAACCAAAAATCTCAAATTTTACTCATCAGACCAAAGGACAGATTTCCACTGGTCTAATGTCCATTGCTCGTGTTTCTAGGCCCAAGCAAGTCTCTTCTTCTTATTGGCGTCCTTTAGTAGTGGTTTCTTTGCAGCAATTCGACCATGAAGGCCTGCTTCACACAGTCTCAACTGAACAGTTGATGTTGAGATGCGTCTGTTACTTGAACTCTGAAGCATTTATTTGGGCTGCAATTTCTGAGGCTGGTAACTTTAATGCACTTATCCTCTTCAGCAGAGGTAACTCTGGGTCATCCATTCCTGTGGCGATCCTCATGAGAGCCAGTTTCATCATAGTGCTTGATGGTTTTTGCGACTGCACTTGAAGAAACTTTCAAAGTTCTTGACATTTTCTGCATTGACTGACCTTCATGTCTTAAAGTAATGATGGACTGTCATTTCTCTTTGCTTATTTGAGCTGTTCTTGCCATAATATGGACTTGGTATTTTACCAAGTAGAGCTATCTTCTGTATACCACCCCTACCTTGTCAAAACACAACCGATTGGCTCAAACGCATTAAGGAAAGAAATCCCACAAATGAACTTTTAACAAGGCACACTAGTTAATTGAAATGCATTCTAGGTGACTACCTCATGAAGCTGGTTGAGAAAAAACCAAGAGTGTGCAACGCTGTCATCAAGGCAAAGGGTGGCTACTTTGAAGAATCTCAAATATAAAATATATTTTAATTTGTTTAACACTTTTTTTGGTTACTACATGATCCCATATGTGTTATTTCATAGTTTTGATGTCTTCATTATTATTCTAAATGTAGAAAATAGTAAAAATAAAAGAACAACCCTTGACTGAGTAGGTGTGTCCAAACTCTTGACTGGTATGATCCATCCATCCATCCATCCATCCATCCATCCCCTCTGCTAATACAGGGTTCCTCAAACTGGGGTTCTGCATCATCACTCCATGGTGTACAGCACAGGACGTATTTATTAATGAACTATCCATGTCACTGTCCCACAACTATAGGCCTACCTCTAGATTCCAATGAGACATGTCAATGGTTGCAGCGTCACCACTTCAACCCAGTCATTGACTTCAACATTGAGAGTATAACACAGGGCGTATTTATGACTTAACTATTCATTTTGATGCTTCTGTCCCCTTTACAGTTCGGTTTCACATGATACTTACTCTTGGCATTCTGTGGATATTTTCAGCTCTTTGGTTCTTCCCAGGAATATTCTCACAAGGGCTCCAAAATTCCCTGTTCTGGGATTGTTCTCAACTGTAGAGAGTGACAGGAGAGAGGAAGTACATAGTACTTAAAAAGACTGCTTGGTGATTCTGACACATAGTACATCAATAATCTATAGCGTCTTGTTTATGAAACAAAGACAATATAATTACTGATAACATGCTTTCTACATGTTTACTACAGGTAAATCTGTCAAATAAAAGTCTGTAAATATCCGAAGATTAAATGTAGCACTGAATGAAGTTTGTAGTTTGAAATTAGTAAATGTAAAAGCTTGTTTTGGTGTAAACGGTGGCCGCTGACCCAATCAACAAAGCCCAAATAAGTAGAAAAGGTTAACAGTCAGGACAGACAAGCTTAATACACAAACATGAGACCTACTCAGGATCTTGGCGAGGGGAATGACAGCCTCTTCCAACAGCTTGGAGTCCCCACTGTGGGGGGGAGAAAGAAGAGAGAGAGAGAGAGAGAGAGAGAGAGGACACAGAGACAGAAGACAGGAAAGACATGTATTTTATAAAACCCTTTTTACATCAGCAGACGTCTCAAAGTGCCTATACAGAACCCAGCCTAAAACCCCAAAGAGTAAGCAATGCAGATGTAGAAGCAAGATCAACTCCATAACAGCAGCCACAACAGCTCTTGATCTGATATTGGCAAGCATTCAAGTGGGCTCTGTATCTCAAGAGTTCACATAAGAGCCATGGCTGTGGTCCTTCCTTTACCAGTGACAATTAAACTGCAGTCCTTCCACTTGTGAACTGACTAAATTAGTGTCAGCTAACAAACTCATGTTCATCCATTTCACCATCATTGATAGTCTATTGTGCCCTCTACTGTCAAGCAGTGTGTGTATAGTCACAACACTCAATCATAGAAATATAATTAGAGTATTACATATCTCTAATACAGATTTTTGTTTTAACCGATAAGTGTGTGCATTACAGGCCCCCCGAGTGGCTCAGCATTGCAGTGCTTGAGGTGTCACTACAGACCCGAGTTCGATCCCAGGCGGTGTCACAGCCGGCCGTGACCCGGGAGACCAATGAGGCGGCACACAATTGTCCCAGCGTCGTACGGGTTGGGGATGGTTTGGCCGGCAGGGATTTCCTTGTCCCATCACACTCTAGCGATTCCTTGTGGCGGGCTGGGCGCCTGCAAGCTGACTTCGGTCACCAGCTGGACGGTGCTTCATCCAACACATTTGTGCGGCTGGCTTCCAGGTTAAGCGAGCAGTGTGTCAAGAAGCAGTGCGGCTTGGCAGGGTCGTGTTTCGGGGGGACGCATGGCTTTCGACTTTCGCCTCTCCCGGGTCCATAGGGGAGTTGCAGCGATGGGACAAGAATGTAACTACCAATTAGATATCACGAAATTGCAGTGGTGTAAAGTACTTAAGTAAACAAATACTTGAAAGTACTACTTAAATAGTTTTTGGGGATCTCTGTACTTTTTTTATATTTGACAACTTTTACTTCATTACATTCCTAAAGAACATGATGTTCTTTTTACTCCATACATTTTCCCTGACACCCAAAAGTACTCGTTACATTTTAAATGATTAGCAGGACAGAAACACACACTTCTCAAGAGGACAACCCTGGTCATCCCTACTGCATCTGATCTGGTGGACTCACTAAACACATGCTGCATTTGAAAATTATGTCTGAGTGTTGGAGCGTGCCCCTGGCTATTCGTAAATTTACAACCACAAAAAAGAAAATGGTGCTGTCTGGTTTGCTTAATATAAGGAATTTGAAATGATTTATACTTTTACTTTTGATACTTAAGTATATTTAAAACCAAATACTTAGTCTTTTTCTCAAGTTGGATTTTACTGGGTGAATTTCACTTTTACTTGAGTTATTTTCTAAGGTATCTTTACTTTTACTAAAGTATGACAATCGGGTACTTAATCCACCACCGCAAAATTGGGGAGAAAAAAACTGTAAAAGTACAACAACAACAAAAAAGTGTGTACATTAGTGTATTTATACGTGGGATATTGTTTTTCAACAGGAAAAGTTCTAAAATATCTGGGTTGCGTCTTTAAGATCAACTATACTACCTGTCACACCAGATCATAAAGTCAGTTAGATCATTACAGCAAGTCAGCTGAGGTCTGCAAATAGTAACATAAATGCTGTTTGACTTGGAAGAAGTTAACTAAGACCTACTCTCTGTTACTGCAACTTAGCTAATGTTGACGGGCCAGGAATAACTTATCGTCAAGGTAACAGCCAGAAGAAATGTGTTGGAACCGGAGTTGAAAAGCACAGTGTGTTAGACAGTTAAATACGTAACTGGGAAAGAGGTTAGGGTGCAGTGAAGCCATGGTAAACATTACAAACCTTTTGTTTGATCTACTAAAACATGTCCTGTTTTAGGAGAAACGTGTAATTCTGTGTGACAACACTACCTGTATTTCAACAACAATTCCCTTTCAATGTGATTAAACAAATAGGTTTAAGAGAATACATCATCTAACCTGGCCTATTTGATTAGCCTGGTCCCAGATCTGTTTGTGCCGTCTTGCCGACTCCCATGGTCATTACTGCAAGGAGTTGGCTATAAAGCAAACAGATCTGGGATTGGGCTACTAAAGTAACATAGTACTAGTCGCATGGATTCCTTTAGCCCATTTGTTTAAACCAATTTAATTAAAATTGTTGTGGTTGTCTAGACTGGTTCTGTTTGTGTCATTGTTTCATTGAGTGGTAAGGAGTTGGCATTACATGACCCTCCAGCATGACGATGCCACCAGTCATACTGCTCCTTCTGTGCGTGATTTCCTGCAAGACAGGAATGTCAGTGATCTGCCATGGCCAGCGAAGAGCCCGGATCTCAATCCCATTGAGCACGTCTGGGACCTGTTGGATCGGAGGGTGAGGGCTAGGGCCATTCCCCCCAGAAATGTCCGAGAACTTGCAGGTGCCTTGGTGGAAGAGTGGGGTAACATCTCACAGCAAGAACTGGCAAATCTGGTGCAGTCCATGAGGAAGAGATGCACTGCAGTACTTAATGCAGCTGGTGGCCACACCAGATACTGACTGTTACTATTTTGTCCCCCCTTTGTTCAGGAACACATTATTCCATTTCTGTTAGTCACATGTCTTTGGGACTTGTTCAGTTTATGTCTCAGCTGTTGAATTTTGTTATAACACATACAAATATTTACACGTTAAGTTTTCTGAAAATAAATGCAGTTGACAGTGAGAGGACATTTATTTTTTTGCTGAGTTTAGTACTGCTACTTTAATCATTCAGATGCTCATGTTATTACCTGCTAGTGGGACTGATGAAGGTGAAAGAGATGAGCTGGTTCCAAAAGGGATCATTCTCTGAGATGGACTCTGTTCCAATCAGGGTCCTGAGGCTCTGGTTCTCACACAGGTCACTGACCTGGCTGGTGTTGGCTCCCATCTCCTGAGTACACGGGGTCTGAGGAGAGGCTCTCTTTCTCACTGCCTCATCTCCCACTACCACACCGGGCACTGTACTGGGGAACAGAACCAAGAAGAGATTAGGCTACTCGCTCATCCACTACTCACGTTAGGTCGACTTATCTGAATCTGATAGAATAAAATAGAATAGGTTTGGTTCATGAAACAGGAAACATGACAAAATCCTGACTTCTAATTCTAAATGAATGGGTACCTATGACGTTTAGCAATCCTCTCCTCTACCTGAGACTTAGGCCTACTTCTGATGTAGAAGAATCTCCCTGTTCCCTGGTGAGAGCTGTTTACATTTGACATTGGCTATGGAGTCAGCCATGATCCACTTGCTGCATTAAATTATGTATTGCAAAGCTATGAAGCTTAGCCAACTCTACTCACACCACCAGTTGGCAGCAACATGCATGGCATCTGAGAAATGTTATTTTTTTCTTATTAATTGACTAATGACCTAATTACATTCAGGCCGAAATCTGGCTCATGACGCACATCTATCTGTCTGGCTGCATCCTTATATCCTTCACAGAATATGCCTTGAGGATTTCAGCCCTGTTTGGAAGCTTTTTGTGAGCTTGTCTTGATTTTGGAAATATGACCCATTTGGCAGAATGTGAACATACTGACTCGGCTGTCGCCTGCTGTTGATGAATACACTCTTGTCCCAAACAGGTTCGCTGTTAGGGATCTGTTTAGACTGAACCACTGGGAGCAAAGTGTCATGACATCACGCGTCCTTCCAAACGTGACAGGCTGAATTAATTTAAGTGTAAGCGAACAAACATTGACTGCCTGGTGCATAGTGATGCATTACGTGGCATGTTCATTGTTCAACACACCTGCTGTATTACAGGATGAGTTTGCCCCATCGACTTATAGTTTGCTCACACACCTTTAGTACACACATTCATTTGATCACACCCATGTCATGGCCTTCAGCTATAGTGCCACATCTGTGACTGAGAGTTATCTATACATTTTCAGAAAGAAAAAAAATATCATAAATATCGACCAGACATTAAAGTATTAGCTAGTTAATACAGAAAGGTGTCCATGGACTTGCTAGCTAGTCTATAGCAACCTAACTGGCTAGCTAACTACAAGTAGCAGCCGCAAAACTGCGTTTCACTCTCCTTGCACATCGGTGTCTGACAGTTACAGTAGTGATACATTTTCAGTAAAAAATAACTAATATTGACCAGACAAGAAACGTCATTGGTTAATAAATTAAGGTGTTAATAGACTTGCTTGCTAGATAGCAAGCTAGCTAGCTAACTAACGCTACTGTTAGTTACTGTACGTTAGTAACGTTACACACCCCCTAGCTGCAGCTAGCTAACGTTAGCTCATCAAACGCTCTAAATGCAGCAGTTAGAGACACGCTTCCTTCAAGGTTGTGAAACTGAATGTGTAACTGACATGAGATTACAATAACACGCTAGTTAACTAATTCATAGATTAACTAGTTAGCTATGTCTGGGTAGTGAGCTAACAACTAAGTTATGCTAGCTATCTAGCCACATAGCATCAGCTGACAGCTCATCTGTTAAATTCACAGCTCTCGTGGCACCTAGCTCGTGTTCTTCTCCCAGGTTCTTGACAGTCTTCTGCTTAGGTTGAACAGTTGCTATAGCTGTAAAGGTCAATGATAAACAAACGTTTACTAAATAAAGAATTTGAGAAAGCTCCGACTTCACTCTAGTCCTCTTCCACCATATTTCCACGTCGCCACAGACTTGCGTTAACGTCACTCTGACAGTTGAGCGGAAGGGTGACGTCGTTACGTTGAAGATAGAAAAGCGTAGAACGGACCCAACACTGTAAACTGTCAAAGCCGAGACAATTCTAGACATTATTTTTCTATCTGAAACGTTCACTCTGGAATGTTCCGCCATTAACTCTGATGGGGGCAGTTCCTTAGCAAGGCATGAATCTTCTTCAAACCATTTTTTTGTTTTTACATTTTAAAATTGCAGTGGCTAAGGAATATAATCTTAGTTACTGTAACTAGCGTAGGGGTCACAGATATTTCTCCCTCGCTGGCCCTAGTAGCTAGAGATCAAGCGACTCAAGTGATGCAGCAAAAACTCTGTGGGACAGTTTCTGGACACAGATTAAGTGCTGGACTAAAAAACGATTTAAATGGAGATTCTTCACTGAGCGTGCTTTTTACTCCAAGCCTAGTGTGTCCATGAAGGACTTGATATTTTATCCTATTATGGTTATGATAGTGTTCTCTGATGGGGTTACTTTATCCCCATCATAAATGAGAAATAACAGATGAGCAAATTATTCTATGCTGCAATGTGATCTAGCCTGGGTGCCGGTCTGTTTCTGCTCTCTTGGCATTTCGTTATGGAATTGTCATGACATGTTTGGCTTGATAATGACAGCAATGGAGCTGGTTAGAGTTAACAATGTAACACAGTTCAATGCAAAGTGTCCTCTAAAATTGTTTTAAACAACACTCCACATTGTTTTAATTCTTCTGGTGTTTTTTTGCTAATGATACAGTAGAAATCACCACTGTGCTGCTGCCTGTGTGAGGGATGGTACAATTCCTAAACTACCTCCACATATCATCATGAAAAGAAACTGGAAGCAGTTTGATACTCAGGTTATTTGGAGGGATTATTGCCTGGAATACAGTTGAATTTGCCTTTTCTTACTTCCATAAAGCATTTCATGATGTACGCAACAAGCATGGCCCTTTCAAACAAGACAGAAGGGCAGAGACAACCCCTGGTTCTCAGATGAACTAACTGAACTCATAAAGAAACAGAAAGCTTGGTGCGCTAAAGTAAGGTATGATTCAGCTGATGATTGGATGGCTTTTAAACACCTTCAGAATCAGAATGTGGCTATGACCCGAAAACTGAAAGCAGACCACTACTTCAAATCTACAGCTAATAATCTGAATAATCCTTAAAAATGTTGTCAAGTAGTGAAAGTTTTAGAGTGGAAATAAAAGATGAACAGCTCCCTAAACCGCTTCTGGTTGATTCACAGGTGTGGTAACTGAGAGAAACTCTTTTAATCAACATTTTCTTGATAGGTGGATTATTTGATAGGGTTAAAGATAAATGAGCCCCCTCTGGATAAGAGCGTCTGCTAAATGACTAAAATGTGAAATTAGTTCACACTCCCGAGCACCACTCATTCACAAAATCCATGGTATTTTGTAATTACAAGCTTGGAAGGACATTCTATAGAGCAAGACAAATATCTGGGAGATTGGGTGGATGAGAAGTTAAGCTTCACCACCCATGTAAAGAACCTTGCAAGGAAACTCAAACTGCGTATTGGGTTTTATTACAGGCGCAAATTATGTTTTTCATTTGCCGCCAGAAAATAGTTTATTCATTGAACTTTTCCCTCTGTGTTGTACTATGGTGATACTATACTGAACAAAATGGGACCATGGCGCAGCGTGTGTAGAGTTTCACATCTTTATTCCAAAGTGAAACTTCAAGCAAAAACAAACAAACAAACAAATAAATCAATCAAATAAATAAATAAACAACTAAATGTGACTACGTGGTGCACAGGTACAAACACAAAACAATAACCCACAAACAGAGGTGGGGAAAAATAGCTACTTAAATATGATCCCCAATTAGAGACAACAATTACCAGCTGCCTCTAATTGGGAATCATACAAAACACCAACATAGAAAATATAAACTAGAACACAACATAGAAATATTAAACTAGACTACCCCCTAGTCACACCCTGACCTACTACACCATAGAGAAACAAAGGCTCTCTATGGTCAGGGCGTGACATAGTTACAGTTCATATCAGGAAATCAGTCAATTTAAGTAAATTAATTAGGCTCTAATCTATGGATTTCACATAACTGGGAATACTTTTTTTCTATTGTGTTATTGACTGTACATTTATGTGTAACTCTGTGTTTGATTTTGTCGCACTGCTTTGCTTTATCTTGGCCAGGTCGCAGTTGTAAATGAGAACTTGTTCTCAACTAGCCTACCTGGTTAAATAAAGGTGAAATAAAAAAATATATATAGTGGGACAACATTCCACAGGCCACAATCAGTCTGATCAACAATGCGAAGGAGATATGTCACGCTGCATGAGGCAAATGGTGGTCACGCTAGACACTGACTGGTTTTCTGATCCGCTCACCTACTTAAAAAATATATATAATAATTAAGGTATCTGTGACCAATAGATGCATATCTGTATTTTTTTATATCTTTTTTTTATTTAACCTTTATTTAACCAGGTAGAGAAATGTCCTCTGGTCTGATGAAACAAAAATAGAACTGTTTGGCCATAATGACCATCGTTATGTTTGGAGGAAAAAGGGGGAGGCTTGCAAGCCGAAGAACACCATCCCAACCGTGAAGCACAGGGGTGGCAGCATCATGTTGTGGGGGTGCTTTGCTGCAGGAGGGACTGGTGCACTTCACAAAATTGATGGCATCATGAGGCAGGAAAATGATGTGGATATATTGAAGTAACTTCTCAAGACATCAGTCAGGAAGTTAAAGCTTGGTTGCAAATGGGTCTTCCAAGTGGACAATGACCCCAAGCATACTTCCAAAGTTGTGGAAAAATGGCTTAAGGACAACAAAGTCAAGGTATTGGAGTGGCCATCACAAAGCCCTGACCTCAATCATATAGAACATTTGTGGGCAGAACTGAAAAAGCATGTGCGAGCAAGGAGGCTTACAAACCTGACTCAGTTACACCAGCTCTGTCAGGAGGAATGGGCCAAAATTCACCCAACTTATTGTGGGAAGCTTGTGGAAGGCTACCCAAAACATTTGACCCAAGTTAAACAATTTAAAGGCAATGCTACCAAATACTAATTGAGTGTATGTAAACTTCTGACCCATGTGATGAAAGAAATTAAAGCTGAAATAAATCATTCTCTCTACTATTATTCTGACATTTCACATTCTTAAAATAAAGCGGTGATCCTAACTGACCTAAGACAGGGTTATTTTTACTAGGATTAAATGTCAGGAATTGTGAAAAACTGAGTTTAAATGTATTTGGCTAAGGTGTATGTAAACTTCCGACTTCAACTGTGTGTATATTAGGCCATTTTAATAAATCTGCCATTTTATATATAATTCCAGCTCAAAATAAACACATACAAGCTCAGATCTCAAATCTTGTTTTATGCCAACAGTCCCGAATATTAGAAGCCAGCACGGAAAAAGGTATTTTCATTACTCAGTTCCCTGGTCTTGGAATTCCCTCCAAGCCAACCTAAAACTCCAGGACCTGGTGTCCACAAAAGACAAATAGATTAACAGGTTGTTGAGATGTAGTTGTTTCTATTTGTCACCCGATGTCACTACTTTGCGTTGTCTTATTTAAGGAAGAATGTTGTTTTACTTCACACACACTGTTTGCTGTTGTATTTGTGCTGTTGTCAGTGTCTTCTGTCTGCTGTCCTTACATTGTTTTTTCAGACCCAGTCCTCACCAGGAGGGCTTTTGCCTCTTGCCAGACCTTCATTGTAAATAAGTATTTGTTCTTTATTGACCAGCCTGGTTAAATAAAGGTTAATAGTATAAACTGTTGAGACCAGGCTAAATGAGATCCACTAGGAGAGCAAAAACAATGATAGTAATCCATAGGTTTATTTATACATTGCACATAAAAGGGGGAAAAAGGGATTGCTTAAAAATCACAAGGTCGGAATGTGTTTAAATGTCCTTTTTAATCATTGCTAATAATTAATTTCGGAATTAGAAAATAAAATATGTATTTAATACTATAAAGAACTAGGTATTTTATCTGTTATAATAAATACATCAGGGAATCAAGCATGATAAAACAAAGGCAGAAATATTTTCTACATATATTCTATTCCTCAAAACAATTGAAATGAGCATTACGGAAAATGTACAATATGTGTTGCTATGTTAAATCCAGACCAGCATTAAAAGATCCCACACTAGTCAATTTCACAAAATAAGAACGATAAAGTTAAGTTCTCCATATTGTATTCAAATATTTTCACAGTTGAAAAACTGGTTAAATGTTAGTCAGTCTTCTTGTCAGATACTGTAGAAGCCGGCCCATTTGCAGCCGGCCCATTTGCAGCCGGCCCATTTGCAGCCGGCCCATTTGCAGCAACACCATTGACTTCCGTCTGAAAAGAGAGATGGCTTCAATAGTTAACAATTGACAACAGAAGTAGCAATAGTCTAGAAGCCTTGTAAACAACATGTTCACTCTAAAGCAGGGGTATTCAACCTTTTCTTGCCCATGGACCCCTGCAGGTCCCATCATATGTTAGCAAAAAAAATATATATTTTTATTGTCTACCATCAGTTGAATGGCAAGGAGAAGTAATCAACATATTATAATTGGAAGTGTAAAAAAATCATAGCCTATAAGATTGAAAGGTAACTCCAAACACATTTTCATTAAGAGCAGCTGTTCAGCTGGTTAAATAAAGGTCCATGTCAAGAAAGCTTTCCAGCAGCCAGCGCCACTTGCCACCCATTTTGACTGGTAGCCCTATTGACTGGTAGCCTATTGACTGGTAGCCCTATTGACTGGTAGCCCTATTGACTGGTAGCCCTATTGACTGGTAGCCTATTGACTGGTAGCCTATTGACTGGTAGCCCTATTGACTGGTAGCCCTATTGACTGGTAGCCCTATTGACTGGTAGCCCTATTGACTGGTAGCCCTATTGACTGGTAGCCCTATTGACTGGTAGCCCTATTGACTGGTAGCCCTATTGACTGGTAGCCCTATTGACTGGTAGCCCTATTGACTGGTAGCCTATTGACTGGTAGCCTTATTGACTGGTAGCCTTATTGACTGGTAGCTTATTGACTGGTAGCCTATTGACTGGTAGCCCTATTGACTGGTAGCCCTATTGACTGGTAGCCCTATTGACTGGTAGCCCTATTGACTGGTAGCCTATTGACTGGTAGCCTTATTGACTGGTAGCCTTATTGACTGGTAGCCTTATTGACTGGTAGCTTATTGACTGGTAGCCCTATTGACTGGTAGCCCTATTGACTGGTAGCCCTATTGACTGGTAGCCCTATTGACTAGTAGCCTATTGACTGGTAGCCTTATTGACTGGTAGCCCTATTGACTGGTAGCCCTATTGACTGGTAGCCTATTGACTGGTAGCCTATTGACTGGTAGCCCTATTGACTGGTAGCCTTATTGACTGGTAGCCTTATTGACTGGTGGCTTATTGACTGGTAGCCCTATTGACTGGTAGCCCTATTGACTGGTAGCTTATTGACTGGTAGCCTATTGACTGGTAGCCTTATTGACTGGTAGCCCTATTGACTGGTAGCTTATTGACTGGTAGCCTTATTGACTGGTAGCCTTATTGACTGGTAGCCTATTGACTGGTAGCCCTATTGACTGGTAGCCCTATTGACTGGTAGCCTATTGACTGGTAGCCTATTGACTGGTAGCCTATTGACTGGTAGCCCTATTGACTGGTAGCCTATTGACTGGTAGCCTATTGACTGGTAGCCTATTGACTGGTAGCCCTATTGACTGGTAGCCTATTGACTGGTAGCCTTATTGACTGGTAGCCCTATTGACTGGTAGCCCTATCGACTGGTAGCCCTATCGACTGGTAGCCCTATTGACTGGTAGCCCTATTGACTGGTAGCCCTATTGACTGGTAGCCTTATTGACTGGTAGCCCTATTGACTGGTAGCCCTATTGACTGGTAGCCCTATTGACTGGTAGCCCTATTGACTGGTAGCCCTATTGACTGGTAGCCTATTGACTGGTAGCCCTATTGACTGGTAGCTTATTGACTGGTAGCCTATTGACTGGTAGCCTTATTGACTGGTAGCCTTATTGACTGGTAGCCTATTGACTGGTAGCCTATTGACTGGTAGCCTTATTGACTGGTAGCCCTATTGACTGGTAGCCCTATTGACTGGTAGCCCTATTGACTGGTAGCCTATTGACTGGTAGCCCTATTGACTGGTAGCCCTATTGACTGGTAGCCTATTGACTGGTAGCCCTATTGACTGGTAGCCTATTGACTGGTAGCCCTATTGACTGGTAGCTTATTGACTGGTAGCCTATTGACTGGTAGCCTTATTGACTGGTAGCCTTATTGACTGGTAGCCTATTGACTGGTAGCCTATTGACTGGTAGCCTTATTGACTGGTAGCCCTATTGACTGGTAGCCCTATTGACTGGTAGCCCTATTGACTGGTAGCCCTATTGACTGGTAGCCTATTGACTGGTAGCCCTATTGACTGGTAGCCTATTGACTGGTAGCCCTATTGACTGGTAGCTTATTGACTGGTAGCCTATTGACTGGTAGCCTTATTGACTGGTAGCCTTATTGACTGGTAGCCTATTGACTGGTAGCCTATTGACTGGTAGCCCTATTGACTGGTAGCTTATTGACTGGTAGCCTTATTGACTGGTAGCCCTATTGACTGGTAGCCTATTGACTGGTAGCCTTATTGACTGGTAGCTTATTGACTGGTATGGTAGCCCTATTGACTGGTAGCCCTATTGACTGGTAGCCCTATTGACTGGTAGCTTATTGACTGGTAGCCTATTGACTGGTAGCCTATTGACTGGTAGCCTTATTGACTGGTAGCCCTATTGACTGGTAGCCCTATTGACTGGCAGCCCTATTTGTGGGTGTTTTTTCAAAGTCTATGTCAGATAATCCAGTGAGTGTAACTGACTCCAGTGAGTGTAATTGACTCCAGTGAGTGTAATTGACTCCAGTGAGCGTCATTGACTCCAGTGAGCGTCATTGACTCCAGTGAGCGTCATTGACTCCAGTGAGCGTCATTGACTCCAGTGAGCGTCATTGACTCCAGTGAGCGTCATTGACTCCAGTGAGCGTCATTGACTCCAGTGAGCGTCATTGACTCCAGTGAGCGTCATTGACTCCAGTGAGCGTCATTGACTCCAGTGAGCGTCATTGACTCCAGTGAGCGTCATTGACTCCAGTGAGCGTCATTGACTCCAGTGAGTGTCATTGACTCCAGTGAGTGTCATTTGCTCAATATTAGGAGTTGAGAAATAAAGTTGACATCAGAAATAGGATATTCTCCTATTTTCTACTGTAGGTATGTAATACAAAATTATTTTATTTTGCCATATTCAAAAAACATTGAATTAAAAATTCAAATTATTTTTTGTTATTATTTTTTTGCGGACCCCCTGCAGTACCTCCGCGGACCCCCGATTGAATATCCCTGCTCTAAACTAAGTGGAATGCTGTTGAATCCAACATTACCTAAAGGAACAAACAAAAGGTTTACAGTCTGCGACATGCATGCATTAGTCTTGGAAATTCCAGACCTACAGTGCATTCAGAAAGTATTCAGACACCTTGACATAACATTTTGTTACATTACAGCCTTATTCTAAAAATGTATAAAGTAATTTTTCCCCTCATCAATTCTTCCCCTACACACAATAACCCATTATGACAAAGCGAAAACAGCTTTTTAGAAAGATTTGCAAATGTATTAAACATTTTAAAACAGTAATACCTTATTTACATAAGAATTCAGGCCCTTTGCTATGAGACTCAAAATTGAGCTCAGGTGCATCCTGTTTCCATTGATCATCCTTAAGATGTTTCTACAACTTGGAGTCCACCTGTGGTAAATTCAATTGATTGGACATGACTTGGAAAGGCACATACCTGTCTATAAAAAGGTCCCACAGTTGACAGTGCATGTCAGAGCAAAAACCAAGCAATGAGGTTGAAGGAATTGTCCGTAAAGCTCAGAGACAGGATTGTTTCAAGGTACAGATCTGGGGAAGGGTACCAAAAAAATGTCTGCAGCATTGAAGGTCAGCAATAACACAGTAACCTCCATCATTCTTAAATGGAAGAGGTTTGGAACCACCAACTCTCCCTAGAGCTGGCTGCCTGGCCAAACTGACCAATTGGGGGAGAACCTCAGACTGGGGCGAAGGTTCACCTTCCAACAGGTCAACGACCCTAAGCACAAAGCCAAGACAACGCAAGAGTGGCTTCGGGACAAGTCTCTGAATGTCCTTGAGTGGCCGAGCCAGAGGCTGGACTTGAAACCAATCGAACATCTCTGGAGAGACCTGAAAATAGCTGTGCAGAGACACTCCCCATCCAACCTGACAGAGCTTGAGAGGATCTGCAGAGAAGAATGGGAGAAACTCCCCAAATACAGGTGTGCCGAGCTTGTAGCGTCATACCAAAGAAGACTTGAGGCTGTAATCGCTGCCAAAAGGTGCTTCAACAAAGTACTGAGTAAAGGGTCTGAATACTTATGTAATGTGATAGTATGCAAAGCTGTCATCAAGGCAAAGGATGGCTACTTTGAAGAATCTCAAATATATTTTGATTCGTTTAACACTTTTTGGGGGTTACTACATGATTCCATATGTGTTATTTCATAGATTTGATATGTTCACTATTATTCTACAATTTAGAAAATAGTAAAAATAAAGAGTACTATTGTCACGGTTGTCGAAGTGATTAGACCAAGGCGCAGCGGGTTGCGTGCTCATAATTATATTTATTATAGCGAACACGGAAAAACAATAAACAAAGAACGACAGCTAACAGATTTGCAGGCTAAACAACAGCAGTGCAAATACAACTACCCACAATCAACCAGGTGAAAACATGCTCCCTAAATATGACTCTCAATCAGGAACAACGATGTACAGCTGTTCCTGATCGAGAGCCACACAGACCAACAAAGAAATACACAAACTAGAAAACCTAGAATACCAAAACAAGAACATACACCAAAACCCCGGAACACATAAATAAAACACCCCTCTACATACACATAACCCCCCAACCACATAAAACAAATACCCTCTGCCACGTCCTGACCAAACTACAATAACAAATAACCCCTATTACTGGTCAGGACGTGACAACTATAAAGGTATTGTTTATCAATTTGGAAAAATGTAATTTGCTTTGTCATTATGGGGCAGTGTGAAGATTGATGAGAAGAAAAAAAATATATCCATTTTAGAATCAGGCTGTAACGTAACAACATTCAAGGGGTCTAAATACTTTCAGAATGTACTGTATTCTAGAGCACTTAACGTTGTGGGAGGCAACCCATCTGCCTATGGACACTCTGCATGTATATGTATTGGTGTCATGCATATTACAATGTGTGTCATGACTTCCTCAGCATGTGTAGCCGGTCTGGGGCTTGGTCACCGGAGATTGCTACAAGTGATGGCACGCTCTCCCAGTCCACAATCCAATAACAGGTGTATTACCTTGCATGCTCCATTGCTCATCACTGGACATCCATTGCTCTTGTCACTGGCTTTCACGTCACCAGTTCCTATGCCCCTCTCCTGGACGGCATTCCTTGTTGGCCAAAATCGGCTTATAATTGGGCCAATGAAGGGGTAGATGATTGGTTCAAGGAACCTCTTGTACACCCACAAGAGGACTGGAATGACGATGCAGGGAATGCAGACCATCACTGTAGCTACACGGGACAGGTCAAAGGACAACCTGCAACAGAGGGGACAGAGAAAACAAGGTCAAACAAAGGTTGTTTTATTTAGTATGCTAAATGGCCGCTCTAATCCGCATAGTGCCTAAAAGTTGTCCCTCTTGAATTGCACAGGAAGCAATAGTGGACTTTTTTTTGACAAATAATATTATTGGCTTATCTCTGGTGAGAGGAAATGAGAACATGTGATATGGGGCAAGTAAACAAGACTTGAAAAGTAAAGATCACATTATGCACAGACAGTATGGCACATAGTCCCCGATGATATCCCTTGCCTGAACAGCAATGCTACTCTTTATTTTATTTTATTATTAAACGTCCCTTGTCTGTCACAAATGTTGAACAGAATTATCCTGAACAAAAATATAAAACGCAACATGGAAGAATTTAAAAGATTTTACTTAAGTCCTGGGCTGACGTGGTTGCACGTGTTCTGCGGTTGTGAGGCCGGTTGGACGTACTGCCAAATTCTCTAAACGACGTTGGAGGCGGCTTATGGTAGAGAAAATTACATTCAACTCTTGGTCAACTGCTCTGATGGACATTCAGGCAGTCAACAATTGCACGCTCCATCAAAAATTGATATCTATGGCATTTGTGTTGTAAAACTTTTAAAGGTGCACCTATGTAACGATCATGCTGTTTAATCAGCTTCTTGATATGCCACACCTGTCAGGTGGATGGATTATCTTGGCAAAGGAGAAATGCTCACTAACAGGGATATAACCAAATTTGTGGACAAAAATTGAGAGAAATAAGCGTTTTGTGCGTATGGAAAAATTGCTGGGATCAACACTTTACATTTTGTGTTTATATTTTTGTTCAGTGTATATCTTAACGTACTCTGCCGATTGTCAGTTGGGTGGTTCTTATATAGTGCTGAATGAGACAAAAATATCCACAGGAAAGTATTATTAAACAGACTTCCAAAATCCAGGTGTCTGTGTGTGGCTATCACGTGCACAAGACTGAAATACATGCATACTAACTAAAGTCTTGCAGGTGTTTACATGGTTTTGCGCATGTGAGCAAAATAGTATCTTAAAAGGTTGCGTTTTGCAACAAAAACAAGAATTTCTATTGGACAAATTTAAGTATGTCCCTCCCTGTTTCGTTCTCTTTGCTTCCTAGTAAATATAGAGAAACAGTAATGGCATTTCCTGGCACTAACGGAAGCTAACTCTGCCCTGGCTCGTTGGCCAAAGCCTATGGAGAAATGAATGGGTTTTTTGTTGGGATTTTGGATAAACACCAAAAATAAGATGTGTGGTAAACACAGGCTTAGGAGACCTTATACGTTTTGTTCTATGAGAACCTTCCTCAGCCAACAAAACTTTGTGAATTTTGAAGCATTTATGTAATCAAAACAAACAAAGTTTTCATAATTCATTAAAAAGATAATGTTGACTGACTGGTATTTCATAGAACAAAACGTATAAGATCTCTTAAGCCTTTGTTAAGCCGGGTGCATGCTTCCCAGTCGAAACACTTTACGCATGTATTATGATGACATTTTGTGATGTTTTTGTTTGTTCTGATGTTCCACATGTTTTTTCCCCAGCTGTTAGGACAACAACAAAAAATGTTGAGGCAATTTGAAGTTTGGTAACCGAAGTATACGTCCTTTCGTCTGTGATTGGTCAACATTAGGGGAGGGAACTACGGATGAGTTCTTCAATTAAGTTGTGTCATTCGACAAAAGAGAAGGGGAGCGCAGCTAAGTCCTACTGTCTGCAGTGCATTAGTAGTTTTCATGCACATTTTTCCACTTGAAGTACTGCACCAAACATCTTAGCTAAATGCAAAATTGTGCAACTAAGACCTCCTCATCAAAAACGTCAAAATTACAGATTTCACGATTTATCTTAGATTAATTTGGACTATTTTAAGGAAGTGTTACTGGCTATGTTGTTACTACGGTGGCTCAAGAGGGACAAAATAGTAATATTGCCACTTTTCTCTTGTTTTTCAAGCGAAGGTCTTTGTGGATTATGCGAGCAGACATTGGCGTTGCCTAGCTGAGTTCTGCTTGGAGCAAACCGAACCTGTATGCAGACGCCTTTAACCTCAGACCCTTTTTCAGCGTATATCCCAAAACCCAGTTCATTTCCCCCATATGAATGGCCAGCGAACCAGAGGTAGAAAATGCTAACTAATTTCCTGTTTTTAGGACTACAAGCTAGAGAGCTTTACACACCCAGGGGCGTAAAACGTTTCTTAACCCTTTACACTCGTACCCCGGTTTGAAAATGGCAGATTTGGACACTGATAAGCGCCTAAATTCAGCTCGGCTCCAGAGTGGCGCAGCGGTCTAAGGCACTGCATCTCAGTGCTTGAGGCATCACTACATACACCATGGTTCGAATACAGGCTGTATCACGACCGGCCGTGATTGGGAGTCCCATAGGGCGGGGCACAATTGGCCCAGTGTCGTCCGGGTTTGGCTGGGGTAGGCCGTCATTGTAAATAAGAATTTGTTTGTAACTGACTTGCCTAGTTAAATAAAGGTTACATAAATAAAACATTAGAATGCAGTGGCTGTACAGTAGCATGTTATATAAATGACATCCGAGCACAGATGTCTCTTCTACGTGAAAGGAGCCAAATCTCCAATATAAAGCCAAAATGGTAGGCAACCATTATTTCAGATTGTGAATTACATTTTTACATGGCCAAATTATTAGATAGCATTTTACCAGTTCATCTAGCCAACCATGTGTAGGTTATTCCAAGTTCCCGTGTGGTCTTTGAATAGTGTGAGTTTAAACAGCCCGAACGTTTGCCCCTGTTCTATTGATTTCAGGGTGATATCCGTGGAAGTGTCGTTACACTTACAGCGTTGGCGACCCACTGGAATCAAAATGCAACACTTCAAAATGTAGCTAACTGTCCTCAACAAATTGTCCTCGAAACAGTGAGGTACACATTATTCCCAGATTGTGTTTTTCTTTGAGCCGTGTTAGTTTTAACAGGACGTGCAACCTCCTCTCCCCCTCTAGCCCAATTGATTTCAACGTGATATCGATATGAGTGATTGACAAATAAGTGTTGAATTTCTTTTTCCATTTTGGCGACCCCCAAATCAAAATGCATCACTCCAAAATGTAGCTAATTGTCTAAACAGTGTTAGTGTCAACAGCGGGTACAACCTGATTTCCCCCATAATTGATATCAGTGATTTATTGCCACTTGTTAAAACAGGGTTTTTGGTGTGTGTGCAGTTTATAAGGTGCTCGTTTAAAGGGGAATGGAAACACTTTAGAAAGGAAATCAAAGTTCTAAATCCTAGTGTTTCCACTCCCCTTTAACTCTCAATCCCAATTTCAGCCTTCGCCCAAACCATTTACATTTGAGTAATTAAGCAGACGCTCTTATCCAGTGGGACTTACAGTGAGTGCAATCATCTTAAGATAGCTAGGTGGGACAACCACGTATCACAGCCGTAAGTACATTTATCCTCAATAAAGTATCTATCAGCAAAGTCATAGCTATTAGGGGGGGGGGGGGTCAAGTGTGAGTTCACAAAAGGCTGTGGGATTATTTAAGATAGGGGTTTAAGGTAGGGTTTCTTTCAACTTCTTCAAATAAAATTTAAAAAACGCATTCAGGGGAGAAGTTGTGGGTGGGAGGATTTGCTCATAAATATTCATTTTGAGGGTGGCTAAACGTAGATCCCATCACTTTCCTCACTAAAAGCTTTACTTACCAGAAGTCCACTGGCATGCTACGATAAAAAGCAAAACAAAAGTGCACCACACGCAAATACAGCTCTAGACAGTTAGCTCACAGTGGTATGCCGCCAAGTTCCTGACATCTATTGGCACTTGCGGTGGAAGGTCAAACCTATTAAAATGTGGACTCACATTATTGTGTTGGGGAGAAAAGTGCAATCATCACCATGAAAATGAAGATTAAGGGCTCAATTCAATCCAACCTGCATTGCAGTATTTACCCAGTAGCTCTTTTTCCCCCATGGTCAAATTAACTCACAGATTGGTCTTGGGTACTGTACAAAAACCTACAACTACTACCAGGGCGACCCCTCTCACAGGTGTGCTTTCACTTTTCCAAATGAGAAGGGAGTAGCTGCATCCCAGTATGGTGACTGGAGTGTAGGCGTGTCGAAAGGAAAGGATTGGGCGTGTCGAAAAGAAAAGAGTGGGCGTGTCGAAAAGAAAAGAGTGGGCGTATCGAAAAGAAAATTGTGGGCGTATCGAAAAGAAAATTGTGGGCGTATCGAAAAGAGTGGGCGTATCGAAAAGAGTGGGCGTATCGAAAAGAGTGGGCGTATCGAAAGCACTCTTCCACAGTGTATTCGGAAACTATTCAGACCCCTTGACTTTTACACATTTTGTTACATTTCAGCCTTATTCTAAAATGGATTAAATAAATAAAAAATCCTCAATCTACACACAATACCCCATAATTACAAAGCATTTCACTGTTTAAAAAGAATGTGACAAATACATGTTTTATTTGGAATGGCTTCAGAACAAGAATGTGGAAGTCAGCCAATGCCCATATCTGTGGAAAGACTTGAAGATTGCTGTTCACCACCCCTCCCCATCCAACTTAAGAAAATCTGCAAGGGAGAATACCCAAGACATGTGCTAGCAAGGAGGGAGCAAAAAAACAATACTTTTATTTCCCTTTTGACCCACATTCAAAAGTGATTGGGGGGGGGGGGGGGGGGGGTGTTCATGAAGGAACGTAGGGGATGATCAAGGCGGGCTGCAGTTGCACACAATTGGCAATGTGTAACTTTTTGGGCAACCCGACCAAATTCACATTGACAGATCTATAAGCCATTTCTTTCTCATTGAAAGCAAGTCTAAGAAGCTGTAGATATGTTCTATGTGCGCTATTTCTATGCTTCCCGTTCTCAAGTTTCGTTTTTGCGTTGTTCACTTTCGGGTACACCAGCTTCAAAAAGCTTAAAGTAAAATATTTGTGCTTATGAAAAAGGTTTAGATGGTAACATTAATTCCAATGGTATTGTACTTAATCAGGTAAAAAAAAACTGCTGAATTATTCCAAAAACGTGCTGCGATTGATTGATTTTGATGTTGATGTTATACCAAAAATATGCAAAACGGGTTTGTCCTGCCTAACACCAAAATCAAAGTTTAATTTTGTCCCCTTAACCTACTACACGGCAGACTGCTTAGCTACACATCAATGAGGGCTGCTAAAAGTCCTAAACATTCATTATCCTCCTAATATGATCAAGAAATTGGCAATAAACATGTTCATCGTGCTAACGCTAGCAAGCTAGCCACAAAGCTAGCTACGTACATTCCTCAACTTTAAGAGTAACGTTGGCCTACAATAATGCCATACGTTTGATATCTCTAGAAACTTTGTAAATAGCTATTCAAGGAGCTTTTGATGCTTACCTAAATCTGAAAATACGATGATTTTTCCTTCTGGATAAAAGCGAATGGACGTTCCACGGTGGAAGTGTTTCGATGTTGTGCGCAGACACATACTGAAATGACGACATTTCCGAATGGGCCATGCTATCAGGGATCCTTGGGACGTCCCTACTTCTTCTTCTTTGGTATTGTGTCAGTCTGCAAACAAATGGTATAGGTGCATGCTGCCTCCTACTGTATTGGCTGTGTATCAGCCTACTATTCTGGAGTATGAATTCATAACACTTTGTGAAGAAAATATTACCCTACCAACTAACCCTACACCCATTAAAAAACCTCATCACTATTGGGGCGGTAGGCCAGTAACCGAAAGGTTGCTGGATCGAATCCCTGAGATGACAAGGTAAAAATCTGGCATTTTGCCCCTGAACAAGACAGTTAACCCACTGTTCCCCAGTAGGCCATCATTGTAAATAAGAATTTGTTCTTAACTGACTTGCCTAGTTAAATAAAGGTTCAAAAAGTAATAAAAATAATGTATAAAAAAACTATTCCACTACATTGGCCCTATCGGATCCTGCATCAGGTCAACAGCTTGGGAGGACAAGACACTATGGTACAAAACATCCTGTAACTCTTCTGCAGTAAAATCATGTACACCCAAGTACTTCTCTGCAGCTGCTGCCACCACAACATCTATCCTCTGATCTGGCGGACTCACTAAACACAAATACTTCATTTGTAAATTATGTTTCAAATCAAATCAAATTGTATTTGTCACATGCGCCGAATACAACAGGTCTAGACCTTATAGTGACATGCTTACTTATGAGCCCTTAACCAACAATGCAGTTTTAAGAAAATCCCCCCCAAAAAGTAAGAGATAAGAATAACAAATAATTAAAGAAATGTGTTGAAGTGTGCCCCTGGCTATCCGTAAATTAAAAAAAACAAGAAAATGGTGCAGCCTGGTTTGCTTAATTATTTATACATTTACTTAATTTTTTTATACTTAAGTATATGTATTCCTGATCATACAGAGAGAGAGACACAGCTGCATGTGTGCTCTCACATGTTTCAACATGTTTTTTACGAAAGGATAGATTTGGAGTTAGATAAACTAGGATTTTCCGGCAGGTACATATGCAGGATGCTACCCTCCACAGCATGGCCTTCGCTCCAGATCAAAACTCCAAACCTACAACCTAATTTTGACCAACATTAACAGGAGAGATTACTTTTTCCAAGCTATACGGAGGGTGCTCTGGGCAAACAAACAGCAGAGACCTGAGGACAACATCCAACCTGGAACTGAGTGAGTAGTGTTTGTTCTGATGCTGTTTTGAAAGCCAAGAATACTTTAGATTTATTTTTAAAATTAAGTACATTACAATGATATATTTTATTTTATTGGGACTGAATGCTGAGTTAAGGCTCCCAGGCTTAGAACAACAGACCAGATACAAATTCAATTAGAATTAAGGTGTGAAGTAAAATGTGTCGATGTCTTTGGGTCCAACAAGTGGCAGGAGTCTTTGAAGCATCGTCTGAAGCCCCCTCCTGCTGTTCAAAGACCATTCACTGGCATTTTCTGCAAGAAATCTGCCTCCAGAAATAAAAGCTTCTCCCAAGTGGGTGTGACACCTACTCCCGTTGCTTGCTGCACTGCTGCTTGGATTCCACCTGGTGATCTGTTCACTGTCTGCCCTGGCCTGTCTTCCCCTGTCTGGTACAGGTACCCCCACCACACTCACCCCTCTCTCCCGAGCTTTTTCTCGCCTACAGCACACACGGACTGTTGGGGCAAGTGACTCTGAACTTACAATGGCTAGCCCCAACTCGTTATATATTTTATTTTCTTTGTGTGTATTTTGCTATTTTGCTATTTGCCTCATGACTCCTGCATGCTTTGTTGACTACGAACTTTCTTTACCCAACCGTGGGACACACTATGTTTGTTCCCACACTCAGGACTCTGACTCTCTATTGGTTACACAGACTTCTGGCCTCCCATCCTATTCTAACCACCTCTCGCCGGCTTTGTATTCATGTTACCTGATGAAATTGCTGTACAATATGATCTTTTTGCAATCTGATGCACAGTCAGATGTCATAAATCAACACTGCAGAACTCTCCCTGTTCTCTGCCGTGCCCTGATTGTATTACTGCTGATTATATCTGGAAATGTGCATGTACACCCTGGCCCATCTACTGTTGCTAGACCCAATTCTGTCTTGTGCTCTGATATCTTCTTCACTGATTTCTGCTCTCGTAAAAGCCTGGGTTTTCTACATGTTAACACTAGAAGTTTATTACCTAAAATGGATCAATTGAAAGTGTGGGATCACAGCTCCAATCCAGATGTGTTGGTCATTACTGAGACGTGGTTAAGGAAGAGTGTTTTGAATACTGATGTTAACCTTTCTTGTTATAACCTTTTTCGGCAAGACAGATCGGTTGTCTCCACCAAGTCTGTCCCCAAACAATTTGATTTGCTGGTTTTAAGTATTACACTTTCAAATAGCTCTTTGTTGACTGTTGCTGGGTGCTATCGTCCTCCATCAGCACCGACCTGTACCCTACCTGCCCTAAGCTCTCTCCTGGCCCCTTACATTAAGTCTGAATTTGTCCTGCTAGGTGACCTAAACTGGGACATGCTTGAACCACCTGACAAAGTCCTAAAGCAATGGGACTCCCTAAATCTTTCTCAGATTATTACCAATCCCACAAGGTATGACTCCAAACACCCAGAAAAGGCTACTCTCCTCGATGTTATCCTCACAGATAATCCTGATAGGTATCAGTCTGGTGTTTTCTGTAATGACCTTAGTGATCACTGTTTTACAGCCTATATTCATAATGGCTGCTCAGTGAAACGACCTGTCATGATTTGTCATAGACGCTTGCTAAAAAACTTTAATGAGAAAGCCTTCCTTTATGAACTGGCCTCTGTAACATGGTATAGAATCAGCTTGATCCCTCTGTCAAAGACGCTTGGACCTTTTAAAAAAATATTTTCAGTGGTATTGTTAACAAACACTCCCCCATAAAGAAAATGAGAATTAAAAACAGGTTCAGCCCCTTTTTCGACAGTGATCTTGCAGAGTTAGTCCACCTCAAGAATTGCATTTGGAGAAGGCTCAGCACACACATACTCAGGCTGACTGGCTCTCGTTCAGGCAAATGAGAAATAAATGCACACAGGCTATCCGGAAGGCCAAAGTTAGTTACTTTTAAGGAGCAGTTCTCTCTCTGTGGGTCTAACCCCAAGATGTTCTGGAAAACAGTTAAAGACCAGGAGAATAAACCCTCCTCCTCACAGCTGCCCATGTCCCTTAATGTTGATGATGTGGTTGTTACTGACAAGAAGCACATGGCTGAGCTCTTTAACCACCACTTCATTAAGTCAGGATTACTATTTGACTCAGCCATGCCTTCTTGCCCGTCCAACATTTCCTCATCTCCCACCCCTTCTAATGCGACTATCCTCGATGCGTCTCCCTCTTTTTCGCCTGCCCCGCTACAAAGTTTCTCCCTGCAGGCAGTCACTGAGTCCGAGGTGCTAAAGGAGCTCCTTAAACTTGACCCCCAAAAACATCTGGGTCAGATGGTTTAGACCCTTTCTTCTTTAAGGTTGCTGCCCCTATCATCGCCAAGCCTATCTCCAACCATTTTAACCTGTCTCTCCTTTCTGGGGAGGTTCCCATTGCTTGGAAGGCAGCCACGGTTCATCCTTTATTTATTGGAGGAGATCAAGCTGATCCTAATTGTTATAGGCCTATTTCTATTTTGCCCTGTTTATCAAAGGTGTTGGAAAAACTTGTCAATAATCAACTGACTGGCTTTCTTGATGTCTATAGTATTCTCTCGGGTATGCAATCTGGTTTCCGCTCAGGTTATGGATGTGTCACTGCAACCTTAAAGGTCCTGAATGATGTGACCATTGCCCTTGATTCTAAGCAATATTGTGCTGCTATTTTTATTGACTTGGCCAAAGCTTTTGATACGGTAGAACATTCCATTCTTGTGGGCCGGCTAAGGAGTATTGGTGTCTCTGAGGGGTCTTTGGACTGGTTTGCTAACTACCTCTCTCAAAGAGTGCAGTGTATAAAGTCAGAAAATCTGCTGTCTCAGCCACTGCCTGTCACCAAGGGAGTACCCCAAGGCTCGATCCTAGGCCCCACGCTCTTTTCAATTTGAATCAACAACATAGCTCAGACAGTAGGAAGCTATCTCATCCATTTATATGCAGATGATACATTTATATGCAGTCTTATACTCAGCTGGCCCCTCCCCGTGTTTTGTGTTAAATGCTCTACAACAAAGCTGTCTTAGTGTCCAACAAGCTTTCTTCACCCTTAACCTTGTTATGAACACCTCCAAAACAAAGGCCATGTGGTTGGGTAAGAAGAATGCCCCTCTTCCCACAGGTGTTTTTACTACCTCTGAGGGTTTAGAGCTTGAAGTAGTCACCTCATACAAGTACTCGGGAGTATGGTTAGACAGTGCACTGTCCTTCTCTCAGCACATATCAAAGCTGCAGGCTAAAGTTAAATCTAGACTTGGTTTCCTCTATCGTGATCGCTCCTCTTTCACCCCAGCTGCCAAACTAACCCTGATGCAGATGACCATCCTACCCATGCTAGATTACGGAGACATCATTTATAGATCGGCAGGTAAGGGTGCTCTTGAGTGGCTAGATGTTCTTTACCATTCGGCCATCAGATTTGCCATCAATGCTCCTTATAGGACACATCACTGCACTCTATACTCCTCTGTAAACTGGTCATCTCTGTATACCTGTCGCAAGACCCACTGGTTGATGCTTATTTATAAAACCCTCTTAGGCCTCACTCCCCCCTATCTGAGATATCTACTGCAGCCCTCATCCTCCACATACAACACCCGTTCTGCCAGTCACATTCTGTTAAAGGGCCCTAAAGCACACACATCCCTGGGTCGCTCCTCTTTTCAGTTCGCTGCAGCTAGCGACTGGAACGAGCTGCAAAAAATACTCAAACTGGACAGTTTTATCTCAATCTCTTCATTCAAGACTCAATCATGGACGGTCTTACTGACAGTTGTGGCTGCTTTGTGTGATGTAATGTTGTCTCTACCTTCTTGTCCTTTGTGCTGTTGTCTGTGCCCAATAATGTTTGCACCATGTTTTGTGTTGCTACCATGTTGTTGTTATGTTGTGTTGCTACCATGCTATGTTGTCATGTGTTGCTGCCTTGCTATGTTGTTGTCTTAGTTCTCTCTTTATGTAGTGTTGTGTTGTCTCTCTCCTATATTTATATTGTTTTTTTGTGTTTTTTTTATTCCAGGCCCTGTCCCCGCAGGAGGCCTTTTGCCTTTCTGTCGTTCTGCCCCTGAACAAGGCAGTTAACCCACTGTTCCTAGGCCGTCATTGAAAATAAGAATTTGTTCTTAACTGACTTGCCTAGTTAAATTAAGGTTAAATTAATAAAAATAAATAAATAAAATAAATAAATAAATATTTTTGCAATTTAATTTAATTTTGATACTTAGGTATATTTAAAACCAAATACTTTTAGACTTTTACTCAAGTAGTATTTTACTGGGTGACTTTTACTTGAGTAATTCTCTATTAAGGTATCTTTACTTTGACTCAGATATGACAATTGGGTTATTTTTCCACGACTGGGGAAGTTTGGTTTCATCATGGGCTCCATACGTTCACATAAGTGATGGAATTCGATTAATACCCCGTGCATGCCCCGGTTTAACCGGGTTAACGCTGATCGCCTTCGTCTTGAAACCGGGTTGCCTCCCGGGTGCCCCCTTCAAAGCAGACGTTGAAGTCGGCTGAAAACAAGTGACATATGTCAAGCACGTGGAGTTATTAGTAAGGATTCAGTGTTTTCACGTGCAAAAATGTTTGCTCAAAATGCATGTATCACTTTACCTGCCTTCAGAATCAGAATCTTCTTAAGGAAAACTACTTTGAAAATTGTACATAGGTTTAGGCCCTAGGCTATTTTAAAATTAATAATTTATGTTTCTAAACGATTCATCATACTATTTTGTTGACATTATGGCCCGGTGATGCTCGATTAGAGCCAGTTCTCCTCCCTCACCACTTTGCCCGGTGATGTGACGGGCCATAGCCCGGTTTATCCTGGGTTAGTCTAATCGTACTCTCTCAGAACAACCTCCAACCAGGTTCGTCGTTGCTTTCATGTGCCGCAATGGATTTTGAGCACAACCAATGGTGCGCACCAGCATTCACCGCTTTGCCGCACCCAAGTGAGAGGGCGTTGTTGGGCGGAGCGTCGCAGGAACTACAAGCAGACCTCTTTCAAAGCAGCAGGGTAGCGGATAAAAATACTGAAAATAGTACGCTCGCTTTCTACGAGAAGGTGCTGTCTTTTCAATCATATTTCAACTAAACGAGGGTAAGTTAAAACGGATAATGTTGTTTCGTAGTAGTAAGATCCGGCCAGCGCGATACCATGTAAATTATTTAAACGGTAATGTCGTTTCTCTTTGTACAATATGTAGAAACCTATAATGTTTCCATTATTGACTGCGCGTCGCCAGTGGACTCTGCAGAGCAGCGTGTGCGACATATGATCTCATGTTTTATTAAACTGTAGCACTAGTATCATACAGTACATCGTTTTGTTGGCCTTCGAAGGTTCGTAAAAACAACAAAAACACCATGTATTACTTGGTCCCCCCACCCACCAGTCTCCTTCAAACGCAGAAGTGAGGCTCCAAGGCCACATTTTAGTAGGCTGTTGTTTTGTGTATTTTGCACAGCCTGGAAGATAGGAAGCTGAGTTTAGGTTGACTTAGTGCATGTTTACTGTTATGTATCTATCATAACAATATAGGGTGCAGTATTATCTATTATGCAATGTTATTAGGACATGTGTTTGTTTGTCCCTCTAGTGACTGGTAGCTTACTTTGCGTGCTGTAGGCCTGAATGGGACAGGAAATGAAGAAATAGTCTCTGATAATAGTTAGTCACTGAACTATACTAGTGTGTGTGTTGCTATTGTAGGCCTTACTCAACCATGTATAACTTCATGCATGTAGTTTTCCTTGTGTACTCTAGTAAAAATAATGAAGTATTACATTTGAACATCCCACCATTTCATTGTCTATTTGAGGAATCTTCCAATCTCCCAAGAGACTGTTGGAATACTCTCTTTCCTAATGATGCCAATCCAGAACACATCTTCAACAAGCCAAAAGATAAGGAAGTTCTATGAAAAATAGCTTGATGAATTCCTAGTCCTTCTCTGTACATTATCTATATCATCCCATGTCCACTCAGTGAAAGCCTTGATAAGAGCGTTAAGGGTCGTTCAGAGGATGAACATTGATGGCTGTGGAAGAAACACGTGTTTTCATTGTCTGCTGGAAAGCGTTTTGTTAGAGTGTGTAATAATCTCTGGCTGTCATATATGTTGATTTTGTAGGACAACATTGGAGAGCAGAGCAGATTCCATTAAGATGTTTCTTCTCTAGTCTACTAGCTGTAGATACTGTACATTTTCCAGTCAGTCAGTGGGCTGTAACCTAATTCCCCTCCCCCACCCCTCTCTCTTTCCCTCTGTGAGGATTAGCAGAGCGGGACTAGGCTAGAAGCCCTGTAGAGATAACTGTGGAGGGGTAACTCCCTGGATTTCGTTATTCTGGTGGAATGAGAGGAACACCCATTGGAGTGAAGCTAGCAGTACCACACACACACACACTAACACGTTTTTGAGGTCTGTGTTAGTTTTAGGCCTACTAGACCCACCCACACCCTTGACCCCAGTGCAGATGATGAAAATGTGTTCCTCATTTAAAAAATAAATAAATCTCACTCTCTTTCCTTCCTTTCTCAGAGTGTAAGTGTTTGGCACTGTTTCGGGTGTGTAACATGCCAGATTTGTCAGTGCACTGCATAGTGTATATTGTGTTAGACATAAGAAACAATGTTTTCTGTGGAAGTTGTAAAAATTGATTTGACTACCTAGGTTAATATTGACAATGTTACCAGGAAAATGTCACGAACCAGCCCAGTGGCACTAATATCCTGGAGCTTTGTCACTAGACCACTGCTTTGCCTAGTTTTTTTCTATAGTTGTCACTAGCACATACGTAGACTCGGTATCGCAGATGATACTAGAGCTATGTAAGACGGTGTGCGGGTCTACATTGCATTCAGGCTGCGCAGAATCGCTGATCTACAAATCATCTTGCATCAATAATGTGGTCAAAATGAGAAGTTCTGTGCCTCACCTTGCTCAAACTAATCTCCTCAAACTCCCTAAGCAGGGTGTCTTCTCAGTACTGTTGTGAGACAGTGATCTCCCACACCCAGATAAAGCCTTGAGGACCCACCCTCCCAAACCCCTGTCCCCTCAACACAACACTCTGCCTCAGAAAACAACATTTCCATGGCAACAGTGTCGGCTTTAGACGTTACTACGACCGTAGTTATGAGGAGGCCTTAGTAAGGCCCAAGAGTCACAACATTTAGCCTGCATTAACATTTCATCATTTACAAAACACTCTTATCCAGTGTGACTTCAGTTCATTATTTCTCAATAATCCTTTTGTGTGCAAATGTAAAATATCCTTCTGTCCCTCAAAGGACCTCTATGGATTACATTTGAAGAATACATTATTATGACGATGATTTGGGGCCATATTCACAGCCGCTAAACAGTCACCTCCTGCTGAGGCTGTATCCCAAATGGCAACCTATTCCTTACATAATCAGTGCACCTATGGTCCCTGTTCCAAAGTAGTGCACTAGTACATTGTGAATAGGGTGCCATTTGGGACGCACGTCAGTCTTGCATAATGATAACACTGCCATCTGTGTAATCCAGGCACTACTCTCATGTGCTGAAGCAGCCAGCATCAAGTCCTGTTTCAAGACGCTAGTACCCTTTTCACACTACTGGGCCAATCTGAATCAAGCAAAGTTGGAAAGGACAAGATTTTTAAGTTCCTTTCTCCTTCTATGGTGAAGCACTCAAACAGTATGTTGTCACTAGATACTACTTTGTACTAACAAATCACGTCGCAAAACGATCATAGACTCCTCACCTCGCCTCTTTCCATTTAAAAATGACCGATTTTTCCAGTGGAAACGCAAGGTAATGTATTAGGAGAAATGTTGCTCGTCCTCTTCCAGCTAACAGTCATGTAATCCCCAAGGCCCAGGACAAGGACAATCCACCTGTTGAACATATTGGTTCAGACCAGGCTGAGGGCGCTTTATGGCAGGCTGAGGGCGCTTTATGGCAGGCTGATGGGGGTTCATCTAAGCATTATCATCTGTCCAAAACAAATCAATGTTGGTATGTGGACTTCTAACTCCAATGACATGAAATGGCGTCTAACTAGTCCTAAGAGTTGATTTCAAGCCCCTGAGAAATGGTGTTTTATATCAGAGTTTTATTATCAGGGCACAGTGGATTAGAAATATGTCATTTTTCATGAATTCTGGTTAAATAACGTCACTTGGAGTCGTATTCAATCAAAACTTGTTACGAGGTTTCTAAGAAGTCAAAAAGCAAGCAAGATGTTTGCGGTAATGTGCAGTTCAATTTTGTGCATTATTGGATGCTTTCAGCTTACTAGATTTTGCCATACACACACAGAATCAAACACAGGAATACTGCTCATAACATTACATTTAAATGAGCAACAAGAGTATCTCTAATGCATTCTTCTGTCCGCAGTCCAGATACAATAGTAGTAGTTAGTTGTCTGAGGCACAGGCAGCAGTGCTTTCCTACATCCCATGGAAGGAGTATTATAGATTCCAGCTTTGACAGGCATTCACTGCAGAGTTAAAATGAGACTGACTTAGGCTGAATGCCTAAGTGCACTTCCCATGATGTGAGAGGGTGGCACACACTCAAGAGGGGGGAAGGGAGGGAGGTTTGGTGAAACCAAGTATCTGTTTCTTCTCATGGCAAAATCCATTCACTAAATATGACTTGACTGGCATATTTTTGGAGCTAACTCAAGTAGTCTTTATCCTTGTTTTGTCTCTTTTTTTGACCTAGGATATGAACTAGAATTGATATAAAGGCCTTTTCAACAGAACTTCCTGTTCTGATCGAACGCAGCGTAGCAATATTAAATATATGCGTAGTCAGCCATGCCAACTATGTCCCAGTGGGTATACATAACATGAATGAGTTAGCTGAAATGAGCTGAAAAGCTAACTGAAATACTTTGCTGTTTCGTTAAGTTATCTATTATTACTGGAGATCTAGTCAACAACACATACGTTCATCTCATTGTAATGGACCCCTCCCCTCCCTGTTACCAAGCCCATCCTAGAGCTGGAAACAGCCCTCCCTGTTACCAAGCCCATCCTAGAGCTGGAAACAGCCCTCCCTGTTACCAAGCCCATCCTAGAGCTGGAAACAACCCTCCCTGTTACCAAGCCCATCCTAGAGCTGGAAACAGCGCTCCCTGTTACTAAGCCCATCCTAGAGCTGGAAACAGCTCTCCCTGTTACCAAGCCCATCCTAGAGCTGAAAACTACCCTCCCTGTTACCAAGCCCAGCTGTAGAGCTGAAAACAACCCTCCCTGTTACCAAGCCCACCTGTAGAGATGGAGAGCTTAAAACTACCATCGATCTCTCCTGGTGTTCTCTCTTTCTGTTTCCCCTTATCTCTATCTCCCCTTCTCTATGTCTCTCTTTCTATGCTTTAATCATTGCCACATGGCAGGATGCAGGCCTGAGCCTTGGAGAATGGAATAAGTTATGGACCGCATCTGGACTGTTGCAGAATATCTCCAGAACTGTTTTACTGTAATCAATACTAATGTCTTTTGGCTAGTTTCCCCCAGGGATTTCATGTTGGAATGTGGCCCAGATTGAATCATTCCTTTGATTCCATCAGAAGGTTCTCAGGTTCCAAATGGTGCTGTTGCATCCATGAGAGTACATTTGTAACAAATTGATTAGTTAGAAGTAGAACATATGGCCTATTTGGACTTAAACGTTGATATGGCAACCTGTGGTACCCTACTACTACTACTACTACTACTACTACTAGTCCCAATGATTAAATAGATTTCAACTCCCAGTTCACAACAAGTGTGGAAGGTGTTAATAACATATGGAGTAGACCTGGTGTATTGTGATGGGCTGCTCTACTATTACATAATGGTGTAAAAGGCTATCCTAGTTTCCATGGTAATGTGGTCTGTTTCCATAGTGACCACAGTCAACGCTACACCCCTGCACACTTCAGCTGTGCACCAGTTGTTGAGTAATAGTGTGGAAAGGAGAGCTGTGTGATGGCTGGGGTTAGTACTGTATGTAATAGTGGGGAGCTGTGTGATGGCTGGGGTTAGTACTGTATGTAATAGTGGGGAGAGAGGAGCTGTGTGATGGCTGGGGTTAGTACTGTATGTAATAGTGGGGAGCTGTGTGATGGCTGGGGTTAGTACTGTATGTAATAGTGGGGAGAGAGGAGCTGTGATGGCTGGGGTTAGTACTGTATGTAATAGTGGGGAGCTGTGTGATGGCTGGGGTTAGTACTGTATGTAATAGTGGGGAGCTGTGTGATGGCTGGGGTTAGTACTGTATGTAATACTGGGGAGCTGTGTGATGGCTGGGGTTAGTACTGTATGTAATACTGGGGAGCTGTGTGATGGCTGGGGTTAGTACTGTATGTAATAGTGGGGAGAGAGGAGCTGTGTGATGGCTGGGGTTAGTACTGTATGTAATAGTGGGGAGAGAGGAGCTGTGTGATGGCTGGGGTTAGTACTGTATGTAATAGTGGGGAGAGAGGAGCAGTGTGATGGCTGGGGTTAGTACTGTATGTAATAGTGGGGAGAGGAGCTGTGTGATGGCTGGGGTTAGTACTGTATGTAATAGTGGGGAGAGGAGCTGTGTGATGGCTGGGGTTAGTACTGTATGTAATAGTGGGGAGCTGTGTGATGGCTGGGGTTAGTACTGTATGTAATAGTGGGGAGCTGTGTGATGGCTGGGGTTAGTACTGTATGTAATAGTGGGGAGAGGAGCTGTGTGATGGCTGGGGTTAGTACTGTATGTAATAGTGGGGAGCTGTGTGATGGCTGGGGTTAGTACTGTATGTAATAGTGGGGAGCTGTGTGATGGCTGGGGTTAGTACTGTATGTAATAGTGGGGAGAGGAGCTGTGTGATGGCTGGGGTTAGTACTGTATGTAATACTGGGGAGCTGTGTGATGGCTGGGGTTAGTACTGTATGTAATAGTGGGGAGAGGAGCTGTGTGATGGCTGGGGTTAGTACTGTATGTAATAGTGGGGAGCTGTGTGATGGCTGGGGTTAGTACTGTATGTAATAGTGGGGAGCTGTGTGATGGCTGGGGTTAGTACTGTATGTAATAGTGGGGAGCTGTGTGATGGCTGGGGTTAGTACTGTATGTAATAGTGGGGAGAGGAGCTGTGATGGCTGGGGTTAGTACTGTATGTAATAGTGGGGAGCTGTGTGATGGCTGGGGTTAGTACTGTATGTAATAGTGGGGAGCTGTGTGATGGCTGGGGTTAGTACTGTATGTAATAGTGGGGAGCTGTGTGATGGCTGGGGTTAGTACTGTATGTAATAGTGGGGAGCTGTGTGATGGCTGGGGTTAGTACTGTATGTAATAGTGGGGAGCTGTGTGATGGCTGGGGTTAGTACTGTATGCAGATGACCCAGCCAGTGGTGAAACGTAAAGCACTGGGCCTGATGCTGTCATCGTATCAGATTTTATCAGTAGCTGCACAGTGCTAGATCCCGTAAAGGTTGATAGTGATTTTATTTTCATAATGTATTGAAAACAGTAAGCTGATAACCTCCTACTACATTGGTAACCGGTGGATGGAGGACACCTACTGTGTGTGTGTCAGTATGGGTTTAAAATTGGGAGGGTTTTTGTGCTTGTTGCTATGCAGCTTCAGTCTTTTTAGTCAGACAACTCAGCGAGTTAAGTGAAGTATGTGCAGCAAGTTGCTGACTTCACTTGCTGTCAGAAGTCAGGGTGTGTGTGAGTAAATGATCCGGTGAATGTTATGAATGTCAGCCATGTCTGTTCGGGTGACTGGCCGTAATATGAGTAGGCCTAGTAGTGTACCATTCAGAACAGGAAGCTGATATCAGTAATGGGGTGTGAACATTTTAACCAAATTGGGCTCCTTAACATTAAGATAAATCCCTTACTGAAAAATTATGTTTTTGTAGATATTTTTTTTTTTTTAAGTGAACAGCGTAGTAGATCAATTCCTCAACAACTAAGAGTGTCAACTTCTCCGCTGTCTTGGTGCCCTGGCTACCACACTGAACAGCGTGAATCGAACCTGTGCACATGCACAGATACTGTGAGGGCTAAGTGATGCATCTCACTCATCTTATTATCCTAGTCATTGATGACAGGCCCCGGTTTACTGAGGTTGTGAGACTTTGCAAGCCAAGAATTTGTGAGATGCAGCATTCCATTTGCCAGACACACTTTTTGATTGCCGGTTAGATAGGCCTAGTGCACGGTTCTGACTGTCTGCCTGGGGGCTGACTTGCCTATACTGTGACTCACTCACTCACTCACTCACTCACTCACTCACTAAGAAAGATGTTGGTGTTCTCGGAATTTCATCTACTTGTCAGTCTCCTCCATTCCAGAAATACTGAATCTTAAGAGTTGATTCCTATTGGAATCGAATGTTTACACTCAGAAATGGGAGTCAACGTGCATGTTAACATCAGAAGCCTCCTCCCAAAGTTTACTTTATTCACTGATTTAGCACACTCCGCCAACCCTGATGCCGTGTCTGAATCCTGGCTTAGGAAGGCCACCAAAAATTCTGAAATGTCCATCCCCAATTACAACATTTTCCGTCAAGACAGAACTGCTAAAGGGGGTGGAATTGTAATCTACTGTAGAGAGAGCCTGCAGAGTTCTGTCATACAATCCAGGTCTATGCCCAAACAGTTCGAGTTTATACTTTTTAAGGATCCATCTCTCCAGAAATAAGTCCCTCACTGTTACCGCTTGTTATAGACCCTCCCCTAGACACCATATGTTGATTGCCCCCCATCTATTGTCAGAGTTAGAACTGTTGGGATTGGGATATGCTTAACACCCCGGCCGTCCTACGACCTTAGCTAGATGCCCTCAATCTCACACAAATTATCAAGGGACCTAACAAGTACAACCCAAAATCCGTAAACATGGACACCCTCATAGATATCATCCTAACCAACTTGCGTTCTAAATTTTTATTACATTTTTAAAAATGTAACCTTTTATTTAATTAGGCAAGTCAGTTAACAACAAATTCTTATTTACAATGACGGCCTAGGAACAGTGGGTTAACTGCCTTGTTCAGGGGCAGGCCGACAGATTTTTACCTTGTCAGCTCGGGGCTTCGATCTTGCAACCTTTCGATTACTAGTCCACCTCTGTAACCACAAGGCTACCTGCCGCCCCACTAGGCTACCTGCTGCCTTTCTAAATACACCTCTGCTGTTTTCAACCAGGATCTAAGCGATCACTTCCTCATTGCCTGCGTCCGTTAGCGGTCCACGGTCAAATGACCACCACTATGACTGTCAAGCGCTGCCTAAAACATTTCTGCGAGCAGGCCTTTCTAATTGACCTGGCCCAGGTATCCTGGAAGGATATTGACCTCATCCCGTCAGTAGAGGATGCCTGGTGGTTCTTTAACCTCTCTAGCGTCCCACTTGGCCAACATCCAGTGAAATTGCAGAGCGCCAAATTCAAAAACAGAAATACTCGTTATAAAAATTCATGAAACATACAAGTGTTATACATCGGTTTAAAGATGAACTTCTTGTTAATCCAACCAGATTTCAAAAAGGCTTTACGGCGAAAGCAAACCATGCGATTATCTGAGAACAGCGCCCAGAAGACAAATCATTACAAACAGTTAGCAGCCAAGAAGAGGACTAACTAAAAACCAGAAATTGCGATAAAATGTATCACTTACCTTCGATCTTCTTATGGTTGCACTCCGAAGACTCCATGTTACACAAATGTTCGTTTTGTTCGACTATGTCCAAAAACCTCAGTTTTGTTGGTGCGTTTCTGTTCAGTATTAACAACAGACAGACAAAAAAATCTAAAAAGTACCATAAGAATTCTTAGAAACATGTCAAACGATGTTTAAAATCAATCCTCAGCTTGTTTTTGTCATAAATAATCGATCATATTTCAACCGGACAATAACTTCATCAATAGAAAAGGAGAAACAAGAAAGGCGCGGTCCCGGTTACGCGCAGGACTCATGTCTGGAAATTTCCACTGTCCTCTCATTGAAAGTTGTGTTTCTCCCTCATTTTTCAGAGTAAAAGCCTGAAACAATGCCTAAAGACTGGCCACATGCTGTGGAAGCCATAGAGATCACGAACTGGGTCCTAAGTCTTTGTATGGTGGATAGGCTTTCAATGGAAAAACAGCCATTTCAAAATAATAGTACTTCCTGGATGGATTTTCCTCAGGTTTTTGCCTGCCATATCAGTACTGTTATACTCACAGATGTTATGTTAACAGTTTTGGAAACTTCAGAGTGTTTTCTATCCACATATACCAATTATATGCATATCCTAGCTTCTGAACCTGAGTAGCAGGCAGTTTACTTTGGGCACACTTTTCATCCAAAATTCCAAATGCTGCCCCCTGAGGTTAAAAGTGCTTTCCTCACCATCTTAAATAAGCATGCCCCTTTCAAAAAATGTAGAACTAAGAACAGATATAGTCCTTGGTTCACTCCAGACTTGACTGCCCTTGACCAGCACAAAAACACCCTGTGGTGTACTGCACTAGCTTCGAATAGTCCCCACGATATGCATCTTTTCAGGGAAGTCAGGAACCAATACACACACAGTCAGGTAGGAAAGCAAAGGCTAGCTTTTTCAAACAGAAATTTGCATCCTGCAGCACGAATTCCAAAAGGTTTTGGGACACTGAAGTCCATGGAGAATAAGAGTACCTCCTCCCAGCTGCCCACTGCACTGAGACTAGGAAACACGGTCACCACTGATCAATCTATGATAATTGAGAATTTCAATAAGCATTTCTCTACAGCTGGCCACACTTTCCACCTGGCTACCCCAACCAACAGCTCTGCACCCCCAGCAGCAACTGGCCCAAGCCCCCCCCCCCCTTCTCCTTCACCCAAATCCAGACAGCTGAGTTTCGGAAAGAGCTGCAAAATCTGGATCCCTACATATCAGCTGGGCTAGACAATCTGGACCCTCTCTTTCTAAAATGATCCGCCGCTGTTGTTGCAACCCCTATTACTAGTCTGTTCAACCTCACTTGTATATCATCTGATATTCCTAAAGATTGGAAAGCGGCTGCGGTCATTTTCTCTTCAAAGGGGGAGACACTCTTGACCCAAATTGTTACAGACCTATATCCATCCTGCCCTGCCTTTCTTAAGTCTTCGAAAGCCAAGTGAACAAACCAACCACCGACCATTTTGAATCCCACCGTACCTTCTCCGCTATGCAATCTGGCTTCCGAGCTGGTCATGGGTGCACCTCAGCCACCCTCAAGGTCGTAAATAACATAACCGCCATTGATAAAAGACAATAGTGTGCAGCCGTCTTCATCGACCTGGCCAAGGCTTTCGACTCTGTCAATCACCACATTCTTATCGGCAGACTCAACAGCCGTGGTTTCTCTAATGACTGCCTCGACTGGTTCACTAACTACCTCTCAGAGTTCAATGTGTCAAATCGGAGGGCCCGTTGTCCGGACCCCTGGCAGTCTCTATGGGGATGCCACAGGGTTCAATTCTCAGGCCAACTCTTTTCTCTGTTTATATCAGTGATGTCGCTCTTGCTGCGGGTGATTCTTTGATCCACCTCTACGCAGACGACACCTTTCTGTATACACCTGGCCCTCCAAATAAGCTTCAATACCATACAACTCTCCTTCCGTGGCCTTCAACTGCTCTTAAATACAAGTAAAACTAAATGCATGCTCTTCAACCGATCGCTGCTTGCACCCGCCCGACTAGCATCACTACTCTGGACGGTTCTGTGGACAACTATAAATACCTACAGTTGAGGTCGTAAGTTTACATACACCTTAATCAAATACATTTAAACTCAGTTTTTCACAATTCCTGACATTTAATCCTAGTAAAAATTCCCTGTTTTAGGTCAGTTAGGATCACCACTTTATTTTAAGAATGTGAAATGTCAGAATAATAGTAGAATGATTTATTTAAGCTTTTATTTCTTTCATCACATTCCCAGTGGGTCAGAAATGTACATGCACTCAATTAGTATTTGGTAGCATTGCCTTTAAATTGTTTAACTTGGGTCAAACATTTTGGGTAGCCTTCCACAAACTTCCCATAATAAGTTGGGTGAATTTTGGCCCATTCCTCCTGACAGAGCTGGTGTAACCGAGTCAGGTTTGTAGGCCTCCTTCTTTGCACAAGCTTTTTCAGTTCTTCCCACAAATTTTCTATGGGATTGAGGTCAGGGCTTTGTGATGGCCACTCCAATACATTGACTTTGTTGTCCTTAAGTCATTTTTCCACAACTTTGGAAGTATGCTTGGGGCATTGTCCATTAGGAAGACCCATTTGCGACCAAGCTTTAACTTCCTGACTGATGTCTTGAGATGTTGCTTCAATATATCCACAATTTTCCTACCTCATGATACCATCTATTTTGTGAAGTGCACCATTCCCTCCTGCAGCAAAGCACCCCCACAACATGATGCTGCCACCCCTGTGCTTCACGGTTGGGATGGTGTTCTTCGGCTTGCAATCCTCCCCCTTTTTCCTCCAAACGTAACGATCGACATTATGGCCAAACAGTTCAATTTTTGTTTCGTCAGACCAGAAGACATTTCTCCAAAAAGTCCCCATGTGCAGTTGCAAACCGTAGTCTGGCTTTTTTATGGCGGTTTTGCAGCAGTGGCTTTTTCCTTACTGAGTGGCCTTTCAGGTTATGTCGACATAGGACTCGTTTTACTGTGGATATAGTTACTTTTGTACCTGTTTCCTCCAGCATCTTCACATGGTCCTTTGCTGTTGTTCTGGGATTGATTTGCACTTTTCGCACCAAATTACGTTCATCTCTAGGAGACAGAACGCGTCTCCTTCCTGAGCGGTATGACAGCTCTGTGGTCCCATGGTGTTTATACTTGCGTACTATTGTTTGTACAGATGAACGCGGTACCTTCAGGTGTTTGGAAATTGGTCCCAAGGATGAACCTGACTTTTCTTAGTCTCGGCTGATTTTCTTTTGATATTCCCATGATGTCAAGCAAAGAGGCACTGAGTTTGAAGGTAGGCCTTGAAATACATCCACAGGTACACCTCCAATAGGCTAATTGACATAATTTCAGTCAATCAGAAGTTTCTAAAGCCATGAAGTAATTTTCTGGGATTTTCCAAGTTGTTTAAAGGCACAGTCAACTTAGTGTATATTAACTTCTGACCCATTGGAATTGTGATACAGTGAAATAATCTGTCTGTAAACAATTGTTGGAAAAATGACTTGCATCATGCACAAAGTAGATGTCCTAAACGACTTTCCAAAACTATAGTTTGTTAACAAGACATTTGTGGAGTGGTTGAAAAACGAGTTTTAAACACTCCAACCATAAGTGTATTTAAACTTCTGACTTCAACTGTATATCACTCCAGTGTAAATTGCTAAATTGTAATTACTAAGCCACTATTGGCCTATTTATTGCCTTACCTCCTTACTTCATTTGCACACACTGTATACAAAATCTGTATACAGATTTTTATATTGTGTTATTGACTGTACGTTTGTTTGTAACTCTGTTGTTTTTGTCGCACTGCTTTGCTTTACCTTGGCCAGGTCGCAGTTGTAAATGAGAACTTGTTCTCAACTGGCCTACCTGGTTAAATAAAGGTGACATAAAAAAATAAAGGAGTCTATGAATCAATTATTTTGGACGCAACTCCATACCACTCCATCATCGTTGTTAACAGTTGGAAAAGGGCAGAAAGGCAAGCAACAGCAACTAAGTTACTTTGAGAAGTTAAATGAGAAGAAAATGCAAACTTTGCCAGGTGAAGTTAAGGAACAGTAAAGGTAGTATTGGGTAAATGCTGAACCATCTGAAAGAGATGCACCGTGAGACCCAAACCGCTGCTGGCAGCAGCGCAGCTGCATTGTGAATTCGCATGGTATTTTAGGATAATAAAAAAAAAAATCACATTCCTAGTTTTCCTCTTATAACCATCATCAGAAAACGTAGGACAAGTAAAATAGCACTATATGTCAAATTCTCAAGAAGCTGCAATCTGAAGGGAATTGAATTCATAGTCATGACCAACCAGACTAGCAAGCAGTGGCTTTCTCTTCTCTCCAGAAGAAAACAACTGAGTTTTTCTAGATTGATAATCCTGGTAGGACTCTTAATAACCTGTTAGGGACAGACTTTCCGCTAGCGGAACGCCTCACCAATATCCAATGGTAGAGCGTGGCGCTAAATACAAATACCTTAAAAGTGCGATAACTTCAATTTCTCAAACATATTACTATTTTACACCATTTGAAAGACAAGACTCTCGTTAATCTAACCACACTGTCCGATTTCAAAAATGCTTTACAGCGAAAGCAAAACATTAGATTATGTCAGGAGAGTACCCTGCCAAAAATAATCACACAGCCATTTTCCAAGCAAGAATATATGTCACAAAAACCAAAAACACAGCTAAATGCAGCACTAACCTTTGATCTTCATCAGATGACACTCCTAGGACATTATCTTATACAATACATGCATGTTTTGTTCAATCAAGTTCATATTTATATCAAAAACAGCTTTTTACATTAGCATGTGATGTTCAGAACTAGCATACCCACCGCAAACTTCCGGTGAATTTACTAAATTACTCATGATAAACGTTGACAAAATACATAATTATTTTAAGAATTATAGATACAGAACTCCTTTATGCAATCGCGGTGTCAGATTTTAAAATAGCTTTTCGGCGAAAGCACATTTTGCAATATTCTGAGTAGATAGCTCGGCCATCACAGGCTAGCTAATTTGACACCCACCAAGTTTGGTGCTCACTAAACTCAGAATTACTATAAGAAAAATTGGATTACCTTTCCTGTTCTTCGTCAGAATGCACTCCCAGGATTTCTACTTTAACAACAAATATTTTGGTTCGAAATAATTTTTTATTTTATTTCACCTTTATTTAACCAGGTAGGCAAGTTGATAACAAGTTCTCATTTATAATTGCGACCTGGCCAAGATAAAGCAAAGCAGTTCGACAACATACAAAAAACACAGAGTTACACATGGAGTAAAACAACATACAATCAATGATCCAGTAGAAAAAATAGCACCGTTATAGCACCGTTTTGTTCGTATGTTGAGGTCACTATCCGAAGGGTGATGCGCGGGCGCATTTCGTGACAAAAAAATTCAAAATATTCCATTACCGTACTTCGAAGCATGTCAAAAGCTGTTTTAAAATCAATTTTTATGCTATTTTTCTCGTAAAATAGCGATAATATTCCAACCGGGCGACGTTATATTCATTCATAGACTGAAAGAAAAACATGGAGTCGTGTCGTGCATGCGCACTCCAGTGTCATTGTTCCCTGCCTGACCACTCACAAAAACTCCTCCTGTTTTTCGCCCAGAGACTGCAGAGACGTCATTCCACTTTCTGGCGCCTTCTGAGAGCCAATGGAAGCCTTAGAAAATGTCACGTTACAGCAGAGATGCTGTATTTTTGATAGAGATGCCCTAGAAGGAGAACAAATTGTCAGACAGGGCACTTCCTGTATGGAATCTTCTCAGGTTTTGGCCTGCCATATGAGTTCTGTTATACACAGACACCATTCAAACAGTTTTAGAAACTTTAGGGTGTTTTCTATCCAAAGCCAATAATTATATGCATATTCTAGTTTCTGGGCAGGAGTAGTAACCAGATTAAATCAGGTACGTTTTTTTTATCCGGCCGTGAAAATACTGCCCCCTATCCCAAACAGGTTTTAATAGTTTCACAGCATTATGCCTGGCTTTTTACTTTCCCATTTCAGATACTCAGTGGAAGTGTTATCTGGGAGTACTGTTTGTACTGGACATCTGGGCTGTTTCAAGTTGACCTCCAGAAGGACTTTACAAGCAGGAAGTGTATTTCATCTCCTGTTCTATTTCCTAGTGTAACATTTTGTGTAAGAAACAATGTCATTTTATAGAGGGCCATAGTAATGGTGTCTTTTTGTAGACATTAACAGACATTAACTCCACCATTAACTCCACCATGGTTAATTTGCCAAAGACGATGGGTAAATTTAATGGTGTTTTTGGGTAAGTGCAGAAAATGTATTCTGTTGGAAACACAGCTTAGGAGCTCTTCTATGTTTTGTCCTATAAAATAGTCTTAATCTGCTAATGTAACTTTTTGTGAAAAAGCCTGTGTTTACAATCAACCATAATTTCACAGTTTATCCCCCAAAAACGTTCTTTCCCTATTAATTTCCCCCATAGGAAATGCCAACAAACCAGAGGTAGAAAAGATTCTAACTCATTTCCTGTTTTTAGGACTACACGCTGGTTGACCGCTGTTCTCTCACGGTCTAGTTTCCAGTTTCACTATCCTCAAGGCACTCCTGTTCTGTAGTCTATCTATTGACCTTTGACCTGACTGGATGGCTTGACCTGACTGGATGGCTGTTCACACAATGAACCCATGGAAGGTTTGGTCTCTGTCTTCGTCCAAAATGGCACCCTTTTCCCTATATAGTGCACTACTTTTGAATCGAGTCCTAGTGCACTGACTTTATTGGAAATATGATGCCATTTGGGACGAATATCCATGTTTACCTTAATGTACAGGTCATGGAGACTGAGGCTCTTGACTTAATAGAGTGACTTAATAGAGTGACTTAATAGAGTGACTTAATAGAGTGACTTAATAGAGTGACTTAATAGAGTGACTTAATAGAGTGACTTAATAGAGTGACTTAATTGAATACATTTAATAGAATAGTAATTATATTTCTATGGGCGGCTTCCTTGGGTTCTGTAAGCGAGGTCAAGGCTGTATACCTGAGATTTATCCAAAGCTAGTCTAAACTGTGGAATTGAAAAAAGAAACTCATTATAATTTGAAAATTAGGATGTGATTGATATTTTTTATGAGTTAAGAAGCGATATAGCTATTGTATTCAGATTTTATTGTACAGTAAGATTTGGACAAAATGAATAACAGTTGATGAAGCCATTTTGCTCTCTGTGTTCCCATGGATGTCAAAGTCTAGAGGACCGGGATCAGCAGCAGTGTATCTGTTACTGCCTGGAGGCGGTGGGAGATCATATTACACAAAGCCTCAGTTATTTCCTGAGCTTGGCTGCTGCAGCAGGAATAAGGATAGTGATGGTGGTCACTCTGTTAGCACTGAAAGCACTTAGTTCATGTTTCAGCTGTGTTTTCTAAGCTAGTTTACCCCCATTTTGTGTGTTTTTGTCCTTAGTTTGAAGAAGTGCATCATCTGAAAGACTCTCGACCACAGGGGTTATAATGGAGTCGACTTGCTTGTCTATATCAGATGCCAGGGACAGTGCATAATTACCATTTAGTGTGTTTTTGTCCTTAGCTTGTTGAAGCTGTGCATATAAGCAGACACTTTACTCAACCACAGTTGCTTTTAGAGCCTTCTTGTTCTGGGCCGTTTTCTCTTGTATGAGGATTCAGATTTCGTCTGCGACGTTCCCTTCCCACAGTACTGGCACCACAACACGTCAGCGGCGTTCCCTTCCCACAGTACTGGCACCACAACACGTCAGCGGCGTTCCCTTCCCACAGTACTGGCACCACAACACGTCAGCGGCGTTCCCTTCCCACAGTACTGGCACCACAACACGTCTGCGGCGTTCCCTTCCCACAGTACTGGCACCACAACACGTCAGCGGCGTTCCCTTCCCACAGTACTGGCACCACAACACGTCTGTGGCGTTCCCTTCCCACAGTACTGGCACCACAACACGTCTGTGGCGTTCCCTTCCCACAGTACTGGCACCACAACACGTCTGCGGCGTTCCCTTCCCACAGTACTGGCATCACAACACGTCAGCGGCGTTCCCTTCCCACAGTACTGGCACCACAACACGTCTGCGGCGTTCCCTTCCCACAGTACTGGCACCACAACACGTCTGCGGCGCTCCCTTCCCACAGTACTGGCACCACAACACGTCTGTGGCGTTCCCTTCCCACAGTACTGGCACCACAACACGTCTGTGGCGTTCCCTTCCCACAGTACTGGCACCACAACACGTCTGTGGCGTTCCCTTCCCACAGTACTGGCACCACAACACGTCAGCGGCGTTCCCTTCCCACAGTACTGGCACCACAACATGTCTGCGGCGTTCCCTTCCCACAGTACTGGCACCACAACATGTCAGCGGCGTTCCCTTCCCACAGTACTGGCACCACAACATGTCAACGGCATTCCCTTCCCACAGTACTGGCACCACAACACGTCTGCGGCGTTCCCTTCCCACAGTACTGGCACCACAACAGATCCTCAACAGTCAAGGGTGCTGAGTCAGTCATAGCTCCGCTCTGAGTCGTCCGCTCTAAGAGACCGGGACCTTTTAAGGGACCATTCCATTCCTGGTCACAGAACCCCATGTTTGCATCCACATGGCACCCTATTCCCTAGAGTGCGCTACTTTTGAGCAGGACCATGATAGGCCCCAGTTAAAAGTAGTGCACTATATAGGGAATAGCATCCCATTTGGGTCTCTGGCAAAAACCTATTCTCTACCAGCCAGTGCAGCATTATCCTCTGTTCTGTTGGACAGTAAACAGGCAATTCGTGATACAATCGGATTAGTAACAGACCAGAGGTTCTGGGTATTTTTGGGCCCTAATGAGATTGGCACAGGAAGACCTATCCCTAATTGCTATTTTTCATGTTGGTATTTGGCAGCCTGAAATACAAACTGTGAAACGGAGTATATCAGTTGGGATTCCAGACTAGTTCCTCTGGACTAATTTACATTCACGAAATACAATCTCAAGAATCCCTCAGGTCAGAAAAGAGAACCGTAGCGTGTGTGTGTGTGTGTGTGGGTGTGTGTGTGCGCACACACCATTTGTATGGCTGAAGAATGTATCATTTATTTTTTATTGTTTTAGTTTCTCCAGGTGTTTTAGTATCACCCAAACTATTCTCAGTTGGTCTCTGGCACTAAATGGACTGGGAACACATCTCTCTGCTGTGAGGCCTGGATGGTTTGGTCCTGGGTAGTAGTTATCATAGCAGCCCTGTGTAGTAGTTATCATAGCAGCCCTGTGTCCTGTTTTGGCTGAAATTTGTCTAATTGCTGAGGACTGAGAAGGACTAATGGTGTACGGTGCTGTCTGCCAGGCAGCCAGAGAGGCCTACTTGGGCCCTTTTCAAATGCTGTCAAAATGCATCCTGATCCTCATCCCTTTCTTGAGGTAGTCACCGTGGTAACATGATTGGATAGGTTAGATTTAAAGAGGAATCCACTGCATTGATTTCAGCAATCATGTCAGATCAGGGATTGATTACTTCATGGAAGGAAGGATGCATTTTTTGAGTATTGGAGCAGGGCCCTGCCTAGCTCTATGCTGGCTGTCTTTGTCCTCCGGGGGGAGGTCAACTTTCTGGCTCCAGGCTGGTAATGTACTCTGTCTGAGGGCACATTATCCCATCAGACAGCCTTGACAAAAATGAGCCTGGATCAATTGGAAATCGCTTATTTACCTCTAGCTCGATTCCAGCCGCTCTACGTTGATTCTCATATGAAATTTTTTCACCTTTATTTATCCATGTAGGCTAGTTGAGAACAAGTTCTCATTTGCAACTGCGACCTGGCCAAGATAAAGCATAGCAGTTAGACACATACAACACAGTTACACATGGAATGAACAAAATATAGTCAATAATACAGTAGAAAAAAAGAACAAAGTCTATATACAGTGAGTGCAAATTAGGTAAAATAAGGGAATTAAGGCAATAAATAGGCCATGGTGGCAAAGTAATTACAATATGGCAATTAAACACTGGAATGGTAGATGTGCAAAAGATGGATGTGCAAGTAGAGATACTGGGGTGCAAAAGGAGCAAAATAAATAAATACAGTATGGGGATGAGGTAGATGGATGGGCTGTATACAGATGGGCTATGAACAGGTGCAGTGATCTGTGAGCTGCTCTGACAGCTGGTGCTTAAAGCAAGTGAGGGAGATGGGAATCTCCAGCTTCAGAGATTTTTGCAGTTCGTTCCAGTCATTGGCAGCAGAGAACTGGAAGGAAAGGCGACCAAAGGAGGAATTGGCTTTGGGGGTGACCAGTGAGATATACCTGCTGGAGCGCGTGCTATGAGTGGGTGCTGCTATGGTGACCAGTGAGCTGAGATAAGGCGGGGCTTTACCTAGCAGAGACTTGTAGATAACCTGTAGCCAGTGGGTTTGGCGACGAGCGTGAAGCGAGGGCCAGCCAACGAGAGCGTACAGGTCGCAATGGTGGGTAATGTATGGGGCTTTGGTGACAAAACGGATGGCACTGTGATAGACTGCATCCAATTTGTTGAGTAGAGTGTTGGAGGCTATTTTATAGATGACATCGTCGAGGATCGGTAGGATGGTCAGGTTTACGAGGGTATGTTTGGCAGCATGAGTGAAGGATGCTTTGTTGCGAAATAGGAAGCCGATTCTAGATTTAATTTCGGATTGGAGATGCTTAATATGAGTCTGGAAGGAGAGTTTACAGTCTAGCCAGACACCCAGGTATTTGTAGTTATCCACGTATTCTAAGTCAGAGCCGTCCAGAGTAGTGATGCTGGATGTGCGGGCAATGATCGGTTGAATAGCATGCATTTAGTTTTATTTGCGTTTTAAGAGCAGTTGGAGGCCACGGAAAGGAGAGTTGTATGGCATTGAAGCTCGTCTGGAGGTTAGTTAACACAGTGTCCAAAGAAGGGCCAGAACTATACAGAATGGTGTCGTCTGCGTAGAGGTGGCTCAGAGAATCACCTGCAGCAAGAGCGACATCATTGATGTATACAGAGAAGAGAGTTGGTCCAAGAATTTAACCCTTTGGCACCCCCATAGACTGCCAGAGGTCCGGACAACAGGCCCTCCGATTTGACACACTGAACTCTATCTGAGAAGTAGTTGGTGAACCAGGCGAGGCAATCATTTGAGAAACCAAGGCTGTTGAGTCTGCCAATAAGAATGTGGTGATTGACAGAGTCGAAAGCCTTGGCCAGGTCGATGAAGACAGCTGCACAGTAATGTCTCTTATCGATGGCGGTTATGATATCGTTTAGGACCTTGAGTGTGGCTGAGGTGCACCCATGACCGGCTCTGAAACCAGATTGCATAGCGGAGAAGGTACGGTGTGATTCAAAATGGTCGGTAATCTGTTTAACTTGGCTTTCGAAGACCTTAGAGATGCAGGATAGGATAGATATAGGTCTGTAGCAGTTTGGGTCTAGAGTGTCTTCCCCTATGAAGAGGGGGATGACCGCGGCAGCTTTCCAATCTTTGGGAATCTCAGACAATACGAAAGAGAGGTTGAACAGGCTAGTAATAGGGGTTGCAACAATTTCGGCAGATCATTTTAGAAAGAGAGGGTCCAGATTGTCTAGCCCGGCTAATATGTAGGGGTCCAGATTTTGCAGCTCTTTCAGAACATCAGCTATCTGGATATGGGTGAAGGAGAAATGGTGGGGGCTTGGGCGAGGAGGTGCTCTTATTCTCCATGGACTTTACAGTGTCCCAGAACTTTTGAGTTTGTACTGCAGGATGCAAATTTCTGTTTAAAAAAGCTAGCCTTTGCTTTCCTAACTGCCTGTGTATATTGGTTCCTAACTTCCCTGAAAAGTTGCATATCACGGGGGCTATTCGATGCTAATGCAGAACGCCACAAGATGTTTTTGTGCTGGTCAAGGGCAGACAGGTCTGGAGTGAACCAAGGGCTATATCTTCCTGGTTCTAAATTTTTTGAATGGGGCATGCTTATTTAAGATGGTGAGAAAAGCACTTTTAACCTCTGTGGGCTAGGCGGGACGAATTCGTCCCACCTACGCAACAGCCAGTTGAATCCCGTGGCGCGATTTTGAAATACCTTAGAAATGCTATTACTTCAATTTCTCAAACATATGACTTTTACAGCATTTTAAAGACAAGACTCTCGTTAATCTAACCACACTGTCCGATTTCAAAAAGGCTTTACAACGAAAGCAAAACATTAGATTATGTCAGCAGAGTACCCAGCCAGAAATAATCAGACACCCATTTTTCAAGCTAGCATATAATGTCACATAAACCCAAACCACAGCTAAATGTAGCACTAACCTTTGATCTTCATCAGATGACACACCTAGGACATTATGTTATACAATACATGCATGTTTTGTTCAATCAAGTTCATATTTATATCAAAAACCAGCTTTTTACATTAGCATGTGACGTTCAGAACTAGCATACCCCCCGCAAACTTCCGGGGAATTTACTAACAATTTACTAAATTACTCACGATAAACGTTCACTAAAAACATAACAATTATTTTAAGAATTATAGATACAGAACTCCTTTGTGCAATCGAGGTGTCCGATTTTAAAATAGCTTTTCGGTGAAAGCACATTTTGCAATATTCTCAGTAGATAGCCCAGCCATCACGGCTAGCCATTTAGACACCCACCAAGTTTAGCCCTGACCAAAGTCAGATTTACTATTACAAAAGTTTGATTACCTTTGATGTCTTCGTCAGAATGCACTTCCAGGACTGCTACTTCAATAACAAATGTTGGTTTGGTCCAAAATAATCCATCGTTATATCCAAATAGCGGCGTTTTGTTTGTGCGTTCCAGACACTATCCGAAATGGTAAATCAGGGTTACGAGCATGGCGCAATTCGTGACAAAAGATTTCTAAATATTCCATTACCGTACTTCGAAGCATGTCAACCGCTGTTTAAAATCAATTTTTATGCAATTTTTCTCGTTAAAAAAGCGATAATATTCCGACCGGGAATCTCCGTTTAGGTAAACAGGGGTAAGAAAACAAAGCATTCGGTCGACGAGGGCACGCGCCTGAGTCTCACAGTACTGTAACCAGCCACTACCCAAACGCGCTACTTTGTTTCAACCAGAGCCTGCAAAGCCACGATTCAGCTTTTTGCCGCCTTCTGAGAGCCCATTGGAGCCGTAGGAAGTGTCACGTAACAGCAGAGATCCTTTGTAATGGATAGAGATGGCAAAGAAGGCCAAGAAATGGTCAGACGGGATACTTCCTGTACAGAATCTTCTCAGGTTTTGACCTGCCATTTGAGTTCTGTTATACTCAGACACCATTCAAACAGTTTTAGAAACTTTAGGGTGTTTTCTATCCAAAGCCAATAATTATATGCATATTCTAGTTACTGGGCAGGAGTAGTAACCAGATTAAATCGGGTACGTTTTTTATCCAGCCGTGTCAATACTGCCCCCTAGCCCTAACAGGTTAAAGAACAACCAGGCATCCTCTACTGACGGGATGAGGTCAATGTCATTCCAGGATACCCTGTCCTGGTCGATTTTGGAAAGGCCTGCTCGCTGAAGTGTTTCAGGGAGCGTTTGACAGTGATGAGGAGTGGTCGTTTGATCGCAGACCCATTAGGCAGTGAGGCAGTGATCGCTGAGATCTTGGTTGAAAACAGCAGAGGTGTATTTGGAGGGCGAGTTAGTTAGGATGATATCTATGAGGGTGCCCGTGTTTACGGATTTGGGGTTATATCTGGAAGGTTCATTGATAAGTTGTGTGAGGTTGAGGGCATCAAGCTTAGATTGTAGGATGGCCGGGGTGTTAAGCATGTCACAGTTAAGGTCACCTAGCAGCACGAGCTCAGAAGATAGATGGGGGGCAATCAGATTACATATGGTGTCGAGGGCACAGCTGGGGGCGGAGGGTGGTCTATAGCAAGCGGCAACGGTGAGAGACTTGTTTCTGGAAGGGTTCATTTTTAGAAGTAGGAGCTCGAATTGTTTGTGTACAGACCTGGATAGTAATACAGAACTCTGCAGGTTATCTTTGCAGTAGATTGCAACACCGTCCCCTTTGGCAGTTCTATCTTGTCGGAAAATGTTATAGTTAAGGATGGAAATGTCAAGTTTTTTTGTGGTCTTCCTAAGCCAGGATTCAGACACGGCTAGGACATCCGGATTGGTGGAGTGTGCTAGGGCAGTGAATAAAACAAACTTAGGGAGGGGGCTTCTAATGTTAACATGCATGAAACCAAGGCTTTTACGGTTGCAGAAGTCAACAAATGAGAGAGCCTGGGGGATGGGAGTGGAGCTAGACACTGCAGGGCCTGGATTAACCTCTACATCACCAGAGGAGGAACAGAGGAGGACTAGGATAAGGGTACGGCTAAAGGCTAACAGAACTGGACGTCTAGCACGTTCAGAACAGAGAGTAAAAGGAGCAGATTTCTGGGCACGATAGAATATATTCAAAGCATAATGTACAGACAAAGGTATAGTAGGATGTGAATACAGTAGGGGTAAACCTGTGCATATAGTGATAATGAAAGAGAGATTGTCTCTAGAAATAGCATTTAAACCAGGTGAGTTCACTGCGTGTGTGGGAGGTGGAACTAAATTGTTAGCTGAAGCGTTTTGAGCAGTGCTAGAGGCTCTACAGTGAAATAAAACAATAGTTACAAACCAAAACAGCAATGGACAAGGCATGGTGACGTTAGGGAGAGGCATGCGTACCCTGGTGATCATAAGAGTCCAGTGCGTGGCTTCAGGCAGCTAGCGGCGGGCTCGCAGGCTAACAGAAAGGCCTTAGAGGGGCGACGCGACGGAGGAAAGTCTGTTGTGGCCTCCTCGTGCAGTTACATCAGCGGACGGATCAGCAGGGCTCCGTGTGGTAACCAGGCCAATTGGCAAAATATGTATAGTGGCCAAAGAAATATGTCCGAAGGGCCTCTTAAGCCAGCAGTCCAATGTGCTTTAGATAGCTAGCAGGCCGCGGATTAGCGGCTGTGCTCTCAGGGGACGTTAGCTGCTATAATTCTAGGTGGGAAAAGGGAGAAAAAAAAATCAATATATAATAATAATAATAATAATAATAATAATAATAATAATAATAATAATAATAATAATAATAATAATAATAATAATAATAATAATAATAATAATTATAAATTAAAAATTTAAAAATAGGTTCAGAACTTGCGGTAGGAATCCGGAGAAGAATAAGTCTGACTAACATGTCAGTGTGATGTCTGGCAGTGTGAGACTACTGTCCTCTGTCTCCATTTCTCCCTGACATCAATGCTGTTCTATGGGAGATAGTGGTGCAACTTGTTCATGGTTCGCAGCAACAAGCACTCATAGCTCTGCTATGCAACAGAGTCACTGCCCTCCATTCTCAGGACTGATAATGGCATTTCACAGTAACTCCCTCTCTCCCTTACTAACTGTGCTAACAACCATGTTTGGTTGGCTTGCTGGTTTATTTGTTATTTCACCTTTATTTAACTAGGCAAGTCAGTTAAGAACAAATTCTTATTTACAATGACGGCCTACACCGGCCAAAACCCGGACAACGCTGGGCCAATTGTGCGCCGCCCTATGGGACTCCCAATCACGGCCGGTTGTGATACAGCCTGGATTTGAACCAGGGTGTCTGTAGTGGCGCCTCAAGCACTGCGAAGCAGTGCCTTAGACCGCTGCTCGCCACTCGCTGCGCCACATTTTCATTTTATCCCTTGTAATGATGACGGTTGAGTGTCTGTTTTGTATCTAGACTGACTGAGCCAGAGGAAATGGACAGGAAATCAATAAGCCCTGGGGGGTGTGGTCACACTATCAAAACAGGAAGCAGCAGAGGTGATGTAATGTAACTGAATGTTTAGCGCACCAAGCGTGACGTGACATTTTTCCATCTGGCTGTCTGCCTTGGATATTAAATGTAATCTTGATTAAAACATGTTTTGTGTTCATTTGGCAACAAATTTAAGAGACTGAAACATGGGAGATACTACCTGGGATTATTTAATAATACATGCAAATTTTTGTTTTCTGTTTTAAAACATTTTGGTATGATGTGCAGTGTTTCCCAAACTGGGGGTCCGCGGAGGTACTCCCTAATCCCCATTCAAATTGAATCAGGATTAGGGAGAAAAACGGAAATGAAGTGTCTGCTGTGAAAGGCCCATGATCATCTGGCATTGTACAGGAGATAGGGCCCCTCCCCCCCATCTGACATTTTGCGCCGCTTTGGTACTCTTCGTTGTTTCTACATCGCCCAATCCTAGTGCAATACAATGTCATATCTATAATATACCTTTAGATGCACAACAGGGCCTGGGATGCTCACAGGGATCCACAGTACTCCATCGATGGTCCAGTTTTCAATTAAATACTTCTTGAATTCCCTAAAGTTGTTTTGAACATAAGTGCACTGTCATTTAAGCTTTAAAACAGCAAACGTGTGTGTCTGCCCCAATTAGCTTTAAAACTGCTAAATGTTCTTTCCTATGTGAAGAAGGGGGCCTTTACAATTTTGTTTCCCAGGGCCTGAGACTTGGTTGGTCCGACCATGCACTGCAGCAGTCATAGGAAAACTCCTTGTATGCTATTTTTGATGGGGTCCCCGAATATATATAAAAAAAAAAAAAAAAAAAATGTATAAATTTTTTATTTTTATTTATCACAAAAGGGGTCCCTGTCCCCAAAAGGTTTGGAAACACCTACCCTAATGAACACAACCCATGTTTTCACTTCTGACCTTTGATCTCCAGGAGCCAACAGGACCCGGTGATGAACGGTGACTCAGGTTCAGGGGTGGTGACTGCGCCCCCTCCCACCACCGCCCCCCACAAGGAGCGCTACTTTGACCGAGTGGACGAGAGCAGCCCGGAGTACCAGAGGGAGAGGAACATGGCCCCAGACCTCAGACAGGACTTCAACATGATGGAGCAGAGGAAGAGGGTCTCCATGATCCTGCAGAGCCCAGTAGGACACACACACACCCACACATTAATGCGCAAACACACAAATAAAATTAAAAATGTCATGTCACCAACATATGTCATGTCACCAACATAACACCAAAACATACACATTTTGTCCCAAAACTCTTCCTGTTTTATTTACTTCCAATTCTGAATATCCTCTACATAGGCCTGTATCACGGTACGGCCACTTCACACTGTCTCTCTCAATCACAGTACTGTTCTCTCAGCAGCACTCAGTTTAAGCTCAGTGTATAAAACTCAGTGTTTACACCCCAGCCTTTTACTGATGGAAGAAAGACATTCTTTGTGACGCTGTGACACACACACACACACACACAGTCTCTCTCACACACACAGAGAGACAGTGCAGCAGGAGGTAAGAAAAGGGACTATGTTAGGAGCATGTTGTTGAGAGATTTGTTGTTTCACCCTCTAGATAAGTTATTACGAGCAGGACATGTAGCTAGGTTTGACACACAACATGGAAACAGTTGCCAACAAAGGAAGTATGTAACTCTTTAGTTCTTCTGGGCAGTGATTATGTAATATGTGACTGATTTTCTTTGCCTGTTCCCGCTAACAATGTTTATCAGGTTGAAGCCTTTCTATTCTAGTTTCCTCTCAGCAATGCGGCAGTCAACAGGCACTTGTGACAGTCAAGAAGCGATAGCAAGAGAACAGCGACAGACTGCCCCGACAGACTGCCCCGACAGACTGCCCCGACAGACTGCCCCGACAGACTGCCCCGACAGACTGCCCCGACAGACTCTTTTACTTCCAATCACTCCTGTGTTGATTTAACAATAACCATGGATTCTGTAGTAGAAGAACTAAGAATAGCCAGCTAGTGACGGTGTTACAATGCATCAGCGACAACAATGGTGTATTGACCTGTCCTGAGCCTTCGCTGTCTGACTGTGTCGCTGTCTACTCCCCAGGCGTTCTGTGATGAGCTGGATACGATGATTCAGGACCAGCTGAAGAGGGGAAAGACTCCCACCAGCTTGTTGGCTCTGCAGCAGATAGCTGACTTTATGACCACCAGTATCCCCACCATGTACCCTGCAGCGCCCCAGGGAGGCATGGCTGCGCTCAGCATGAGTGAGTTCTCTTCTGTCCTTAAATCAGACTGTAATCTAATTGTGTTTCCCAAACCAGTCCTCCAGAACCCCCAGCCAGTCCAAACCGGTCCTCCAGAACCCCCAGCCGGTCCAAACCGGTCCTCCAGAACCCCCAGCCGGTCCAAACCGGTCCTCCAGAACCCGCACCGGTCCAAACCAGTCCTCCAGAACCCCCAGCCGGTCCAAACCGGTCCTCAAGTAGCCCCAGCCGGTCCAAACCGGTCCTCCAGTAGCCCCAGCCAGTCCAAACCGGTCCTCCAGTAGCCCCAGCCGGTCCAAACCGGTCCTCCAGTAGCCCCAGCCGGTCCAAACCGGTCCTCCAGTAGCCCCAGCCGGTCCAAACCGGTCCTCCAGTAGCCCCAGCCGGTCCAAACCGGTCCTCCAGTAGCCCCAGCCGGTCCAAACCGGTCCTCCAGTAGCCCCAGCCGGACCAAACCGGTCCTCCAGAACCCCCAGCCGGTCCATGTATTTAATGTATTCCAAAAGTATCACAGCTGATTTAACTAATGAGGGGATAGATGATTAGGTGACCATTTTGAATCATCTGTGTTCTTTCTAGAACAACATCAAGTAAGTAGACTGCGTGGGGCTACTCGAGGAGAGGTTTGGGAAACACGAATCTAATGTAATGTGTATATAGAAATAAATACACAGTATGAGCTATATGTGATGCATGTATCCTGCAGCACCCCAAGGAGGCATGACTGCCTTCAACATGAGTGAGTATTATATGTAGATGTAGAATCACTAGCTAGTTAGCGGAGCACTAGTTTGTTACATATACACTGAACAAAAGTATGTGGACACTGCATTCAAATAAGTGGGTTTGGCTATTTCGGTCACACCGTTTGATGGGTGTATAAAATCGAGCACATGCAATCTCCATACACAAACATTGGCAGTAGAATGGTGTTACTGAAGAGCTCTGTGACTTTCAACATGGCACCATTCCAACAAGTCAGTTCGTCACATTTCTGCCCTGCTAGAGCTGCCCCGGTCAACTGGAAGTGCTGTTATTGTGAAGTGGAAACGTCTAGGAGCAACAACGGCTCAGCCACGAAGTGGTAGGATACACAACCTCCCAGAACAGGAACGCCGAGTGCTGAAGCGCGTAGTGTGTAAAAATTGTCTGTCCTCAGTTTCAACACTCGCTACCGAGTTCCAAACTGCCCCTGGAAGCAGCGTCAGCACAAGAACTGTTTGTCATGGGCTTCATAAAATGGGATTCCATGGCCGAGCAGCCGCACACAAGCCTAAGATCACCATGTGCAATGCCAAGCGTTGGCTGCAGTGGTGTAAAGCTCGCCGCCATTGGAAAAGCGTTCTCTGGCGTGATGAATCACGCGTCACCATCTGCCAGTCCGATGGACGAACCTGGGTTTGGTGGACACTACCTGTCCCAATGCATAGTGGTAACTGTACAGTTTGGTGGAGGAGGAATAATGGTCTGGTGCTGTTTTTCATGTTTTTACCCCTCACTGGAACTATGTAATCTTAATGCTGCAGGTTACAATGACATTCTAGACGATTCTGTGCTTCCAACTTTGTGGCAACAGTTTAGGGAAAGGCCCTGTTCTGTTTCAGCATGACAATACCCCCATGCACAGAGCGAGGTCAATACAGAAGTGGTTTTTTGAGATCGGTGTGGAAGAACTTGACTGGCCTGCACAGAGCCCTGACCTCAACCCCATCGAACACCTTTGGGATGAATTGTAACGCCGACTGTGAGCCAGGCCTAATCGACCCAACATCAGTGCCCGACCTCACTAATGCTCTTGTGGCTGAATGGAAGCAAGTCCCCGCAGCAATGTTCCAACATCTAGTGGAAAGCCTTTCCAGAAGACTGGAGGCTGTTATAGAAACAAAAAGGGGGGACCAACTCCATATTAATGCCCATGATTTTGGAATGAGATGTTCGACGAGCAGGTGTCCACATACTTTTGGTCATGTAGTGTGTATATATATATATATATATATATATAAGACCCTCTCTGGTGTCTTCAGCCCCTGACAATAATGCATTTTAATGCATACGTTATGGAGGTATGTATGAGGCATTTGGCTACTGTGCTGTGAATTCATCTACCAAGAGTAAATTCCGTAGTGCAGTACACCTAGTACACAGTACTCCAGCACCTAGTGTACCTAGCTAGTACACAGTACTCCAGCACCTAGTGTACCTAGCTAGTACACAGTACTCCAGCACCTAGTGTACCTAGCTAGTACACAGTACTCCAGCACCTAGTGTACCTAGCTAGTACACAGTACTCCAGCACCTAGTGTACCTAGCTAGTACACAGTACTCCAGCACCTAGTGTACCTAGCTAGTACACAGTACTCCAGCACCTAGTGTACCTAGCTAGTACACAGTACTCCAGCACCTAGTGTACCTAGCTAGTACACAGTACTCCAGCACCTAGTGTACCTAGCTAGTACACATTCATGCTGCTTTGTGTGTTTACGTACAGCATACGTCAAGCACTTAGGTCCCCTCAGGCCAAGATGGTCTCTGCTGAGTTCAGAGGTCGGTAGTAGTGTTGTAGAATGTAACTACAGGCTTCTTAAACATAGATGCTTTGTAATTATAGACGGATAGACTGTTTAAATTGGCATATTATTCTTTGACTGAGGTGAGTGAATTAAATTCAAAGGGCTTTATTGGCATGGGAAACATGTTTACATTGTCAAAGCAAGTTCAATTGATAATAAACAAAGTGAAAAAATGAACAGTAACTATTTCACTTACAAAAGTTCAAAAGGAATAGAAACGTTTTAAATTTCACGTTGTCTATATAGTGTTTTATAACGATGTGCAAATATTTGCACCTCTGTTTCTCGCTCTCTCTCTTCCTTTACAGGTCTGGGCATGGTAACCCCAGTGAATGACCTGCGTGGATCTGACTCGATCTCCTATGAGAAGGGAGAGAAGCTGCTCCGCTGTAAGCTGGCCGCCTTCTACCGCCTAACAGACCTCTTTGGCTGGTCCCAACTCATCTACAACCACTTAACCGTAAGACAGCCTTGTAATGTACTTCTCTAGTGTCTTTATCCACTGCTATGTTGTTAAAACAGACTCCTAGCCAGTATGAAACACCAGAAGTAATATGTAGGACAGGATCTTTTTTTATTTTACTGCAGTATATTGTAGTGCTTTGTAGATTTAACCTGCAGAATATCTTTTCAGAAAGCTCAGCAGGAAAATGTGGAGTTGTCTAGGTTGGTAAAATTAGTTGAGTAAGCATTATATTGTTGATGAAACATCAAAAGAATGTGAAACATTTTAACAACTGCATTCTAGTGTATGTGAGCCATTTGGTGTAATTTGCCAGGTTTGTTTGTTTGTTTGTTTGTTTGTTACTGCTTGTTAAGACCACCATCTGCACTCATGTCTTCCAGGTACGGGTGAATTCAGATCAGGAGAGGTTCCTGATTGTCCCTTTTGGGCTTCTGTACAGTGAAGTCTCCGCCTCCAGTCTGGTAAGATTCTCCCCCAGTGTCTCACTCTTAACAGCTGCCTGCATAATGTGTGACAACGCTGTGAACTAATAGAATATGTTCATCTTATGTTATGCTGAATGCCTTTCAAGTAGTGATTTAAATAAGTGATTGTCATTCAGCCTCCATCATCCAAACACAGATGTTGTCATACATGTAATTTTACCTGCAAATCAATTGTTAAAATGCCAGCAATTATTTTTAGACATCTATGGCATTGTGTTGTGTGACAGAACTGCACATTTTAGTGGCCTTTTATTGTCCCCAGCACAAGGTGCACCTGTGTAATGACCATGCTGTTTAATCAGCTTCTTGATATGCCACGCCTGTCAGGTGGATGGATAATCTTGGCAAAGGAGAAATGCTCACTAACAGGGATGTAAACAAATGTGTGCTAAAAATGTTAGAGAAATAAGCTTTTTGTGTGTATGGAACATTTCTGGGATATTCTATTTCAGCTCATGAAACATGGGACCAAAACTTGAACTATACTGAACAAAAATATTAACGCAACATGTACTCTACAGTACTAACCTAAATGACAGAGTGAAAAGAAGGAAGCCTGTACAGAATAAAATTATTCTCTTCATAACCGTTTAATTTTAAGTATGGTGGTGGCTGCATTATGTTATGGGTATGCTTGTCATCGGCAAACACGAGGGAGCATGAAAATAAATGGAATAAAGCTAAGCACAAGCGAAATCCTAGAGGAAAACCTGGTTCAGTCTGTTTTCCAACAGACACAGGGAGAAAATCTATGGCAAAATTTTAAAATGGGTGTCTAGCAATGATCAACAACTAACTTGACAGAGCTTGAAGAATTTAAGAACAATGTGCAAATATTGTACAATCCAGGTGTGCAAATCTCTTAAACTTAACGAGAAAGACTCACAGCTGTAATCACTGCCAAAGGTGCTTTTGCAAAGTATTGACTCAGGGGTGTGAATACTTATGTTAAAGGGATATTTCTGTATTTAATTTTCAATAAATTTGCAAATATTTCTAAAAACATCTTTGCACTTTGTCTTTATGGGGTATTGGGTGAGAA